>NW_027176218.1:4528665-4903665 GCF_023055335.1 Clinocottus analis | reverse complement strand
GTGTCAACACACGTCAACATTAGCACAGCCAGCAGCAGCAGCAGCAGCAGCAGCAGCAGCAGCAGTGCATTTCGGCAGCGACGCAAGACAACAGCTCGAACACATGAAGCACCTCAGTGCATGGCGTTATTGAATAATGGCACCTCCGAACGCCACTCGACTTCTATGCAACACCCGCGAGCGGTTGTATCATATTTGGATCAGCTGTAATCGTAGATTTGCATCGTCAAACATTCGATAACGGTGTTAAGCTTGAATGGTAAAGTTAAAAGGCATCATCCTTGTAAATACATACAGACAAAGACACACACGCACACCAGCGTCATTTAAAATCGTCTCGACAGATTATTTCACAATACATGAGGAGCACATGTATCTTGGGTAGCCACGGTTCAGAAGCCATTCACCCCTTGTTATTCCAAGGAGATTAATAGCCTCTTCAAGCATTTGCACATATTCATGTCTAATTAGACTCGACAGGGCAGACTTACAAGATCAAAGTGAGCAATATTTTATTTATTTTGAGTATTATCATTGAAAACATCTTTGTTGTGTATTAGCTCATAGTTCTGACTCCAGTCAGTCAATTCAGAAATCCAAGTTTTCAACTGAAAATTAGAGAGTAATATTGTTGGTCATAGTTTCCGTCTTGGTTTTGAGCCGTGAATCCAAGCGTGAATCGGTCAAAGTCATGATGTGTGTCCAAACCTCTTATCTGCAAGCACTGGAAACCATATCCATTCAGATTTAATCGGGCCAATCCCACATTCTGCTTTCAGTGTGCAAATGCGGAAAGAGTGCGATTTGACAGGTGCTGGAGGGTGAGGAGCAGGCAGACTGCATGACTCAGGTAGCCACTGATGCTGTGCCAAGTACGATCAGGCAGAGCCGCTGCCATCCACACAACGTAGCGCCAGGCCCCAGACTGGCACACTCCAACTCAGCACAGTGGGCACACAGATAGGCCGAAAGTAAACGGGCACTAACAATATCAGGCATTATTACATGGGCAGTTGGGCACAGAGGAGAGCAGCATTACATTGGCAGTTTCGGATGTACACCAGGAGAAGTTTAAAAAGCAGGCAGTGGATATAGGTACACACATGTAAAGGCCTCTAAGAGTGAATGGATGGAAGGAAATGATGTATCTATTTTTATCTGTCTTTCTATATGTTTAGTCTTCACGCACTAGTCCATCATCTGGCAGCCCTGGTGTGGTTTGTGGATTTCATCCCCTCGGTTCGTTTGTCCCTGCCTCTATTGTTTGGGTCACAGCCGTCTGACTGTAATTAAGAATAGTGCAGCGGCCCCTTGTTCCATGGCAGGTAACAACAAAGCGCTCCACTCATACACACAAACTGCTGCCCTCTTTCAACATCTCAAATGACAAAAGCAACAACGCATGCTACCGCGGGTGTGAGAATGGCTCCGCGCGAGTGTGTCAGCGTAACTTGTCATGAGGTTCTTCTCTCTGAAGGAATTCAGAATACAAAACAATAACGCTATTCGTTATGAACCTCAGGAATAGACTAAGATATACCGCCATGCTCAAAGCTAAGGATCAGAGAGGAATCGGCAGCTTTGTGAGCGTTACACGGACAGCTGGGGAGGCCTTTCGGGCTGGATACGTTCAGATACCAAACACAGCAGGTTTTGCTTTCAATGAAAAGAAGTGCATCATTGTTCTCTTCATTTGCATACGTTGGCTGCTCACAAGAGAGATTGATGTGGCAAGGGATATGTTCGAAAGATCAAACTTATTGAGATGCAAGTACAGTAGCATTTGCCAACGCCAATGGTACACAACGTATGCCGGTGTATGTAAAGATGGTGCTGTACGGAATTCTGCTGAATTCACTATGACAACTACAGTTAATTGATTAATTTTCCATTGATCTACTGCTTCATTAATAAACAATGGCCAATTACTCAAACTTGGTGAATGGTTTTAATTTCAGCTTCTCAGATATGAGGATTTGCTGCATCCCTGTGTTTTAAACGACTGATGGACAGACAAAAGTTTAATTTTATAATAAAAAAAAAAGATACATTCTTCGGTAATGTATATGTAGTGATAAACTGCATCCCTAATACAGATTATGGTTAATTAGGTTATATTAATTCACGACAGACATATTTTAATTGTTGCACATCATGAACTGATTTGGAAGTTTGACCTATTCTATCATTTCTTTGGGTGGTGTTGAATCTATATTTGGCTCGTGTTTTGGGACATATCAGCACAATACTTCTGTCTACAACACCATCTGGAATCCAGGCGCCACGCACGCACACACACACACACACACACACACACACACACTTCATTTGGGATGTGCAGCAACGTGTTTGTCAACAATAAGGCAGAATAGATTGGATAACTGTTAACCCAAATGAATGTTGGAGCCTGAAAAGAGCAAGAGGCGGCACTGTGACAAATTTCTCTTAGAGCACTCGCATTAAGAAGACGATCCTCGTTGTGTAACTCGGCACTTGAGGCATGGCGGGGATGGAGATGGATGGGGGACAAGGATGGCGTGTGTGTGTGTGTGTGTGTGTAAGGATGTGTTTTGACATACTT
This sequence comes from Clinocottus analis, assembly GCF_023055335.1. NCBI lineage: Eukaryota > Metazoa > Chordata > Actinopteri > Perciformes > Cottidae > Clinocottus > Clinocottus analis. The sequence goes on along the minus strand of NW_027176218.1, from coordinate 4,901,084 downwards.
GTTGCGTGTGAGCAGCTCAAAGCTTCTTTTCGAGGGGGTGACGGCCCGTCGGTTGAGGTCATAAGCGACGCCGTTCGGTGGAGGGCTTATGTCCCTTTGAACAGACTTTTGTTTAAGGATTAAACAAAAGTTTGATAAATAAACACCCAAAGGTCAAGAGTTTACCGGCTTTGTTGCAAAGCTGGCTCGTCGCTCTTGTAGCTGATGAGAGGAAGGAGCGCCGAGAGGTGACGGGTAAACCTCACGGCCTTTGATGTTGATCGCCTCGCCTTCTGTCAGCGTGTATTCTGGGGTCTGCGCGTTGAACTAAGTGTAGTGCTTACAGTGGAAAATGTCACCTTCGCTTCAAACTGTGCGTGCAGCAGATAGAAGGTGACGAGCTGGCTAATGGTCTGAAATTAGTGCGTAATCTATATGCATGATTCATGCGTCGTTGTTCTGCACCTTGTAAGTGTGATTGCTGAAACTCTTTGTGGACACCAAACAGGAAGAAGAGAGGGAGAAGGAACAGAGAGAAGGGTACAAAAGTGTGGAAAATGAGACCGAAGGTGGGAGATAAAACGAGATGGATAGATAAATAAATCTAAAAAGATGGTATCACAAATCCAGAGTGATGGAAGGCTGTCTCCCATGATCTGACGTTAGATCCCACACACACACACACACACACACACACACACACACACACAACCACACACTCACCTCCGGCCATTTCCAACACCACCCAAACATTTCCATCTCGTCTCTTCTTTCATCTACTTGACACCGGTTGCAGTATGCATCCAAATGCTTCAATGCAGCCTCCTTCCTGTCTCCCTTTTTTTCCTACTTGTGTGCGACTAACTGTGACATTAAATCGGGCTGCAACTAACAATTATTTTCATAATCAATTAATCTGACAATTGTTTTAAGAGCCCAAGGAGATGTCTCAAAATTCCTTGTTTTGCCTGCGCAACAATAATCAATTTCGAACCGATCATTTTATCTTCTTTGAAAAATGACTCCAACAATTAATTGGTGAAAATGATCGGCAAATGATTATCGATCAAGCGACCAATTGTCTTGCCAGATCTGCGTATTGGGGGGGAAAAAAGCTGAAGGAGATTATACAAACGCAAAGGATAAAAGGGAGGAGAAAATGGCAGACAGAGGAGCAGCAGAGGATGCTGTGTGATGTGTTGGAATGTGTCCAGTCGGCCAGTAAGCCAGGCAGACGCAGCAGACAACATCACATCCAGCACTGGAATATCGTGTGATGGCAGCGATCACGATCACAGAGTACATGTGGCTTCGACTGGCCTATATGGCCTCCACCATCTTCTGTGGTTCGACCCCCATCGCTACAGACACACACAGGGCACACAACACACACACACACGCAGACATGAGCAGCCCCAGCCATGCAGCGACATGACAAAAGCTAATGAAGCGTGGCAGGGAGCTAGCTAGCCAACTAGCCAGCCTGCACTGCCTGTCTGGCTTCCTGGCCTCCATTATTCCCACCAGCCCCCCTCTTATGTCTGGAGAGAAGCAAACGATGACTTTGACTTTCTCCGCGGCCACTTCTTTTTATTTTTTCCTCCTTTGGCTTCCAATCTCCATTTGGGACAAACGGAGGAGGAGAAGTCTTCATGCGTGACATCTCTTCCTTCCTTCCGAGGCCTTTTAGTTGTGTAGTAAATGGTAAACAGAAGTGCATGTAGGTGCGTTTGTAGTTAAAACTGGTCTGAAATCTGAAGTCAGGCCTAACCTGATTGCATAGCTGAACTTTGTGTCCCCGCAGAATAATGCTAGGAATTTCCACCCTGCTCAATGAAATCCTATGTGGTTAATCAGTAATAGGAATCACTGAGTCAAGCATCCAGCAGCCGGGAACAAGACACCTCACGAGTGGTGTGTCGAACCCGATCGCCATGGCGATACCCCCAAGGAGCGGGTCATGTGATCCGAACCCCGGCTCATGATCCAGCGTGAGTGTCTCAGCAGGTTTTGTGGTGTCAGTGAGTGAAGCGAGGGGGTCAAAGGTCACGACCGTCGCGGCAGGAAAATCAATACACTGCAGGGTGGTACTGTCCAACAGCGGTGCTTTGAGCTACATGCTAACATGCGCACAATGTCAATGCTAACACGCTGAAGTTAAGCACGTGTCATGTTTTTCATGTTAACCATCTCAGCTCAGTGTGTGAGCACGCTAACTTTTGCTAAAACACAGCAGAGGCTGCTGGGAATGCAGTCAGGTTTTTGTCAGGTATTTGGTCACAAGCCAAAGCGAAGGGGGAAAGTCAGAGGATCACTACGTCTGTACAAAATGTCATGAAAAGCCATTCTGTAGCCGGTGAGATATTTCAGTGTGGTCCAAAGTGGTGAACAGACGTTGTCTTCCCGAGTGCTAATTAGGGGTAGAAATCACTGAAGGGCCCACGATACAATATCGTCACAATACTTAAGTCCCGATACGATATTATCACGATACTGCGATTTATTGAGTATTGCGATATATTGCGATTCATTTGCTTTTTTTCCATCGCAAATTGTCCCCAAAGGACAGCTTTGTCATCAAAAAATTAATTGATTTTACTATTCTAGGACTCTAAAGAACTCTTGTATTTATTTTTTTGTCGGTACGCCCACAATTTCCCACATGATATTGGACTGTTTACCTTGGATGTTTGTTTTGTGTTGACCTTTTAATGTTCCACTGTCAACACTGAACCGCATTCCACTTTGAGCAAATTACCGCGTCATTTTTTTAAAACTTTGTTTAAAAAAGTATTTATTTTGCCAATCGGTCCACATGACAAACAGCGCGCGTGCTTATCATTTTGTTGGGTTGGTTTTTCTCACGCTTGAGAGACTTTGAGTGTTTGTGTCCAGTGCTCTCAGTCCCCTGTTGACTCAGTGTGTTTACATGTAGAACATTCCAGTCTTTCCTGTGCTGCTCCGATCACGTAGGATCGCTCACTCTTAACTGTCTTTCACCCTCTCACCATCTCCTTCTCCGTCTATCTTTATTCTCTCCTCTTTCCTTTGGTTTTTAACTTCCATATCTCCCTCTGCTTTCTGGTGTTGCTTCCATTCGGGAGGTTTTAAGCGTCTCCGTTGGAACCGATCATGCAGTACTTTAAACTAATGGTGACATTGGTCATGTTCAAGACATTGGTCATGTTCAAGTGAATCTTCATCAACATTTCGCACCACTTACTGCATTTTTGCAACATTGAAACAAACACAATTTGATTTTAATCCAGTATAAATGTGCAATTCGGTAATCTGAGCAAACCAAAATGTCCTATTTTGTAACAAAAGCGAACTCAGTGGCATTCTTTCATTTGCTAGTATATTGTTAAACTGTGCATCAAGAGGAACTCATTGGTTTTCATACGCAATTCCAACCATGCTAATAATAGACTGTATTTCCATTATGCAACGGGCTTGTTGAAGGAAAAACTTGAGGAAAAACAATCTCCTTTAGTTCCCCTATCTTACTATGTAATGCCTTTAGCTGCAGTGTGGATAGTTAGCATGCAGCCAGAGCCTGTCTCTCTTTATTTTACAGCTATCTCCCATCAGCATATTAGTCTTTCTGCAGTCGACTTTACTGCTACGACTCCGAGAAAGTTATTCTCGGCAGAAATAAGGAAATGTTGGAAGAGTGAGAGAAGGAGGAGAGGGAAGAAAGAGAAAGAAACAGCTTTTTAAATGTTATTATTGTCTTTTTGGAGGAGGCGAGCAAAGGAACGTGGTACAAGGAGGATAGCCCGAAAGAAAGTTGAACCTATAGAGTGACTAGGGGGAAAAAAAAATAGATTATAATGCCTGAGCAAGAAAGCTGGATTGAGCCATAGAGAGCAGAGAACAGGAAAGGACAGCAGAAACCTCGGGAGAGAGCTGATGGAGACGGCTGAGGAGCCTCGGATAGACAAAAGATAAAACGCAGAAGGGGGAAGGAGAGAAGTGAAAGTGAGGGAAGATGGAGGGAGAAGATAGATGGCTCTCTGCAGACTTGCGCAGTGTGTTGGGTAATGCTGGGTCACCGGGGGACTAATCTCTATTGATGCTGCAGCGTTGAAGCAGTGGAATGATAATGGCCTGTTTCTGTGACTGTGTGTGTGTGTGTGTGTGTGTGTGTGTGTGTTGGGGGGGGGACCACGTGTTTGTTTGTGCGGCTTTGCATATGGATGTGTGTGAAAAGATAACACGTTTTCATTTGAAGCTTCCACTTTCTTTGTCCTCTTTTGTCTCCTGCTAAAGTCTCTCTCACACACACACACACGCATGCACACACACACACACACACACACACACACACACACACACACACACACACACACACACACACACACGTGCACACTTAACCCCTCATCTACGCCTCATGCCCTGTAGGACTGAGTCACTCATCTGCTGCGTAACTGAGAACAATATTCATCTGTTGTGTCTGAGAATGCTGTTGGGCTGTTGTCTCTTGCTGCAGCACGGTCACGGGTGTTGTTGTCGACCCACATCAGGCCTGAGTGGGTGGGCTTTCTCCAGCCATGGGCCCTTGAAACACTTCCAGATTGTCAACATGCCAACTCTGCACGCTCAGCTCACACCCGGGCCTCTAGTTTTTAAAATCTGCAAAGTGAGGGTGACGTCCAATACGCTGCAGCTGTGTGTGTGTGTATGTGTTTGTGTGTGTGTGTGTGTGTGTGTGTCTTCCTGTCGATGCTGGCACACACTGCAGAAAAGGGTGTGGTGATCTCGATGTGCATACTCTCTACCGGTATCTGGAGAGAGTAGGACATGTAGGCACAGCCCCGATATTATATGCTAATATGAGAGAAAACTATTATAAACTGTGTTTGGGGCTTCAACAGAACGCATTTTACTATTCGACTTAAATGTGGACAAAGTCTCAGGTTACACATTGAACTAAAGCTGGAATGATTATTGACTTATTGATTTGTGGATTGTCCAAAAAGACTCGACAATCATCAATTAATTGTTTGTCATTTTACCCCGTGGTTGGAGCTTCAAATAGGAATATTTGAGGGAAGTTTGCATGATATTTTAAGGCACTAATTAATTAAATTGACCCTGCCGTCAATTGCAGGTTGAAGTCCCTGTAGAAAATATGATTGAAACACATCACAGGCCCTAAAATATAAAACAAAGTGAACTAGTGTTTCTCATACTTTGTTTCTGATATACACCCTGCTGCCTTTGTGAAATATATGAGGCACAATCAATACAAAATTTCCCATAATATCGTGGGATTTTTATGCACACAGAATTGGAATTACGTTAATTAAGCTACTCAACAGAAGAAGATACTGATACCCTTTTCTCACCCAAATTAGCATGCAAATGCAAGATTTATTAAGCACAAAATCCCCCACTAAAAATAGCCAATAGACTACTTTCCCACTGCCAGGAGACAAGTATGCCTTTGTTTATTTTTCCTGGTGTGACACAAGTGAATGATTACTTCTCTAAAAAAATAAACATTCACTCGTCTTCTCGTTCAGTTTCTCCTCCAAACTCTTAAACCAGTTGGTGGTTGTTGGAACAGTTGAAAGATTCCAGATTAGTTTTATTTAGTTTGGTCTGATTTGAAGGAAGTGGAGCTGATAAGTAAGTTACCTTCAATTACCTTTGGTGTCAATAGAGTCTTGTGGCGTTAGAGCATATTATTTTGTGTGGATGAATTATAATAATTGTCCAAATCCCTGTTGATTTTGTTTAATATACATTCACTTCAACACATGCCACATAGCATCGCGACGGAAAGGCGGCGAAATGTCGCCAATCGGAGCTGGAGCCGATAAATCTCTGGAATCTCTGGTGCTTTTTTGTCCAGTGGGAAAGAGACTTTAGATGATGTCGTAGGCACTTTTTCTTATATTTAAGTGTTTCTTCATAGATGTTTTTTTTTTTTATCTGAAAGTTGATGGATTTAAGTAGTGAGACTCTATGTCACGTATTAAGTTCAACTCTGGTGATGTAGGTCGATCGCCATGCTGGCTGGTACATGGACAACCCTCTGGGTCATTATTTTGAACCAGCTCCACCTTTTAAAACTGGCTTTACACATGCAGTGCTGCCGGTCTTTCTGCAAGCGAGCTGACAGTCGTCCTGAAACTAAAAGCCGCCCATTTCTACTCTGTCCTAATCACAACGTGTAAAGCTTTGACTCCAGTTCGTGGTATTTTAATGAGCTGACACTCAAATCCTATTAGAAGATATCTTTGGGAGCAGAGTTTAGTAGCTTAATTGGCACTAGATGTCTTTTCAGAGTGTATTTTAGGTAACAAGTGTGTTTTAACGCTCATGCAGATGGAGGGGTACTAATGTGTTGCATTTCAGATGTGTATGTGAGATATCATGCATGCGTTTCATGTATAAAATAGATCCTTCAATGGCCGCCATACTTGCACAATCCAAACTGGGCATTGAGAAGGATCCTTCGCAGGTGGGTGTCAGAGTCCCATGTGACTTCTGCTGGAATTCAGGGCTCGGTTCGTCTTGTCTCTCCGCTGTTGCATTTGAGAGTCTACAGCTGAGAGCGGGAGTTACAGTGTCCTCGTGTTCGTCAGTCCCTCTTTGCAACCCTATGGAGTTAAGCTCGGGTCTCACCACGAAGAAGAAATGGGGTCTGGCTTTGTGCGTGCTCCGCCTGCGCCACAGGGCCCTCCGAAACAGGTAGAAGGAGGGGAATAAGAAAGAATGAGGGAAATAAAGTGTCAAAGGGGTGCTGCATTGACAAGACCGAGAGACAAGGTTAAAGATGGGATGGGACTTCTTGTTTTGAACAAGAGGGCTGGGGTTATTTTGTTTGAGCTGGAACGTTTCTTCGATTCAAAAGTGCTTTTGTCACCACTCTTTCTCCTCATTTCCATATTGGTGGAAGTTGTGACCGGACAGGGTTAGCAGATTAGCAACTATTAGTAGATTCATTGATTGGGATTTATTGAGCAAAAATAACTTTCTGATGTGAGTTTCTCCAATGTGAGAATTTGCTCCTTTTCTCTTTTTACTATGTTGCAGTACAAAGAGTATGATCAGGTTTTTTGGACTGTTGGTCACTTGTCTCTAGTACTGTTATCTTTTTTTTCTGTGCACTTTATTTTATATTCTACTGTAAATTGAATATGTTTCTATTTCTGCACTGTGTTGTTTGCCTAATGTATGCACCACCCGCCAAGACAAAGTCCTCGTATGTGTAACACACCTGGCAAAAAAAATGGTTCTGATTCTGATATAGATGAATAAATATAGATGGAACGGTTCTCTCCCGGATCCGACAGTGTAGGCTACAGTTTGATTCTGCTCAGACAAAAGAAGACATTTAAAGGCATCTTGGATGTTTCCACTCTTTTAGGTGGTATTCTACACCAATTGGTTCATCAAGAAAATTAAAGGCAGATACATTGTTAATGAACACAGTTGTTATCTGCAGTCCTAAAGCACAACCAGAGTCTTTTTTTGAGTGGTGCAAGATTTGTCTTGGTCTTGATCTGTTGAGAACTGAAAGGCAACATGAAACAGACAACAGGCAAGCTGTGTATTGATTGTACTTTGAGGGTAAATTTGCTGAGTTTCTTTTCAGAATAGATTAAACTTGTGAAAAAAGGGGGGTCATGAATAGTTCAACGACTCTTCACAAATGTTCATGTTTTTCAAGCATTCAAAGCTTTTCTAATTTAGCTTTTTACGTTTGCTGTCACACATTTGACTCACTTACTTTTGCGTGGACCAGACTCATTATAGCATCGTGTTTGAACCCAGTCAAATTAGATTTCTATTTGCATTCCTGCAGCTGATGAAGCCGAAAACAGCAATCTTGGCTTAGATTTATAGACCAGATAGATATACCAAAGAAGGAAGAACAGCATAAGAACAGCATTGCTAAGATAGTTGCTATTTATAAGACTCTTCCCGTGAAACACATTAAATCAGTAATTTAAATTTAACAACCCTGATTTTGGTCCTTCATTGAAAGGTCATTTGTAGGAATTAAATGTAGACATGTATGTGGTTTTGGACACATACATGGGGAAAAAACATCAATCCACATTAACATGTGAAAAAACAAGCTCTTTTCCTTGGATTAACAGGTCTATATTGCATCTTATTGTAGTACTGAGGCACAAGTATACACACACAGTATATATAGATCTAATTAATGGTGACACTCTCTTTGATTGGCAGCGATTAATAGACATGATTTAGAGCCTGCTTCAGAAAACTAATAACGTTGTGTGACTTTTCATGAAGATTATTGCTCCCTTGCTCGATTGGGGCCTTTGCTATCGATGAAGCCCCCCGGGAGTGTTGAGCGGGCTGCTGCAGCAGTGCTAATAATTAACAGGCTCAAACCAGAAAGTGCATGATTCCTCTGCATTGCTTATAATGACTGTGGACTTTTTTTTTTCTCAGAAAAAATAGCATACATTCCTTTCAACAAAGCATTTACAGGATGTTAATTACTGAAAGCCATTGCGCGGCAAAGTTACCATAAAGTAAAGTCATTTTTAATACACAGGAGTTCTTTTTTGTGTGACTCAATCTAAGTTAAGTATGCCGGATTTCCGTAAATACACATAATTGTGACAATAAAAGGCTTGAGGTACCTTTATTAAAAAAGGGAACTTCTATGTTTGCTCACTTAATTGTATTAGTCTGTTTCCTTTCATATATTTGCAGTGAAAAACAGGACAGCACAAGAGTTTTATAGACCTTTTTTTCACTGCAGACACTCTGACTTGTCAAAGCACCAAACACACAGGTGTAATAATAACATTAACGATAGCCCCACTTCATTTGAGTGAGCCAGTAAGCCATGTCAATACACCTTTATCCATGGTATTAATTAGTTCTGGGCTCTCCCGCAAGGACGTCAAATTGTCCGGCGTTAATCCGGTTTGAACTTCTAAAGTGGAATATAACAACCTCCCTTCAAAAATGGTGGACTCCTGCCTGCGTTGGTTGAACTAAACGCTAAAGGGATCATTCAGACGGTGTATTGAGTGGAGTTGTATGAGGTACTTAACCATAGTCAGTGTATTACCATCAGTACATGGCGGCCAGCATGATCCCAGGTTGGAGAATCAGAAAGGATTTACCGCACGGAGGCAGAACTCTCGCTAACGTCACCAGGCTTTGACTTTTGTTAAAGTCACACAATAACACAAACAATAAGACTAACAACCCCTGCAAGGTAAAATGACTGTTTTTTCCCCCCAATTGGAGTCCAGAAGCTTTGGCGAGTATATAGACAAATGCTCCAGTTCCCTGTCAGAAACCTGGACTGTATAGCTGAAAATGAAAATATTCTAAATATAGTGTACAATTGATATCTTGTTTTTCGGGGCGGCCTCTCTTTTAGGTGGTAGAAATCAGTTCCGCTGATTCCCCTTCACAGCAGTACATTGTTTTGCTTCAGTGTTTTCTGCAAATTGGGAGTCTGCTGACGGTAATACACAAACTATATAAAAGTAAAACCCCACTTCAAACACCCAAACTATTCCTTTATGTAGCGTTCTGATCCTTTTGCATCCTCGCTTCCTGTTCCTGGAATCCTTATCTGGGCCATATACCACAGGTGCCGAACATATCGTACCGTTGCATGAGAGAGTACAGTTTGTGTATTCACTGTGCCTACAGTAGTTTGTATTAGCATTTTACATACACACACATGGCTTCTTGCGATTCTCGCTCGCTGTGACTGAGTGTGGGCGGATGTAACCTCCATAATACCAGGCTTTGTGGCTGGCTGACGTCATAGGAATGTATAAATACAGAATGCAGTGAATGAGTGCACTATATTGAAAGGACTGCAGAGGGTAAAATGCACCACACAATGAAACATATAAAAGATACCCGCCGGCTCTATGTATGAGAAATGTTGTTAGATGTCTCTATACTGAGCAGAAAACACCATCAACCCTAGACTAATGTTTTTTATGCAACAGACACACATGACACACACAAAAAACATGAATATTTCCTTCTGTGCATGTATGTTTTTTTGTATATTTGGGAATGTGTATGTCGGTCTTTGTGTTTAGGAGATAGAAATGTGCTTGGCCCACTCGGTCTGCAGTCATGCCACTTGACTTCCACCGCCTCAAAGCGTTATGTGTGTGTGTGTGTGTGTGTGTGTGTTTGTGTTTCATGTGCATGCACACATACGCACCCCACAAGCCATGTAGACTGTAGAGCAGTGCTCCTGTTTTCCAAAGCAAATTTCAATCCAAGTCAACTGGTTTTTATCACAAGGGCTTTCCATTCCTTTTGATACGTTTGCATTCGTCCCCCTGTGTGTGTGTTTGTGTGTGTGTGTGTGTGTGTGTGTGTGTACGCGTCGCATTATATATCTACTGTAGAGTTCAGTCAATGCAGCGTAGCGTGTGGTCTTGTATCCTTCGGCAGCCTGTGGGGCACACAGACGACAGTCGATTCAGCCTCTATGGATCGGTGTGGCCTGAATCCTGCCAGTATTTATGTTTTACTGTGTCTATTAATGAGAAGCTACAGCATTTGGCTTAATCATGGCGAGCTGCACTAAACACACTGCAACCCCGTTATGTTGTTGTGACTAAATCGTGTTCTGCGTTCAAGATTTTAGCCATTTTGCTGATGCTTTTATCTATAGAGACATACAGTAAAGTGTGCGAGGGGGAACCGCGTCAATGCATAGCTGTTGATACGACACGTTTATTTTTGTAAAATTCATAGAGTGATTGAATTGCATTGTGTATGTTTTGCAATTGTGTCCAGCTTGCTGGAGTGCCTTAGTTATGGCGCTATTGTATTGATTCCTGAAAGGAAATTCAATTGTTACAGCAGCTCAGGGATCGAAGGGTAGATGACGCAAACGGGGCAATCCTAATCTCAACATGGAGAATTACTAGAAAATAGAAATTAAAAGAAAACTCTACCCGCGTGACAAATAAATCAAGTTTTGGGCAACTGTATCTGACAAAGTGCTGTATAATGAATAAGTGAGCTGTGTTATTAGCTTATCTAATAATGTTAATACGTTTCTATTGATTTGTGCTCTGAGGAACCGGTGAGATTCTTGTCTCTCTACTGCTTTCTCCTTGATGGTATAGCACTAGTGGATCAGATAATCATTGACGAAATAGATCTCTAGCTTTGTAGTCATGCTCGAATAGCATTTTCATCTTTTTACTCTGCTTAATTCATCTTTCTGTCAGACCTCCTGTACTCCTTTGCATTTCTCTGATAGATGCAGCCAGTGCTTTCGGTGTCATCAGAGGACACTTGGAGGAGGCAAGGGATCCACAATGCGTTCCAAACATACGGCGCACAATATTACAGTCTGACATTACCGCTCATTATCCGGTGTACCTGCAATCTTCCTGCTAAGCTTGATGGGCTGGATGGTTTTGAAAGGAGTGGAGAGGTCAAAGGGCCTCTCGGTGACAGTCACACATACCTTACTTACCAGATGTTTTGCATGTTCTGTGAGGTTAGTGACACTGGAATGTTGCTTCTTTTAAAAGCAGGTTCACACAGCCTGGGAGCCTAAAAACATTCTCAACATTAAGAATATTAAAAATTGCAAACTCACTCGAGGGAAGGAAATATTGTTCGCAACTTATCGGGTGAACGCAAATCAATGTCAAAGTGTTTAGTTACAAAAAAAGTATTCACAATGATGGAAAGGCTCGGGATTTTAATTAATATTTTAAAGAAGAAAAAAAAACTACGAAATTCAGAGCACGCCTCCACAGGGCTCTGTACATGGCGAAGGCAGAGCTGATGGCTATATATACACACAGTATATGTATATAAAAAAACATATGCTACTTGCATAACACAACCGAATCCCAGACTGAACCGTCGATGGCCATGTTGTGAGTAATATAGGCGCCAGATTTAGTCAAGGAAGAAGATTGCATGGAAATAAAAAGATGCTTTTTCTGGTTCTGCTGCATCGATTTGGATTTTTCCTTAAACTGCCCATTGCGAGGCTCAACCAGTGGGGCACTTGTTCAAATGCACTGGGCCTGTTGTTGTCTGGGCCTCTCTTGCCTTGTCGATTCACCGCGTTAGCTGAGGAAAGTCCCTTTGAAGTTCAACGACTCAAAGACACCAGAGCCTTTTCCCCACTTTCATAATGTATACTGTATGGGAATTTAGCATTGCACCTCGTGATAATGTATTGAAATGACAGCTAGCGGTATGAAACAGGATCCCGCTGAGCCACGAGGTGCAGATAGAGGTTATGTGGGGGCAGAGCATTAAGAGACGGCAGGCTGCATCCTGAAAATAGAGGTGAGATCTCAGTTCTCCACACAGACGCAGACTCTGGAGGAGAGGAGAGAATGAGTCAGCTGTCCGACCGGGCCGAGATAGAGAGAGAGAGAGAGAGATGCAGAGAATGAAAGATTAACGATGAATCAATCAGAGGTAGGGACTGTTGGAATGGTTAAGCGGAGCTGAAGGACACCCGCGGTCTGAAACCCACGCCTTAACACCGAAAGTGGAGGATGATGCTCTCGTTGCTAAGGAATACCTGTTACCTTGGTGATAACGAGACGTGTTTAAAGGATGAGTCATCAAGTTTGAACTCCGGAGCGGTCAATTGTTCTGCGCGGCTTCTCGGCTTCTCGTCAGAGTTGTGTTTTCTTTGTCATCAACAGCAAGATGCATCCATGATGTCAGGTTATAAGGCACGCGGATGAAATTATTAGTTCAAATTAATAAGCAGACATGGGAAAATATTTTGAAAAAGGCAATTCATATTACAAAAAAAAATTCATATTACAGAAAAAAAGAACACTACATTATGAAATTGCAGAGAAGCGAGGAGTGTTCAAGATGCATTTTCATTTTTTTTTTTATAAAAATGAATGAATAATGTATTTTTTGTTGTTATTTATTGCACAACTGCATGTATTTTGGCCTGGCAATAGCACTGACACATCACAGCAAAGCTCATTACTCATATTTGCTTTCATGTCTTTCTACTGATGTTTTCAAGAAAATAAATCTTTCACTTTTTGTAATTTTTTCCCGCTCGTCAGTAGATATGTGTCATTAAATGGGACAACCACAGTGAGGCCCAGATTCCCAACAAGCGAACCCAAATAAATGAGCCGTTGTGGAATTTTCTCAACTGGTTCAGTCACTGATTCGTTGTTGCCACACAATCAGTAAAGACAAAGAAGCCAAAACACAACAACAAAAATCTGTGTTTGTACTGGACTTCTCAAAAGAAACTGTGTGGACAGTAGGAAGAAGAATCCAGCAACGCACAAACTTCCTACGACAACACAAAAGGCTCATTACTCGTTGTCTCTCGCATCATATCAAGGGAAATATTTTGTCACAGACACGGCTCCAGCTTCCATACCTCTGAAATAGGACTCGTAGTTGTCTCTATATGCAGATTCATGGACCTTAAACACATTAATGCATCGAATGACCCAGTTTGAAAGTGATGGGATTCAACATGAGAATAGCACATGAACTATTTATATAGTTGTAAATAAAAGACATCAGTGAGCCGCATGATGGCTGCACCAGGTGACATGCTGCTCCTTTACATGTCCACATCCTGCTGCTGTGAATATGAACCAACAATCATGGCTGAAAATACTCCAAAAACTAAAATACTAAAAAAAAATAACACAATTTTCTCCTGATTTAGTCACGTTTATGATACAAAATACAGGTCAGAGCTGTTTTAGCAAATTATTTAGACATAATATTATGTAACATCTTCATTATACTATGATAAAACCTCACAGCTGAGTTCATTTTTCATCAATATTACTAATAATAGTGTAATACAGAGAACCTGTTACAATACCATCCAGAACTTTTCATCTGAAGATGTCTGGACCTTAAACCTTATTGTCATGATGACAGTGGATTCTGCTTTGGTACACAGCCATGTATTTATAATACCAACGACGACTTGTTTTGAGGGTAAATCTCAAAGTTGTTTTGCCTCGACACTGTTGATGTTCTGTCCTGTCGAGTCAGCAATTCACAGCAGCGATGCTGCACAGACTCGGCGTTAATGGTTCACCAGTGTGGTGTGCCGAGGCATTTACTGGGAAACACTGCTTTGCAATTTGTAAAGGATCCAGTCGGATCTCCTTTCTTTTTCAATGCAGTCCACAAACCTCAGCTCAAGGTAGCGTTTCGACTTCAACCGTGATGACCTCGTGCAGATGACAGAACTGGTTTTTAGCCGTGAAGTGCGGAGCTTTGGACATTGTCCTCTGGTGATTAGCAACATGTCAAACCCTTCAAGTTGGCTTAGCAGTGCAACACAAAATGTGCACTAATCCCGCCACGAGCCGCCCTACGTGTGAAATGTCTTCTTTCGTGGTTTCTTTCGCGTTGATGATCTTCAGACGAAGCAGCACGATGGATCTGAAAAAAAGCCGCGGCGTTGGAAATGTAACACTGGGGCTTCAGATGCCATCGCGGGGCGTGCGAATGGAAAGCCTGACACTAAAAAAACGGCGTTGTCTGTGTTCAGATCTGTCTACACATTTACACTCGGGTTAAAGGTGTAAGAAGCAGCCGGGGCATGTCCACACACATAACGAGATGTTGAAGGACGGAAGGCACATTCTGCAGCCATTTACTCCCACAGTAAAAAGGTTATAGGCCGAGAGAGTCCTGTCTCAACCTGTACCGCTGCCACTATTAAAGCAGTGTTCCACCAACATAGTTTGTGCATGACAACATCATTGAAATGTTCATTAAAATACGTGTGCAATGTGGACAATGGACATAGAAATACTTTAACTGTACACACAGGACATTCCTGACGGTTCATGCTTCTCTCACTAGAAGCAAGGCCTTCACAAACGTGCACAAACACGCACTTGTTAAGGTCAACTACTCAAGTGTTTATGCCATCCTGGGGATCGACACGGCGCTGCATTCAGTCCGACCGGCGGCCAAACAAGTGACAGGCAGATCAGCCAGGGATCTTTTGGTCCAGAGTTGCGGTCCTAAACCTTTTACGGTACCGCGGCACACGCATGCAAGGCAAATGTTGTTGTATAGCTTCTTTCTTCGACGCTGGAATTTTTGTGAGTCATGTAAAAAAAATGTGACCCTGAAGACACCTGCTGCACCATGAACTGCCACAGAAGCGGTTTTGAGTTTTGGTTTGCTTTGCCAGGTGTTTTTCTGTCTGTCTGTCTGTCAGCACAGTTTGTCACCGCCATAAAGATGCAGTCACGAGGACAGACACGTGATGAATACAATGCTGGTGGCCAGTAAAAAGACTTTTACCAGAAAATGGTTATTACCAGAGTGTCATGGAGAGACATTGTAACAGAAATCTACAGAATGGAGCAGATTACAGCTCATGTTAACCAAAGAATGGAAACATTTCTTAAGCATTGGCAAAAATGGTGCAAATATGTCACAGATAAATGGCCTGACTATTTATTTACCCTATGGAACATTATTTCTCCCTGCTTCATTGATAGTTTTGTTACTATGGTATTGTTTTTGTTTCTTTATTGATATGTGTGTTTCTCTTTTACTAGTATTTCTCCTCATTTCTGTACTCGAATAGTAAGAAAATAAGTATTCTGTTTGCCACATGCATAGAATCTGAAAAATGTAAATATATGTATGTGAGATTTTGAAGACTAATAAAATATAAATAAAAAAAGATGCAGTCACACAACTTTGTGTGGGTGGGAACTAAATGAATGTTTGATGCGGGCGTCGCGGCTGCTGGTGCGATGCCACCGCGACGTGTTCTCTAGCGCCGATTGTTTATCTTTGACTTAACTTGAACTGTTTAAAAATGCAGTTTTAAGTTACATAAATTATGAGAGGTGAACATACAGCAGCTCGTGTGCATGGAGGCGAGGTAGGAGGAGCACTTTGATGCTGCTCGTGTGTAAAATAAGGCCAATCAGTTGAGGAAAATTGATTGTTGCACCTTTAACCGGTGGAGAAAGTGTGAAACCAGAGGCACTTTTTTTTAGAATCAATAGTTTTAAGATACCAGTTGTGCTGCTTTGATTGACAATCCCGATTTTGCACTGAGAAAGATCATAGAAATCATTTGTTCTTGTGGAGGATATCAAACATCGTGACGCCCTCCGTACAGTGCAGCCGTGTGGTCGTGGTCGAGCAGGAAGTCTGTCGACACGCAAACAGGAGTAGAGAAAGAGGAAGAAGAAGAAAAAAACACCACCATCTTAATTTCTAATTACACAAATGTTGCGCGGGATGTTCGGAGGTAATGACCTCAGTTCACGGTTGTGCTTTGGTGTTCAAAGGTGAGCGGGGTTGTCAGCCTCCTGTTTGTTCCTGCCTGTGTTTTCCACCGGCTCAGCACTAATGAATTCTCCACCTCCACCTGTTTTTCTGAATAATTTACAGTGGAATGATGAACATTATGTCTCAGTGTGGATCGATGAAGAAAAAAAAAACATACACCCACACGCACCAGGCAAATCTTGCTTTGTTTGGTATGTTTCCCTCCCTGATTGTGTCCATGCTGTTATTTGTTTTCCTCCTGTCTCGCTCTTCTTTCTTTTCTTCGTCTGCTGCCACTGTTTTCCACTGCTTGCTGTCGTTCAAAGCGCTCTCTGTGAACTGTATTTCTTCTATCTGTTTCTTTCCTGTGTGTCTCTTATCTGTCTATCTGAATCATTTTGTCTGTCTGTCTAATCCTTCCTGCGTATTTCTCTGTCTGTCTTCCTGCTCGTGTCTGACTCTTGGCTTGTTGGAGTCATCTGCGTACGCTTCTCTCTCTTTCTGACCTGATCCTATTCACCTTTCTTTCTTGTTTCTCTTCATCTCTACCTGCTTCTTTCTTGTTTTCTGTCTCTTCACCCACTCTGATTCGTCGTTATTCTGCCACCATCCCTCCTCCTCCTTCTCCTGTCTGTCTGTCTGTCTTTCGGGGCTGTGGCGTCTTTGCTATCTTAATGTTTTTCACTGCTTGGCTCCGGTCCAAAAAGTTATGGGAGGCTAAGTGTTTGTACAGCCAATGGCAAGATGAGGCTGAGAAAAGAGCTGAGCTTATAGACGTGATGTATGACACCCTACGTGACTGCTTTGGTCAAGAAGCAACATCCTGCTGCAAGGACACATGCCCTCTACTGCATGTGTGTGTGTGTGTGTGTGTGTGTGTGTGTGTGTGTGTGTGTGTGTGTGTGTGTGTGTGTGTGTGTGTGTGTGTGTGTGTGTGTGTGTGTGTGTGTGTGTGTGTGTGCGTGTGTGTGTGTGTGTGAGTGTGTGTGTGGGTGTGTCAGTTGTAAAACAACAATGAAATCTCAATGCCAAGTTATCTGCTGTCCTTCGCCGCTGCGTTGGAAGAAGGAACCATTGCCAGTGTGTTTGTGTGTGTTGTTTTTTTTGTGTGTGTGTGTGTGTGTGTGTGCTGGCCTTGCCACCACGTTAACTCTTTCTGTCCTGGATTTTATTCCTCCCTCCCTTCCTCTCTCTCTGCAGTTGCCATGGCAATGCACCAAAAGGCTCCATCATGTGTCTGAGCCTGTGACCGCAATTTTTTTTTTAACAACAGCTCACAAGCACTGGCTTTGTGTGTTTATATATTTTTTTGGCGTCTTAATTTAGCATTTGATCATGTTGTTGGTACCCGGAGGTGACGCTAAATAGCGGGTGTTTGCCAACCGTGTTTGTCTTAATTAAAGTGTTTGAAATATCGAGTTTTCTTAGGGTGAAGATTCGATTGAATCGCGATCAAGAAATTTAGTGAGAATTTAAAAAATGTCAGAGCTACATTCTCACATCCAAAGCACGTCACATGTTGTTTTATAGAAGTCTATATATTACAGGGTTGTGACAGGAGAGGCCATCAGACAGAAACACAATAAAATAAAACAAGGAAATGTCCCTCAATTAAAGTAACACAATCACAACAATGTGTTGGATGGCATTGGTACGGTTACACTTTGTGTGCCGCAGGTGCAGCATACAAGGGTTCCCAAATGTCTTTGCTTGTGAACCTTTGAAACTGAAAGTCTTCAGGTGGCATATATCATAGATAGCAATACTTTTCCTCTGTTGGGTTGTCTGAAAAAGTAAGCGTGCTTTTGCATGGCGTAAAAACGACCTTCCTGACCACTCACACTGGACTCGCGACCTCTCGGGGGGGTCCCGTCCTTCAGGCTGCTCTAAAGATGATTAACATCACAAACCAGAAAAAAAAAACAATGAAGTTTGCAGTGTCCTGACACAAGTATAGAGCATGCGGCCGCAGGTTTGGTGACAGGCACCGTTCCCACAAATAGCCAACGTGTGTGCCGGGGCAGCGTCCTGAAGCCCAGCGCCGAGCTCCCTGCCCGATCAATCACTGTACGTCGCCCTGGATAAAAGCTCAAAAAGTAGCCGGGCCTGGAGAAACAGGCATCCTGGGCTCTGCAGCCTATTTTATGTTGTTGTTGTTTTTCTCTCATGGGCTTAGGTCCATTTTAAACGCGGAAAAGGAAGTGGAGCAAGGCTGTTAACGAAGAGGACTGACCATGGAGATGAACTATGTTTGATCAAGTCTTATCTATCAGTTGCTACATTCAGATATGTATTATTATGTCATTAATCATGTCATGCATTTTCAGGATACCTGCATGCTACATACTGGTAATACTACATTTCTTAAGGGTTGAAAAGCAATCCAAATGATGTTGGAGAGGATCCATTTTTTCTTTCCTGGTGATTCATGCCTGAGGTGTTGGTGGGTGTGGATCGGTTCAACCTGACTGTCTGCGACCTACAGACAATACCTGTCCGTCGGCCAACTGCAGTTATGGTTCAAACTGTGTGATGAGTATCGCTTCTGGTCACGCCAGTTGATTACATCATAATGAACATCTCTTATTGAGATGAATTGGCTCGTAATACTGATATCTAATGAAAACAACTCAAGCATGAGATCTTCAAATCTTTTTTAAAAAAAGATTTTGAAAAAGCTAAAAAACATAACAATGCATAATTTCCTTTTGTTTTTTATCACTTGTTTTTGAATACTTCAGATAATTAATTGATATAGAGATGACCCTGTGGTTATATTATCACAGTATCAGAACAAGTTCTCTAAGCACAAGCACTGCACTTTTTAATTGGGGATTTGATTGTATCAACAATGTAGAAGAGGCTTGTCACACACACACACACACACACACACACACACACACACACACACACACACACATACACACAAAATAAATAATTCTGCACCAGCTTAAAACTAATACTTGTTAGTTCTGCAAGTAGGCTTGCTCTTCCACTTGCAGCAAATGCTGTAATAAATACCAGTTTGCTTGGTTTCTTTGGTGTTTTGACCAGAATCTGTTTTACATTTTTCAAGTGTGATGCTGCACTGAAAGAAACGGTTCCTGTTGTTGTGATGTCCTTCGTCTTCTTGGACTTCTTTCTCTAGATTTAATGACTTTCTGTCGCTGCCACCTCCGTTCTTTATGTCATCGAGCAACAGTGACTATCGATGGTCATGCCACGTGTCGTTCTTTTTTTATTTATTCCGAACACAGACGTACAAAACATCACTTCCTGTGCCTTTTCTTTCGCCGCATGAAAGAACTGTCTGACACCTTGTATTCAGAGCAGCAAATGTAAAAGCGATCATGAACTCAGCCCTGGATGAATCACTGTTGAATGATGCCACTCAGCAACAAGTTATTATTTAGATATTAGTCATCTGCACTTAAAGCTCAGTCTATAGTTGCTCTCGATGTGAGTCACAGCAGGAAAAACTCAAAAGGAAACGGTTCAAGCTGGGAGGTGGGTTTCCAATAAATAGTGACCCGGCAGACTACCTAACTTTCCTCCCACTGTTGTGTTCACAGGCCTGAGACCCAGCAGAAAGCCCCGGTGACTGCCCCTCCTCCCCCGCCGCCCCCTCCGCCTCCCCCTGAGCCGGCGGGGCCCCCGGAGCCGGAGGAGGAGATCCTGGGCTCCGACGATGAGGAGCAGGAGGACCCCGCGGACTACTGCAAAGGTCAGGGGCGACGCCTACTCATCTGTCCGCGGCTCATTTCGTCCACTCGGCGTAACTGTCCCAACAATGTCTCACTCTGTCTCCTCTCTCGCATCTGTAACTCTTTTCCTCATGTCACCCTGGTGGGACTCGGAGTCGTCAGTGTGAAGCGCTCGGTAGTTTTGCGACGCCGGCGTTTTCACGGCTGCTCGGTCGTTGCCAGAAAGGAGCGGCAGTGTAAAGTCCTGCAGTGGTTTAGGACGCCAAAGGCTGTGCTGTTGGCTCAGACGTCCATTGTCTTTGCACAGTTTCAAAAAGCTACACCCATTCTGTCAACACAGAAAATTACACCTCACTTGTCATTCTACATCTGCAGGAAAAAGTAGTGCAGCAGTAGTGGTTGAAATGTAATTGTCCTGTTATCATTCTAAATATACCAAGGAGTCTTTTAATCACATGATATAGTACATCATGATGTTTTGGATGAACATAGTAAGTACAACATTATTCATGTTGACAACTTTCCACTGGCTCTAAAGCTTAAAAAGCCCCTCATGTGTTAGCGCCTATATTTTTTCTTCATGGACATTTTAAAACTATAAAACCAAGTGGT
This sequence comes from Clinocottus analis, assembly GCF_023055335.1. Classification (NCBI taxonomy): domain Eukaryota; kingdom Metazoa; phylum Chordata; class Actinopteri; order Perciformes; family Cottidae; genus Clinocottus; species Clinocottus analis. The sequence continues at coordinate 4,880,508 of NW_027176218.1, read as the reverse complement.
CAACCTCTTAGGAGAAGAACTATACAATATATTTTATTAGGAGCTGTCGTAGTAGCAGCAGCAGTAGTAGTAATAGTATTCGTTGTAGTCTTCTTTGTACATATTTAGGACTGCCTACCCTTCTTGTGTCTGTGCTTTTTTAACTTAAAATTACTCAATTCAACAAGTTTGTGCTCAATAAAAAAACACCTACAACAAATGAAACCCTGGCAAGCTCGACTTCTCTCTCTGCCAGCTGGTGGTGTCATCGCAGCAACAACAAAGAGGATTTGGAGGCAAACATATTCATCTCCAGGTTGAAGCATTGCAAACAATTACTGGATCATATTTTTGTTCAAACACTTAATAAGCCCTTCTCCCTCCCTCACAGATGAAATAATGAAGCTTTGTCGTTTCAAACTATTTCAGATTTGTTAAGTTGAGTTAAAACGGATGCCTAATAGGTTAAGAAAAGCTCCACTGTGTGGCTTACACATATATTCATGTTTCTGACAAATAGACAGCATGTAAAAATTGACTATGTATTACATTGTTACCTGGAATTGGGGCTCAAATTCCTGCAGGGTCTGACCTGCTCCAAATGTGAAGGGCTGTATTATTTATTTTTATTGAGGACAGTTCATATTTGCTTAGTACTAAATAATGCAAAATGTCCACTCGGTTTGCAACTATTTTCATTAGTGATTATTTGTTTTGCCTATTACATTTTTAATAAAAAGAAAGAAGGATAGCATCATAATTTCACAGCATCCAAGGTGACATCTTCAAACGTTTTGACGGTCCAAAACCAGAAGACATTCAGGCTAAGAAATTCAACAAGTCTTCACATTTTGAACAGGCAATCACAATCAGAGCAGCACTGTATACTCGACACAGGTGCAGTCAAGCAGATAGACGCGTCCAAAAATTAGGTCAATTCTAACGAGGCATCAATTCATTTTAGCAAGTCCATCATACATAATCAATAACGTCGGATATTCAGACATTATTAGGTTGATGATTTACTATCTATTTAAAAAAAATCTATCTTTTGTTTTAATGTTCCTTTCTCCCAGATTTAAAATGGGAATTATTTCAGTATTGTTATCGTGCAGCCACCTGTCACTCGACATGTTTGTGCTTTTCTTTCCTCCGCTTCTCTTTTTTCTTTTAATTAATCCACAACGCTTCTCCCCCGTCTCATTTTCTGCCTTGTTTGATGTCCCTCCCTCTCTGCTGCCGTCGCTCCACTTCTTACTCACTAATGGCTTCCATGTCATTGCCTGGTTATCACCAACACTCGTAACCTTCATCCTCTCTCTCTCTTTATCCCTCTCAGGAGGGTACCATCCGGTGAAGATCGGGGATTTGTTCAACGGGAGGTACCATGTGATCAGGAAGTTGGGGTGGGGCCACTTCTCCACCGTATGGCTATGCTGGGACATACAGTACGTCTCACACACACACACACACACACACACACACACACACACACCGCAGACGTGTCATGACCCAGAAAAAAACCATCACACATGCACACAGAGGCTCTTCTTGCAGTCCTTCACTTCACCTTGCTCTCTTTCTCACGCACACACTCGTTACATCTAAACCACACACACACACACACACACACACACACCCCACACATGCACCGGTTGACTCTAGCTGGCACGTTACCAGGACAACGGTTGCAACCAACACCGACTCGCGCTGGCACCGAAGCCATCCATTTGCACTATAATGTTGTTGCTGTGTTCATGTGGCAACCAGGGTGTCTGGATGACGGTATCACCAACCCAGTGTCACCTTTCCCTGACACACACACACACACACGCACACACACACACACACTAATTTACTCATGTCACTGGTGTTAATTACTCTCATGGTGGTCATGAACCAATGAGGTGGAGTTGGGTTACTGAACGCATGCTTAACAGTCACAGTCACAATCCTTGACAAAGGTCATACTCAGTATTTCAGTATTGGGACCTGGGTCGTCTTCTCTCCTACTTCCTGACATGCATAATTTACAACTCCACTGTTTTGGCTCAACGTCAGCCTTCTCATCGCATCCTGGTCGGCCACAGGAGGCAGCTGTGACTGTACACTACCTGCTAAGTGCCAAACGGCAGACGGTTATAGACCGTGGTGAATACAGTGGAGCATTTAGCGGCCAAAGGGCCAAAACCTATTATTAATGACAGTAACTCCAAATGAAAGATCGTTTTGCTCGGTAACTGAAAGATGTTTCAGTGACGAATTATTTTTGTCATATTGACTTAAATAGTGATATGTCAGTGTTGTATTCATGACGTGTTTCTGCTGCCCCCAAGTGGCCAAAAAACACACACATTAAAAAAACTATTGCAGTTTTAACGCTTCTGGTAGGTTTTCACCATTTGCATAAGTTATGATCTAATTTTAAAATGATACAGTGTTTGTTGCTTTGTAGTGAAAAATATCAGCTTCATGGAGTTAAGAGGAGTGATATTGTCATATTGAACAATTTGTGGTTATGATCTTTAGAGGATAGCCATATTTTGTATACCTGTATTCATAGTGATCTGTACAGTAGGTCACATGACTGATGCACGGACTGTTTGTAAGGAAACAGCCTCAGACACGACCCTAATAGCCAAAAACCATAAGAGCCAAGTAGATCATCATTTATACCGGATGATATGTTCTGGTAAAGTCTCGACAGAAAGTCTTTGGCGCTAAATGTCAACAGAGAGATGTGTAATCGAGGGGCGTTTGTGCTGAGCGGCAGCAGCAGGATAAATCCCCCCAAAGACTCCAGACACGTGGCGATGGGCTCGGTGGCGGAGGCCGGCGGGCTGGTGAAATAATTAATCTGATAAGACTGGGCGGTGATGGAGAGGGAGTCATATTTAAAAATACAGCAAGAAGATAAGCTAACAATGTAGGTGTGATCCTGTGCTATTTGATGGGCTACACCAGCTGATGAGAATCGCTGATGTCAGCCCCGTTACAGGAAGGAAATTATGAGTAAGCATGTCTGTAAGAGAGAGAGAGAAAGTGAGAGAGGATATATTAGAAATAAACTGCAGGCCTAAACATGCAAAAGAATAGTTTTCCTGACGCTGGAGCTTCATTTGGTGGATAAAGCATTGAGTATTGATATTATTTCTACCTTACAAAATGCCACATTTGCATTTCCAGTGTCAGTGTGGGCCGTGTGAACGCTAGCCGGTGTGCAATAAAGGCACGGGCGAGGGACATTTTGTTAAATCGGTCACAGTTGTTGATGCACACATTAATCAGCGTTACTGTCTTCAACACCCCGTTGGTCGGAAGATGACTGCATGTGTCTGTGTTTATATTATTACAGAGTGAAGAACTTTGTGGCGATGAAGGTGGTGAAGAGCGCGCAGCATTACACAGAGACGGCCCTGGATGAGATCAAACTGCTGCGATGTGTGAGGATCTGATTAGTTTGAAGTGTTTGGGAATCCTATTTTTTTTAATCTTTTTTTTTGGCTTTCTTGCACTGTTTGTTCCGTTTTGCGTCGAGTGTTTTCCTTTCTCTTCTTACTTCTTCTCATCGACCTTTTTCTTTTCCATTTCTTCATCCTTTTTCATCCTCCTAATATGCCTCCTGTTCCTCCCTCTTTCCTCCCTCCTCACACCTTGCCTCTCCCCCACGGTGTTTCTCTGTTAACAAGAAACACTAAAGACACACTGGTCATTTATCTTGCATGGTGGCTGCAGAGGACACTCATCTTGGAATCAATTTTTCAGCATCTTTATCTTCCACATTCATCTCCTCTTCCCTTTCCTGCTCTCTTTTCAAATGATCTTTCAGTCATCCCATTCCCTCTTTCTTTCCTTTTGTCTTCTGTCTTTCATGTTTTTAGTGTCGTTCTTCTTTCATTTTTTCTTTCTTTCTTTCTTTATCCTGTCTTTGCCCTACTTCATCTCCCGTTCCTTCCTCCTGTCATGTTCGCTTCATCTCTCTGTCCTCTTGTGCTCCAGGTGAGAGAGAGCGACCCCGGCGACCCCAACAAGGACATGGTGGTTCAGCTGATAGATGATTTCAAGATCTCTGGAGTCAACGGCATACGTATCCCGATCGGAAGAGTGTGTGTGTGTGTGTGTGTGTGTGTGTGTGTGTGTGTGTGTGTGTGTGTGTGTGTGTGAGTGACAAAGACATGACAATGTGAGTCCTTGACTTTCCGTCCCAGATGTGTGTATGGTGTTTGAAGTGCTAGGTCACCACCTGCTGAAGTGGATTATTAAATCCAACTACCAAGGTCTGCCGCTGCCATGTGTTAAGAGCATTATCAAACAAGTAAGGGGACACACACACACACCAGATCTATTCGTAGACGATATATGAATTATCAATTATGTATCTGAACACTGCAATGTACATGGATTTGGAGCATTTAGATTGGCTCTAAACGTGGCTCGTAGCTAACGCTGCTAACAGCGCTAACAATACAAACGATGGCAAACGTGCTGACCAGAGCTAACAGTGTGTTCAGCCGGTTGCGCTCGCTCACATGCATGAACATGCACTAAATACATTTGATACCGGCCCAGCTGTGTTAACAAAAAACAGAGATTGATAAATAAAAAGGTGAAAGTGGATTTAAATCTACATTCCCCTCATATTTAACCATTGCAGGGGCAGTGATAGTCATCTTTATAAAATATCTGTCAACATGTTTTTAGTTTTTTTTTGTTTTGAAATGTCCAACGATTTAACGTTTAAAAACATGTGTCGAGTTGTGGTGCATTTATTGACAAATTGCCAATTCATGTTCTTCAGGTTACATATATGTTTGGGGCTTTTTCTGCAATACGCAAATGCACGTTGTGTTTAAGTGCTGGTGGTAAACTTATATCAAGCTTTTCATGGTGTTCATGGTGATTAGTGATTAGCTTTTACAATCGTTTTGATAAGCGATGCCGCACCTACGTCGCAGAACTCAGCAGTCGTTTTCTAATCCTGTGAAACAGAAGGGACTTTCAAAGTAGGCAAAATAAAGTTTGTGAATCATGAAACATGCAAATGTATTATAGTTCTGTGACTTAAGAACTCTTTCTGAGGTAGAAGGTGAAGAAAACTTATTCACACACAGACTATAAAAGATTGACTTGAGAGGAAAGACAGAAAAAAAAATTCGATGAAAAAAATACAAAAAGACCAAAAGACTGACTCAGACAGAAGAATTCACACCCAATACTTGGGTAATAATACAGCTCATGCTATTGTGAACTTCACACTTCAGTACCAGTGCCATCCGAAGACGCGGTGCTTTCAGGCATTTCCCCCTCAGCCACCTGACGAGCATGTGAAGTGGTTGAGCCGTTTCAGCCGCTGCCAGCCGCCCGCCTCTTGAAAGCCAGGCTGAAGATGAGTAGAAATTAAATGAGACCGTTGCCCGCTTCCATCTCAGAAGCCTCTGGACAGAAACAAATGAGAGAAACAGTGAATCAAAAGCATCAACGGCCTCTCCTCTCTGCCCTCAGACAATGACACGCATTAGAAGAATGGCTCATTTGGCTCTCGGAAAGAGAGAAGGAATCAAAAGGAGGGAGATAGAGACAGAGAGCTGAACAGGGGGCAAGGCCTCGTCTGCATTTTTTGGTGTCTAGATGTCCAAAACAAGACGTGTGAGCGTGTCGCTCAGTAAGACAATCTTTGTTTATCCGAATGCAGGTCCTGCAGGGTCTGGACTACCTCCACACTAAATGTAAAATCATCCACACGGACATCAAGCCGGAGAACATCCTGATGTGTGTCGATGACGCCTTCGTGAGACGCATGGCCATGGAGGCGACCGAATGGCAGAAAGCTGGAGCTCCCCCGCCGTCTGGCTCAGCAGGTAGACAGACGCCCACGCCGTGTTTATTTTAAAGGAAACAGCGCAACATTTTTGGGGAGGTTTGCTTCGAGAAGAGGCCGGACAGGCTCTCCGCTTCCTCTTGTCTCTATGCTGTAGTGTACAGAGCTGTCTTCGCTAACTCTCTTGAGGAAATACAATTATGATAGTTCCCAACACCCGAAACTATTTCTTAGTTTTGCAATCTACATGTGTTTTTAAGTTAGCATTCATTTCACTTGAAAAATTTAAAATCAACAAAAAAACAAACAGCAAACCTCAACTTTTTAATCTATCATCTAACTTTGGCAGCAGCATTGCTCCACAGATATCCAACATGCTGTGAAGTTTGTTTAGTATTTTATTTATAAAAGAAATGCAGATTCCTCATTGAGATTTCAATTTTTGGTAAAAACTTAGTTTCACACAGCCAGACCGATACATCTCCACACACTGTCAGTGCTAAAGGAAGGTCTGACTCCGTTCATTATCATTCTTGTGTATAGCGAGGAAAAGAAGGCTCGGGCTTGTTAGTATTTCTTTTCACCAATCACAATAGTCTCTGGCAGCACTTAGACCGGGACGCAGCGATGGTGCGCTTGCTAAATAGATAGCAGAAGGAGAGGAGAATGCTGGCTGGAGGCGTGAATCCACAGTGTACGTCTGGGAACCAGTCGAGGTAAAAGGATGAGCTTACAGTACATGCAGGAGGTTAATAATTCATATTCCTGATTTGAAATCGGTTTCTATTGGAAATGCAAGTAAATAATGAATTGTCAAAGATTTAATTCAGTTTGTGTCTTTGATGTGTTTAATAAAAGGAGGAAAAAAAAACGTCAATGTTTAATATAGAAGCGCACTGTGAAAAAAAAAAAAACAGATTCACAGAGAAGCCCTGTGTGCCTTCCCGGAGTCTTGCTTTTTCATCTCCCTTCACCAAGTTCCTCGGCTGAAAGAGAAGAAGAAAAAAAATCAAGTTCTTAACAAAACAGTCTCGACAAACTCGACGTGAACCCTGTCCTCCCGGCGAACTCAGACTTGAGCTGTCGATTGCTTGCATCAGCGCATGGAGCCTCTTTGAGCCTTAGGGTAACCAATTACACTGCTTACATTTCTACACAAACGAAGTGAGGCGAACAGCCGTCAAGCGTCAAAACAGAAGGGCTCGGCGGCGGTGTGGATTGAAGAGGCAAAATAAAATAGCGTGTTTGATGTCATCACCGTACGTGCGGGCATGTTTTATAGCCAAATGCCTCTTAATTCTGCTGGTGTCGTTTGACACGTGTGATGTGTTTCAGAGCAGGTTGAAGGTGTGCGGGATTATTGCACTTTGCTGAGCTGCTAAGCCGGAAACCCTCAGTAGATGACACTAAAATCAGTTAATCCTAAAATGAATTTTTGCTCCACTTTGTCAGTTGAGCGTGCATATTGAGACACCACTTATACAAAATGTGAACGATTGATCATACTTCATTTGTAAATGGGCTCAAACCTGCAAATATTTATATATATATATACACTCCTTTGAAATGTATTATCCACATTTCGCTTGGTGTCTTTTAATTGAGCTGAGAGCGTACTGTACTATACTGTAGCTACATCTTCCGACATGAGAGGAAAAAACCATTAATGTTATGGATCTGGGACGAGCGAATAAGCCTGTGGGAGTGTGACCGATCTTTTTTCTTCATTTCTTCACAATCGTCGCGCTTCTTCACCTACAGATTCTGTGAGTATCGGCTCCATAAAGGGAGCATGTACACAACCTAACCATCTCTTTTCCAGGCGAGTGGAATATGGAGCGTGGCGCGAACTCGGCTGTGATCCGGATTGATGTTGGTGGAACTTTAAAGCCTGTGTTTGTTGTTGTTTTTCTTTGTCTGTCAGTCAGCACAGCCCCCCAGCTCAAACCGGTGAGCACAACAGATGTGAGTATGAAATGAGGATTGCACACACACACAAACTTAAACACACACACAAAATCTAAAGTAAGGAACAGAAATTTACACCGTTTAGTGTGATTTCCGTGATAGAGGCAGGACTGTACTGAGCGCACTACAATATTTGGAGGCAAAATGTCTTATTAGTTTATTTTTAATTGGCTATTCGTTTCAAAGCTAATTATTATTATTATTATTATTATTATTATTATTATTATTATTATTATTATTATTATTAGCGAATATGTTTGTTTAATGAATCCCCAATCAATGGGATCACAGCAATTTTCTGACTTTCAAAAATACTGTACTGTATGCTTGGAATAAATTTAATATTTGTTTTATTGCATTTCTCCATCAGAGGAACTTTAAATTAATTTTGAATTTTGAACATGCTGGTGCTGTCTTGTGAAGACCATGCATTTCCAAAACATAAACGTGTCTTAAATCTCCAATATTGTTTTGTAGCTGAATATTTACGACCCAAAAAAAGCAACGATCATAGTTAAAGTTCAGAAAAAAAATATATTCTTAGGTGTTAATATTAAGAGTTAATTGCTCCAAAGCTTTCAATTGTTAAAAAAACAAAAGAAAGCCTCAACCTAAAACCAAAAAGAACATTGTGTCTTCATGTATATGAAGTCCCTGTCACACTTGATCCCTTGGTTTTGCTAAAAATAATATGTATACAGTATATTTTATTGATCAGTGATGATATACTCTATTTAAAATGTACTAATATGTAATATCAATATACAGAAGAAGTGTTTTGGGACATTACTTACACATCCTAACACCACAACTCACAATTCCAATGTATATCTAAACTTTGTACTCCTTGATTTCCTTGTATTCATTCATATCTTTGCCTTTCTCCTCTCTCTCTCTCTCTTTCTCTCTCTCTTGTGTTTTTTTTTTTTTTGTCCCAGGTGGGGAAGATCTCCAAGAACAAGAAGAAGAAGCTGAAGAAGAAACAGAAGCGCCAGGCAGAGCTGCTGGAGAGGCGGATGCTGGAGATCGAAGCCCTGGAGAGGGAGGCGGAGAAGAAGGAGGAGAGTGCCAAAGACGGGGACGAGAAAGGGGAAAATGACAGCAACCAGTCTTCACCCCCGCCGCCGCCGCCGCCGCCGTCGCATCTGGGCCCCAGCATGGCTCTGGGAGAGAGCGACGAGGATGACGACGACGACGAGGACGGGGAAGATGAGGAGGAGGAGGGAGGAGATAGGGAGAGAGAGAGAGATAGAGACAGAGAGAGTGAGAGAGAGAGGGAGAGGGAGAGGCCCCGGCCCATGAGGTTGACGAATCACACATGTGAGTCATATCAAGTTTTACAATGTTAATGGCTCGGGAAAAAAAAGCTGTCCATCTTGAATATAACCAATACAGGAAGATGAATGTGATTGGATAATGAACCAATGTGTATTTTAGGGCAGACCTAAGGGCATCCTTAAGCTCCAACAAAAGTATTCAGTGCATGTCTTCATCGTACAGCAATGAATACATGTGCATAGCAGAGCATTACTAAATATTGAGATAAAAAGGTCTTTATCAGCTTTGGAAAAGCACTAAGGCATTTCTGGTCAAGTCGAACAGTAATTAAATGCAGTGGGCAACATGTTTCGGTTCGGTTGCTCCGTTTACTGTATGAATTAAGGTTGCCAATAACTGGAACGGTGATTTTTCTGAAGCAAAGATCTGCAGCATGAGTGAGTGAGTGTGTCAGTGTGTGTACAGTAAGTAAGTTGGTGCAATCTGTCTGTGAATGAAGGAGGTGGAGTGGCTCCAAACGCTCGGCCCACGCTGGTCCCACTGAGTATGGGAGGCGAGGCTGATTCACAAAAAAAAATAAAACCTGTCTTTCTCCGTCTCCCTCCTCCACCTTCTGTCTCTTCGCCATCTGTTTCTTTCATTCTCCTTTTCTCTCGGTCGCCTCCTTCTTTCCAATCTCTTTTCATGCTTTTTTACTCACTGCCTACACCGCCTTTGATTGCGTTTGTATGGCCTTCCCACCCACTTCCTCTCCTAACCGTTTTTCTTCCACTCGCTCCATGTTAGGCGCGGCGCCTCCCGAGGAGCAGCGCGAGGCACCCCACATCTTGGATGATGACCCCGATGAGGAGGAGGAGGATGAGGAGGAGGATGAGGAGGAAGAGGAAGAAGAAGAAGAAGAGGAGGTGCCCACGCCCACCGCTGAAAGCGATGGCCCCAGTCCTCGCACCACGGACGAAGGAAACGTAGATCCAACACAAGCAGTGGAGGACAAGGAAGAGGACAAGGAGGAGGAGGAGGAGCAGCAGGAGGAGGAGGAATTAAAAGGTGCAGAGGATAAGAATGAAGAAGAGGCGGAGGAGAAGGTAGAGGAGGAGGAGGAAGAAGAAGAAGAAGAAGAAGAAGAAGAGGAGGAGGAGGAAGAAGAAGAGGAGGAGAAGAAAGACATTGAAAGAAAGGAGAACGAGACAGAGGAGCCAAAGAGTGAGAGCAAAGCCGAGGAGGAGGCAGCGGTAGAGAAAAAGGAGTCAAAGCAGCAGGAGGGCGAGGACGAGGAGGACGAGGATGAGGACGACGAGGATGAGGAGGACGACGAGGACGACGAGGATGACGACACGACCACGGAGCTCCTCACGGACATCAACTCCCCGGTCAAACCCCAGAACAACAAAAGCAATTCGGTCAAAACCAACGGTCACATTTTGTTGGGATCCGAGGGGCTGAAACCGAACCTTGGCAATCCCGCACCTCCCTCGCCGAACCCCGAGGTTCTCCTCTGCCCCCTGGTGGAGTCCGAGCTCAGCTACACGGACAGGGACCTCTCGCTCAGCTCCGGCTACGAGATGTACAACGGCGACCTGGCCGAGCCGGTGCTGACCAACGGCGGCAGTGACCGCCACGGGGCCATCATGCCTCGCTTCCCCGACTTGCCCCTGGACCCCATGCCGGGAAACCCCATTTCTGTCGGCTTGGCAGACATTGGAGCAGGCCTGTCGCCCAACAGCCCCGCCGCTGACCGCAGTCGCACCGTGTCGTCCTCGAGCACGGGAGACACACCCAAAGGTAAGCGTTTACAAACACACAATTATTATTTTCACATTAAATAAATCCATAACGGAGTCCAAAAGTGTTCAATATGGAGGTGAACATGCCGGACTGTTATGGGCGACCTCCAATCTCTGAACATTTGAGGAATGGATGGAATGTTAAAGTGGATGACATCACAGGTAGACTGGGGATAAGCTGTTAAAAATGTCTCCTTGACTTCTCTTCACTGCCAAATTTTCCACGTGAATGTAAAAAATATACGTCCTCTTTCAAAAATGTTCAACTAAATAAGCCACAAACCTTAAAATGACAAGAGTGCAGTCCATCATGTATGTATTTATAGGTTACCTCGACTAAAAGCCAAAAGGATTTGGGAGTAATCCAGAAAATAAGCTCTGTGGCAACAAATGTTTATGATACTTAGATCGATAATCATCACAAATGATTTAAAGATGACTTTTAGGATTTTTGCAGGTTATATGCAAATATAAGAAGTAAAAGGCTCACGCTGAAAACAAACTAAACCACCATGAAGTCGAGGCGGACTGGAGTTGACGTGTTGGCGTTTTGTTGACTTGTTAAGTTAGCATTTAACTTTTTTGAGATACATAAAAGCTTCAAAATTCACCAGTAGGATATTTACCAAAGTATTTTATATTATTGGAATACTGTACAGACCTTATTTTAGGCATCTAACCAAAAACCCTTTCAAAACACAAAGCACAACAATATGAACTCATGTCTCAGGACTCATTCCTGCAGCTCTATTGACTCTAATATTAATTAAGCATAACTGGAAATAACACTTTTTCTTTAGCTTTTATTCCCCACATGTTGACACCACAAATATATTTTACAGCAACACGTTCAGCAAAGTCCACTCTCTAAAAGAATCTGAGTCTAAAACCAGAGTTGGAGTGTTGCCTCTCGGCTTAATCTCTCTAGTAGAAGCCAGGAAGCTACGTTTACACATGTGGTGGATTCTTCACTGACATGACACGTACATGCATGCATGTTTGAATTTATGTGAAACTGCTGCCACATACTAAATCTCACAAAAGGCTTTAAGGCAGCGTAACGCAGGTGTTAGAGATGCAATAAGACACACACACACACACACACACACACACACACACACACACAAACAACTCAGCTCATAGCGGTGCTTATAGGGCTTAGACCTCAGCTGTGTTATCCTGACTCCAACTGAGACACTTGAATGACACCTCAACTCCTGATCCCTCCACTTAGACTCAAGTCCTCACACTCAAACTCTAATTTCAACAACTTCCATTGCCTGCGTTATATTTTGCATCCTATATCTCGCAACGCAGTTTAATTCCCAACTGTCTGGTGGCTCAGAGTGAATTCACAACTTCCAGCCAATCAGAATACAGAATAAGGGTTATTTTATGGTAAAATCACATGAGTAAATTTTATTGAATATATAAATAACTATATAGTAGTTTAAGACACTGATTATCAGAACTATTTTTTTTATTTCATTTTTTTTTCTTCTCATAATAACTTTTTGTTGGAGTATTTAATTACATTTTCTTTTAAAATGTCCTTTATCAAAAGTCAGTTTTTATTTCATAATATTTTTTTTTACATTTTTTTTTTAACTCTTTTTTTTAAATGTTACTTAGAAGCACTGGAAAAAATGTAATATTGAAATGAAATGAATTAAATAAAATCAAACGTATCCTAAAGATACTAACAATCATGAAATGACTCATTCTAATAAAGCTAGTGTGATTAATTTCTTTAAAGATTACACAATGTATGGGTTCATTAATATATTTTACATAATTTATTCAACCTAAATGCTTAACTTGTTTTAATTGTCTTCAGTCGTATGCGTTGTAGCTGCCCGGGATAGATACTCCAGTGTCCACATTTCTACCTCTGGGTATTATTAATGACTCACCCCCACCATTACTCATCCACCCACAGCATTCATTCTATTATCATTAACTTTCTCGCTCCAGGGTCACTTCTAGGATCACATCACTGGAGCTTAAAAAGGATTTTAAACTAAAACGTGTGCACAAGTGCAAAAAGCACAACGCCAAGGAAACAACACTCTAAATGGGTCATCGGGAGTGAGGGTTGGATGCTCACGAGCCTCTGGTCTATGATACATGTCTATTAGTACATTACAGTGTGTGGACGCTTCTCCTTTCTTACTGTATGTGTTAACCACGTTCTTTCCATCCTCTCCCAGTCAGGGCCAGAGCTGCAGATCTCCTGATCAACCCACTCGACCCGCGCAACTCCGAGTCTATTCGAGTTAAAATCGCTGATCTTGGAAATGCCTGCTGGGTGGTAAGACACATTACACATTACTTATTGGACAAGTCTTTCTTACAGGCAGCAGCACGGAGTTAAATGGTCATCGACATTCAAGCTGCTCAAAATCCAGTAGGACATATAGCTTGATGCAGCGATGATGTATGAGGATTCTTCTGTTTTTGTTGGCCAACCCCTTGACGTTAGCATCGCACTGGTTCCCTCGACCAGAAGCCAATGGGACTTTTCCCTTGGATTTTTGGATTATTACAGAAAATAAGCCCAGTGGCAAACGCAAGTTCTCAAGATAATCTTCACAAATGATATGATGATGAATTTATATTTTAAAAAATTAAGCGTGAATGCAATCGGCAGAAGTAAAAAGCTAACGTTTAGGCTATAAACAAGAGGCCTTGAAAGCAAACCAGTCGATGTGATGACCACCTTTTTCTTTCAATTCTTTTATTTTAAGTTTATACGTTACCTCAAACTCGACCACAAATAAATACAAAATAATACATAACAGCATAACCGACCTGCGAACAATCAGAAAATTACAGAAAAATAAATGTTGGTAAGAGTGAGATAAATGAAATTGTTAGGTTCAATATGGAGGATGACGATGTATAACCAACTTTTTTAAAGAAAAGCATCAAAGTTGACGACAGGGCTTTTTAATGACATATTTTATATCGCAGAACAAAATGTTCAAATAATTAAGCCTGACTAAACCACAGATCTTATTTCTGGCATCGAACCAAAACCCCCATTCAAAATCCCATTAACTTTAAGAAGAAGGCGCAAAAACTAATTTCCTGGTTTTAGGACTCATTCCTGCAGCACTCTCTTTGGTTCTAGTACTTTCTGATGGTAAGTTTAGCATGTTTAGCTCTGTCTGGAGTTTTTCTTGAGCCGTATCAACCAATAAAACTGCAATCCAAAGAGTACTCACAAACAGGAATCACAGCTCCCGTTCATCTTCTCATCAACATTTTGATCAAGTACAGATCGTCCTCCAGCTAAAGAAAACCCCGGGGAATAAACGAGGGCTCTGTACGGGAAAATGAGTGGTGGCATTATTAATTTCATTTAAGTTTCATTCACATTAATTTAAGTAATGAGGTGGGTGCCATAGGTTAACTAGACACTAGGGGGCAATAATTGTGGGTAATGTTTTGTCTCCTCTCCTCTCCCCTCATCTCCTCTCCTCTCATGGCTACAGCACAAGCACTTTACAGAGGACATCCAGACAAGACAGTACCGCTCCATTGAAGTCCTGATAGGAGCTGGTTACAGCACCCCTGCAGACATCTGGAGCACTGCCTGCATGGTGAGGACACTTCCACTGTACAATCCACACATGGATATGAACTTTTAAATCGTACAAGACATACACATCCAGCGTAGACTCAAGCACAGTGTACTGTGTTTGGTCTCCTGCAGGCTTTTGAGCTGGCTACTGGAGATTACTTGTTTGAGCCTCACTCTGGAGAGGACTACTCCCGGGATGAGGGTGAGTATTTAGAGCTGCATGACGTACACAAAACTTTAATTTCCAAATATAGAAAGAGAAAACTTTTCATGTGAAAGTATTCCACAGCGGAGTCACGGCTGAATGTTGGCCATATTTTCTAGATATTGACTAGAAGATGAAAAAGAGCTTCTGGTGGTGAGAAATGTTCAATGTACCGCAGTAATACAAACGCAACGTGTCTTAATTGGGTTTTAATTCAAAAATGAAATCAGTTTGATGATTTTTCGTATGAAAATGTATATCTGTGCGTTATTTAAACTCCAAATTACTAGCTCCATTGTTCAGATGCCGTCACAGTGTCAGATGCACTTAACTGTTGTAACGGTATACTACACTATTGAAGTTGACAGTTATCATATTGTGTACATTTACTTATCTGTATTAAAATAACTGACATAAGTAAGTGTGTGTGTCAGAGTGTAAGGTACAGACAGGAGCAGTCTGGCTCCTTCAGAATGAGTAAATTGTTTTTTAATTTGAACTCTGTTCTCATTCCTTCAAGTCATTTGATGTCATCATGGTAATAATATACCAGGGTGTAAAACCACATTCAGTGCAACCGTGATATTTTCTGAGAACGTGAAAAACTCATACCGTTACAACCCTACTTTCATGAATTAAGTTTAAAAAACACAGATTTTGTGTCGCAACATTTCACTCCATCGTCTGACATTGCTGATTGTACAGTATGGGGCTTTTTAAGCATGTTCACTTAGCATGCCATCTATATATAAAACTATTGTTTTATTGTTGTATTGGGCTGTTGTTTCCAGCTATGCATCTGAGCAATGGACAAAAACCGTGATGGATCAACACTAGTTGTATTGTAAATTGATTTTACAAAAAGGCGACAGTGATCTTAGTTTAAACTATAGTCACCCCCCTCCCCAAATCCCCCTATCCACTGTCAACTGTAAATCCTGTCCTTTTATTCTGCTGCTATGCCTCCACTCATCTTCACCCTCCTCAGCTCACACATCCCCCGTCATTGAGCTTAACGTCGAGACTTTAGCAGCATAACAGATCAGTTTCCAAGAAACTCGAAAATGCTGACATTTAGTAACAGAAGCACGAGAGCAGCATTAGCCAGTTACAATATCCTGTGAGTATAAGTGCATCTATATACGGGTCACATGTTACTCTATCAAACAATACAGACCCTTCATTTGCACCGTCATCCTCACCTCTTCATCTCCCTGTGATCTTTAACCGGAGTCATTGTCATTTTTCTGATTGCATGTGACCCACAGTTAACCTCATTCTGCATGTTTTTGCACAGGCAATACGCATGTGCCAGTTTCATCACGACGCACTGATTTACACCTTTTGATCTCCATCCGTTGAGGCCAAACTTAACACCTAGCTTCGGGTTTTCCAGCTCATTAAATTCTGACTCTGAATGCATGTGACTTTTATTCCAAGGATGATCACTTCTCTTTGTCACCTCTGCTGTGGAGGCACAGCTCACTAACACAGGGATCTCTTCTTTGCGGTCTGTGACTGTCTCTCTTTATTCCTCCCCGACCCTGTGATCTCCTCTACCTGTCACTTCTTGTCCCTGTTTTTATTTTCCTACCCACAATCCCCCTTCTTTACAATTTATTTTACTTTCATCTCCCCCTCTCTTTCACTTACGTTTCCCCTTCCTTGTCGAAACCCTTCACCCCTCTCTCTTTTGCGTCTCCTTCTTTTCCTCCCCTCATTCCGCTTCCTTTTCCCTTCCCTCCTCGCCTCCTTCCCACCTCCCCTCTCTCCTCCATAGACCATATAGCCCACATCATAGAGCTGCTGGGCTGTATTCCGAGGCACTTTGCGCTCTCCGGAAAATATTCACGGGAGTTCTTCAACCGAAGAGGTAGCGCTGGCCAGAGAGCTGGTGGGACCGGGACACACGCGTGTCTAAAAAGGACAGACATGGACACTAGAGGACAGTCGCCATTTAAAACTTGAAAGTTCATGTTGCCTTGGATTTGATTTTTGGTACTAATTGGAAGCATTCATACAAATCCTCACTGTTTCGAGGTGTTAAAGTGGCAGTGTGTCCATGCAGTGCCCCGCGGCAGCAGCAGTGTGTGTGTCGGTCCCATGCAGCCAGCCGTGTTGATGTGTGTGTGTGTGTGTGTGTGTGTGTGTGTGTGCATGCTGTAATGATGAACCGTGCCTGTTCCCTCTGTGACGTATGTGGTGGTGGGCAGACCACATCGCTCTGATCATGGAGCTCCTTGGGAAGGTCCCACGCAAAGTGTTCGCGGCCGGGAAGTACAGCCGAGAGTTTTTCTCCAAGAAAGGTAAAACGACACGGCGGATGGTGAGATGTAGGGAAGCTGTAGTAGAGGAGGAGCCGCACAGAGGTTGAGACCAAGGAAAGCTTGTCCTACTGCCACAGTATTAGGAATTGTAAGATGATAAAGTTGACAATCACAGCAGAAGTTAATTAATTGTAGGGCTGAGCATCAATCAATTATTGTAGTATAGTGATTTTCAAAAAATAGCATCATTTGATCAACTTATTATTGACATACTTGAGTTTGAGGCCTTCGGGTTTAACTTCCTTTTTTTGTCTCCCGTAAGAGAACATTTGTCTTTTTAAATATTTCTATTTTTCCCATGTTTCCACAAAATAGAAACAGTATTTGAAAAAGATATTCGCAATACTGTGATAATGATTTCAACTTTATCGCCCGTCTGTATTCAAGTACTTCAGATGCGAGCGCTGTGATTGTCTTTATGACCTGGAGTGCAGCAGAATGAGCAGAATTAATTCACTCCAATCAGAAGTCATTTTTCTAAAATAATCAGGAAATATATTATCTTAATATGGACTTCAGCAAAGAAAAGATAGTCAGATATGTTGCCTTCTTATCAGCAGATAAAACATCAAAGTAATTCATTATTACACATTGTAGAATCAAAGTTAGGATAAAGCCTTCACACTATGAAGAAGGCAATACAATTACAAGAGCAATATTATGAATATGATAGTGAAGTCCTACATCCAGCCAGGCTTTACCTCACTTACACTCCTTTCTGATGCTGCTCGTCCTTGAGCCCGGTAAGTGTGTGGATCTGTGTTTGGTACCGCCGATAACCCCGTGCACTCTCTCATTTATTCTCTTTTTTTTCCCCTCTCTCTCTCTTTCCCTTTCTGCTCATATATTCTTCATAATGTGCCACGAGACCTGAATATTCTGCCTTTGATGTTGTCTCTATCTGAGGTCGGAGCCTGCACTCGATGTCTCCATGTTCTCCCTTTTATCCCATGGCGCTCTGTTAATCCGGTCGGACTTTGCCGCTCCGTCTCTCTCTGGGCTTCTCCCGCTGCCTTTCGGCCGTGCGGCGCGATCGAGCGGCTTCGTTACCTCGCTTCCTGCGTGCACACTGCTCTGTATTGAACCCGGGTGGAGTGGGACGTAGATGCATTGATTGGAGTCAAAACAATAAGAAAGCAAGACCGTAAACATACAGTCATTTCTGACAAGCGTGGTCTCCATTCATGCGGCAACAAAAGAAAACACTTGATCACTGATCCTGGATCCATACAGTATAAGGGAAGTTATGATGGCTTCCTTTCCTCCGGTTCTCCAATCAGTGTACAGGAAGGAGAGATCATGGCAGCCATGGTTTAAACTGGACCTACGTCCTTTTTCCCCTCCTCTACGTCAGTCTTGTGCTCCGGGCCATCGTCTGTTTCCATTACACCGTCGCGTCTCTCTCTCTTTCTCTTTCTCTCTGTCTCTGTCTCTCGTCCTCTGCTCTCGTGGTTAGCGGCCAGGAGCTCTACAGGTCTTCACTCCGCGGCTGCAGCACCTCACTGAGTAGCACACGTTCAAACGGAGCACGCTGAACTAATCAGTGACTCGGTGGGATGCTGTTGGGCCGGAGCCTGCAGACGGGTCGCCCGCCATGGCGTCAGATTAAAGAGAGAGTTCACCCAAACAACCGAATGCAAAGCTGCGTAAATCTTCTATATCTAGCCATGCAGATAGTTTTGCTTATATGTGCACAAAACGTTGAAAAATGACGTTGGAAAATTCCACAGCAACGTCTTTTCTTTTCAAAATGTGGACCTAGTTTCTCTACATGAGGGGTTGCTGGATTGATTCCGAAAGTATAGATACTACTGATACCAAATACATCATGTTCATGATAGTGCATTAGCTGGTTTGAATAAAGATTTGAATTTCTTGAAGCAACATAGCACTTGGGTGGAGACAGACATTTCAGACATGGATATTTTAAACAATTAGCAAAATAAAAAATATCTGCATGGCTAGCTATGACTAGAGTTAAATAATAACACTGGTGGTATTCTATATAAAATCAAACCCAACAATTTGTTAGTTTATTCGTACTGATAATGTAAATATTTTAAAATGGGTCACAAACACATGGTATTAATTGAGCTCCATAGCACAAATTAATAAGCAATATCAGTGTTTGGCTACTTGCAGGATCAATTCTTCGTTGGTTTTGGTCGTTTTTTCTTGAAAATATCACCAGTCTTATTTTGTTTTTCCCAATTTGGGTGAACCTCCCCTCTAAACGAAGCCACTCTTTCTTCTCCCCGCGTCCTCCCTTCTGTCATTGACTCTGACCCTTATCGCCCCCTGCAGGTGAGCTTCGGCACATCACCAAGCTGAAGCCGTGGTCGCTGTTCGACGTGCTGGTGGAGAAGTACGGCTGGGCGCACGAAGACGCCGGCCACTTCACGCACTTCCTCATGCCCATGCTGGAGATGGTGCCCGAGAAGAGGGCCTCGGCGGGCGAATGCCTCAACCACGCTTGGCTCAACTCGTAGCCACAAGCGCCGATCAGACGCTCTCCTCCCCGTTGTCCCCCAACAGTTCGCCCGAACATCATCCCCCTGGTGGCCGGCAGCCTGTGGAACAACAGCACGGAGAGAAGCTGGAGACAAATACTCAGAGTAGATGATTAAGACGTATCTTTTCCCGTCCCTGTCCCTCGCATCCATTATATGCTTATCTGAGTAGGCTTGAGTCCCACGCAAAGGCCCTCATCTTTTCCCATAAGGAATGTAAAGACAAGCGTATGGAGATAACATGACATAGTAGCTCCCAAAAAAGATCCTTTGAAAATGGATGCCGCTCACGTCACCAAAAAAAAGAAGAGAGGAAAAAAAGGGGGAGAAGTCAGGCTCAGTCTGAAGGAGAGACGTGCTTTCTTCCGCTGTCAAGATGTCAGCCGGTCCCTCCCGTCTAATCTCCCCCGGAATGCTCAGTTTTACCGTGTTTGGATCCAGTCACGGACCACTGACAGCTGCTGATCTTTTCAGCGGCGTGAAAGGAAAGTCAACGAGGAGCTCCGTCTGCCACGACCTTTACACAGCCAGGGCCTCAAACACAGGCGAGTTTGTGCGTGTTTATTTTAGGGAGGTATCGAGCGCACGGGCCCATGCTCAAGATCTGCCGACGTCGCCTCTTCTTCTCTCTCTTTCTCTCCAGCCCTGTTGCCCCTCCCTGCCTCCCGTTACCCCGCTATGGAAGAGAGCACCCACATCGAACTATATGTTTACACCCTGATTTCTTCCAAGAATCCCCCCCCCTCTCCCTCCTAAATGAGCTGCATGCTCCTGCTGGGCCACCTCAGAGAACTGGAGGGCAGCCAGTCCTCCAGGGGGCGCCACACTGACAGTTGCCACTCTGACAAAGACAGACAGAAAAAGTGCGGGATGAGCGAATGAAAAAAACAAACTAAAATACAATCAATTCAACACGGAGGAGGAACGCTTGGTCTTTAAGGACTATTTTTAAAATGCATGGGGAGACTGATGGAGCAGCATGAACGGATATGACACACGGACGATGGTTGCGTTATTTTATTTATGCATTTTCGCTGGTTCCTTTCCTGTTTCATCACCTCCTTTTGGACCTTATGTTAGAAAGAAGTACGTTAGGATATCCTGGTGCCCCCTCTGAGGAAGGTAACTACAACCTCTCTTGACATTCCTAAATCTTGATCCTCTGCCAGTATTCCTGACTTTTATTCCCGAGACCAATTACGTTTTTTTTCTCCTTTTTCTTTTCTTGTGGCACGTTTACCTGATCCGATTGGTACTAGTCCCCTATTTCTTCCCCGCACCCAACTATAGAGGAGCCCTTTGATCCCTGAGCTACTCCAGAAAAAAGGGGACGGTCTCACATGGAGGTTGCACTTGTCTTTGTAGATGTCCTTCAGGGATTTGAAACCTTTGTACATAGAACTGAGATCTTGCAACGCAGAAAAGCGAACGTGGACAAAGTTTCAACATACAAGCATCATTCCAAAAAAAAAACAAAAAAAAAAACAGAGGCTGTTGTTGGTATATCTTTACTTCCTCTGATACAGAGGGGGTGAGGGGGCGGCCGCCACAGCTCTGACCCTGGAGGAATGTTCAGACTGAACTGTGCCACCCGGTGGCCGAATGAGTGTACTGCGTTGCCACACACTGCTGCCGCTCTCGGTGCCAACGCTCCGAGACGTTCCACTATATCTCTCCACTTAATCTCTATTTCTCTGTCTGTCTCTCTCTATCTCTCTCTCTGTCTCTGTCTCACACACACACACACACACACACACAAACATAAACTTGCATCATCACAATTAGTCCAGTTGCCTATTTTTCGCAATAAATGAAAAAAGATGACTATAAGTAAATGGTGAGATATTTTTAAAAACTATTTAATTCATTAAAAAAAAAGAGAAAAAAAAAAACGAAAACAACTTTTCTCTGGTTGTTGTGACCGTGACAGAATCTCGTCTTATACTGAGGTGATTGTGTTTGTCTTTTAGAGATGTTTTGATTTCTTTCATCATCATTATTATTATTATATTGAAAGTTTTTTTTTTTACACAGTTGTCACCTCTCCCCTCCCTCCTTACTTGAACAGTGCTGCTGTCTTGGCTCTTGATGGCGATAAAGAAGAAAAAAAAAAATCAACAGTTTTGCAATAAAGGGTATGTGATGAGTTTTTTTTTTGCACCCAAACCTCCTGTTCTCACTCGTTCAGCCATGCTGACTGTTCTTCCTGATGACATTGACAGAATGGCGTCTCTTGTCTGTGTTTTTCATTGACAGATTTAATAAAATTGTAAATTAATGGATCCCGTAGTGAATGTTATGCTTTTGAAGCTGCCAGCAGTCAACCACAACCCACAAACCGGTCACTAAAGGCGACGAAAAGAAAGAAGTAATTTGCACAGACTCTCTTTTTGAAAATATGCCACATGTTTTTACTATTTCAATGGAAGGTCAAAAGACATAGGTCAGTTGTGAGTACAATTAGTAAAAGGCTTCACAATACGTTGTTCACACACAATCCAATATGGCCTCTTAAACATCATTATCTAAAGATGCAATAAAAGATGGTGTTAAAAGACATCCTGAATAAATATTGGTCAATAAAAAGTAAAACAAATGCCTCAGAGTATCAACTAGGGATTTTCAGTGTTTTCTTTTATATCTTAGATCACTACAAACTCTGATGCAATCTGTGCGTGTCTGCTCATGAGTCCATTAGCACTCGATAAAAAAGTAAAGCGCACATAACCTCGTTCATTAGCCTCAGTTTGAAATGTCTTTTTTCTGTGGGTAAAATTTTACTGCTTGAAAAAAATAAAAAAAAATATATATATATATATATTTTTTTTTTTTAAATATATATATATATTTAAAAATATATATATATATATTTAAAATATATATATATATTTAAAATATATATATATATATATATATATATATATATTTAAAATATATATATATATATATATATATATATATATAGATATATATATATATATATATATATATATATATATATATATACTCAAGAGAAGCTGCGATGAAAGTGTAAAACTTAATGAGGTCACTGCTAAAATGTAGTGATGAGGCGGTGACCATGCGATCCACAGTGGAATCTTGTAAGCTTGAAGATAACCCTTCATCATCATCATCATCAGAGCATTAGGAGTATACAGTACACACATGTATCTTATCTACACTTCACTATATGTATACAGTATATACAGCTTAGTACTGTCTGTACTTACAGGTGCAAGGTGTGTGTGTGTGTGTGTGTGTTTCACTGTGCTTGAGCTCTGTCTGTGTGCTGTATGTGCGCGTCTGTTAGAGCAGTGCAGCGCTGTTCTTCAGCAACAGGGGTTTGATCAAATCCAGGATGTCCAGGTTGGGATCCAGTGACCTGCCGAGACCCTCCAGCACCATGATGGCAAACACTATGGAGGCAAAATTACTCTCCAGCTTCACCTACAAAAACCATATAATAAACATCCAGGTTAAAAGCTCAGCAACAAAATGATCACATTTCTTTTGTGGCTTTTAAGATTCGATTTAATCCTTTTGAGTAAAACAGCAGTGGGGGGGGGTGAACAAAAAAATCGTGCATTCGCTGCATGGCAACAATTATTCAGTACATTCAGTTCAGTCTCAAGTTTAATGAATAATGTTCTGAAATACTTAAATTACAAGTAATACATTCCCATTTGCACGTTCTTTGTGGTTCACCTTGAATGTCTGCTGTTGCCGAGGCTACTCCTCATTGACCTTTAGCCTCCAGCTAGACCTTCTACACTACATTCCTTCAAGATAAAACTCAAAAGTACTGCAGGACAAAGTCATTCAGAGTTGTACCCCGTCGTAATGTCACTGAAAGAGATTGTTTGTTCAACGTAACCTTTGGAACTTTCTGATAGCTTACCTTGTGTTTGATGAGTAGACCAAAGACTCTGGAGAGCAATTCACCCACTTGGAACTATAAATGACAAAAAAAACATGTTACTAGTAATCACTGACCACCATATGAAAATGTGAAATACTCCGAGGCAAATTTGTTGAATTTGCAGAATGATGGCACTATTCAAATGTATTTTCTAATGTTCTCAACATCATGCCCATCATTAGTAGCCATCATCGTGCAACCCTGCATCAGAAACGCAAACTCGGAGTGCACAAACTGTGGTTGGTACCTTTCCCAGAGAGAGGGTGTTGCTGAGGGCGTGGTCCACCAGATGGGCCATCTCCTTCTTGAACTGCGGCACGTCACGGCACTCATTGGCCCGAGCATGTTTCAGGAGCAACTCCGCCACTCGCTCGCCCTGAAGAGAGGAAATCAAAAAGATCCTGGAGGTTTTCTTCAATTTACAGATTACGTTCCTTTCTTGTTTGTTGTTGTTTTCTGAAAACATTGAATAAGATAAAGGCTGGTTGGATTTGCTGTGGAACAGATACATTTCTTAAAATGTGTTCTCAATCAGGAGCACTCACCCGATGCAGCACCACAGCTGTGAACACGGCCTTGAGGTTAGTGAGGTCGTGGTCGCTGAGCTGCGTCACGATGCCGGCGTCCAACAGCACCAACTGGAGAGGACACCGGTCTGGCCTGAAGCTGACCACCACCGTGTCCCACAGGTCCGTGAGGGTGGTCTTACCGGGGGGCTCCCCCGATATACCAGCACCGTCGGTGGAACCAGAAAGAGGGCCCCAACAGTGGACCAGAATGTTCCCGGGATGGAGATCTCCGTGGACAAAGTTGTCCACAAAAACCTGGAACGCAGACATATAGAGGGAAGAAAAAACACAGATGAATATGATCATACATAAAAACCTGTTATGAAATGAACAGCAATGGCAACATTCAATCAGAGGCAACCGACATCCAGCAGGTGACGTATCTCACCATCTTCAGCATGGTCTCCATCCCCATCTTGGCTATTTTCTGCTTCACCTCCAGAGGAACCTCGGGGCTCAGGAAGTTGGACACGGGCACGCTCTCCTGAATGAAAAGATTGCATATAAACGGAACGTTGGTCTTGTATATTAATTAAACCCCATATTGCCTGGACATCTCAGACATTGTGTCACATAGGTTGGGTTTGTTAAAGACGACAATAGTTCATTAAGTGTGCGTTTCAAATGTGTGACTTGCTGATACTGGAGCTCGATCTGGCACTCAGTCTGTGTTTTCCACACATTTTTAAATCCTTCTGTACTCACCTCAAAAGTTTCCACCAAAATGGTCCTGGTGACAAATGGCCGTAAAGTGGTTGGGAACTTGACATAATCCACATTGCGGAAATTTTCCTGGAAACGCTCGATGTTCCTGGCCTCGAAACGGAGATCAATCTGAAATAAAAGTTCAGTCAGATATTTATTTTACATGCTGGACGTTTCGGCACTTTCATTATTATACAAATGAATACATACAACCCTTCTGTATATGCAAATGAGTTTAAAGCCGTCTTTTTTTGATGACAAGACGACTCGTATATGTGTAAGCCAACCAGTAACGTCCGCACAACGTCAAAGTTCTGTATCATAATAAATGCTGGGGGTCTGAATATTCCCACCTGTTTGATCATGAGCTTCTCAAACTCCTCCACGACTTCGCACAGACTGAGCCACTTGAGTCCGGGCAGACATTGCAGGAGCCAGCTCCCTGCTTTCATCAGCATTATGTCGATTTCCACCTGCTTCCGGATGCCTGGATGGATCACCTGCAAGACACCGGACTCGATTCACAAACATCCGATGACAGCCTTACCAAATGCACAGCGGGGAAGTGTTCCCGAGGGCATTGATTCAATATATCATTTGATGTCGACGTTGGCTGCCTGCTACATGAACAGTGAACACGCTGCACTCAGGTGAGGCTGCTCACCTTGATAGCCACAGGTATCAGATGCTCCTTCTCTGCGCTGCTCATCCCTTCTGGGTGACTTCTCTCCCCGAAGTCCTCGTCCTCCTTACTCCCCCTCCAGAGCCGCCACAGGGACCGGGCCACCCCTCCCAGACCAGGGATCTCCCAGGCTTCCAGCAAGTCTTCTTTCTCCATCTCCTCCACCAGAGACTGGAAGGCCGGGTCCTCCACCTGATCCGCTTTCGCCCAGCCTCTGTACACCTGTGCCACGCACCCGGAACCCACTGGCTCTTTGCTTTCAAACATCAGAACCCTCCTCCAGCCTTCCCCGAAAGCCCTCCGCAGACACTGCTTGGTGTGAGCCCAGGAGTGAGGGCGCACCCTCACGTGGAGGGTGGAGAAGCGCTCGCAGAACTCCAGGGAGAAGATGTCCCGCCTGGTGCTGGCCCACTGACCCAGCTTGATGAAAGTGGGACCAGATGTTTCAGTCACCCACAGCAGGGCACCCAGCCACAGGGACGCCCAGCGCGCGGACAACAGAGTCAAGGGGGACAGGAGGAGCAGGGGGCCAAATTTCAGGAGCAGCACGAACGCGCGAAGGCTGAGGCGCAGTAGGAACACAACTTTGTGCACTTGCACTTTGACGAGAGACTTCTTGGCCTGGCGCGGGAGGGTCGCTTCCTGGCATGTGGCTGCACAGGACGATGCGTTGACTGCACCCCAACACAGCAGCGTGACCTTGGGGATCTGGGTTAAAATCCGACCTCTTCTAACGAAACATGGCCTGGAGCTCTGCGCGAGCCTGCTTCTGGTGAAGGAGCCCGCTCTCTGGATGGCGAACCTCAGGTTGAGGAGGACTGCTCTCGCTCCGAAGGTGGCCATCGTGGAAAATGGCTGTTAGCTCAGTCCAGGAGGTGACTTTGTCCATGTGGCCGTCTTGTTTCTACCAAACACCGTTTCACATTTCACATGACGTAATCTTAGGTGTGCGTATCGACATTCACGAGTTTATGGAAAGGGAATCCACAGTCAAAGATAGAGGCGACTTGGAGTAATGCTACAATAAACTAGCTACAACTATATTTAAATATATGCTGCTGGTTTTTCTGACAACCAGTGGTAGATATAGTTCACTGTAAACTGGAGGAAACTGGGTCTCTCCTTTTAACACTACCGACGAGTGGGACATGTTATGGTTTAGCTGAAGAAAACTAAAAACATCATTCGCTCCACTTCCGGGTATGACGCAAGCCGACGAGATCACGTGGCTCCGTCTTAAAGGAGCGCGACCACCATAAAAAAAGAGAGTCGTGTTTTGTTAGATCATACATGTAAATTGTGTCCGTTTTGTTAAGCCTTTATTTATTTATTATTTGTACTATATATATATATGAAGCAAAAAGGATAAAGTTTTTTTCAAGTTGATTTTCTTCTTCAAATAACTCCAGAGACGTCAAGTGTCCTGCAGATGGAGACAAATCACATAATATTCTAAGTGCATGTGAAGAAAGGGAAAGGGAATGACACGAGGATGCAAAATTGAGCATACTGATTGAGCCATTTGTTGTTTTATAGGATAACCAGACACATGTTGATTTATAGCAGGGGGAGCAGCTGATATGAACAGTGGCTCTGATCCACTAAGCCTTTCCAGTGAGCCAGCATGTAGCTATTATGGACCTGGCTCATCTAAATGGAATACGGCCTCCATTAATGCCATTAAAAGCGTCCCCTGCTGTGACATGTCAATGTCTGCTGTGGAAAATTATAAATCAAAAGCTTAAATTCTACAAGTTCATTTTTGGATCTCCATTTGGAACAGAAGTTGACATGAGAAATAAAAGAAGGCGGAAAAAAACTTCATTATGTTATAAACGAGTGTGTTTTGATGCATTCCAAAACATGTGTTCAGAATTTGCTTCTGTGAAGTCGAGGAGGAATAACAGAAAGCTGTTCCTCTCAGTCCTAGCGCCACAAATAATTGTTTTCATTATTTATTTGGGTATTATTTAAGTATTTGTATTAAATTCTATTACAGTTTTGAAAATGATGTACTTGATTCATCTGTTGGCATTAAAATTAAGTTGGAAGACATTAATGGAAGTGGCATTAAGAAGTGCTTCCTGATAGGATATGCTGTCTTTTCCTGAACAAAGTTCCTGAAAGATGACTTAAGCGCCGCATTATTAAAGCAAAAATGTGTTTCTGGGTCATAAAGGAAAGGAGGAGGCGTTGGACAAAACACACCCTGGGTTTGATTTCATTGTCATTTCCTCTGCTTAAACCAGAGGTCTTGCAATTAGCCGACGATGCAGCATCAAGGACTGAGAACTTGCACCAGCCACGTTCCCAGTCACGGTGTGAGTCCTCTGGACACTGGGCTCGGTGCGCTCCCAGGATCCCATCTGTAGGCCTGATAGACGACCCAGCAACACAATAAGGTGGGATAAACGCCAAACAGATGTTACCAGCCCCCACCTCCCACCCTGTGCTCCCCCCCGCCCCCAGCTATTGATGGACAAGCCAGGCTTTTTTAGATCTCCCTTGCATTTCAAAGGCGAGGTCAGCGTTTTGGCTCAGAGGTCAGCAGGATAGTTGCTCTGCAGAGGTGACGCTGTTAGAGTTAGACACTTTATGAAGCCTAAAGGCTCCTCAATGCATTTGTATGGAGATCCATAGCTGTAAAATTAAATTACAGGGCAACCCTAGTACCCAATATTGTGGACATAAGTACTGTACTTATGTACAGTACAATTTTAAAGGTCCATTTTAGTAGTATATCTATACGTATACTCTACTTAACTTATCATTTCATTCCATTGAAAAATATGACTATTTTATAAAAGACAATGCATTGTTATAGATCAAGCTACCAAATAGTGTATAATTACAGCAACACAAAAGCTACAGTACAACATTCAAATGTTTATACGACCAACAGTCCAAACCCCAGTGGTATCCAGTATTTTCCACATAAAGAAAAGAAGTTCATACAAAAGTAGCAACAATATTTGCTTGTGTCAAAGTGGAGCTACATTGGATGGTAGTATTTTTGCTTGGAAAAGTTATCATTTTAAACAATTATTACAATATTTTCGGTTGATCATTGATCAACTATCCGATAGGAGAGGCTCATAATAAAAATCTCTGATCTCCATGAAGTATCTCTTTGCGCACTTCACTCAAACGACCATACTTCACAATATTAAAGATGTCCCTTTACGGCTGCAACCCTTATTAATAGGGAATTTATAAGTGTCTTGTCATTAAATACCCATATCTCTATGAATGCCAATAATACATTTTCAATATTAAAGATGGTTGGCTTTGAAAACTGTCTGTAAAAACATAGAGACAAAAACATAGTTTTTACAGACAGTAGTTTTTTGTAGTTTTTTTGTAGTTTTTTGTAGTTTTGTAGTAATGGACTTGCCCGAGAGGGCCCGTGGGGGTCTAACAGGGTTAATCATTAATCACACTGGTCATCTGTATGCATGTAGCCTTGTTCGCTGCTCTCTTGCTCTCTTTTCTCTCCACTCTTTGAGCACCGAGTCACTCCTCAGCCTTTGGGCCTGATGGCGAGCTGGTGCTCCCCGGTTTGTATCTGACGCTGAGGTCAGCGGTAATCACCCCAAACGCTGCCAAAACCACTTTCTGAGTGAGAACATTCAGTTTCACCACACACATCATTCAGCACACACGCCTCTACATTATACTTGTAGGCTTGTTGTTGTTGTTGTTGTTGACTGTCACATGGAAATAAATGAACATGCTGTCCCCTCATTTAGAGAGACAAAGTGGCCCTGGGGCTTCTTTAATTTGCTCCCAGAGGAGGCTGTTATTTATGTATTCAGTTGTGTTCAGCTTTGCCCCTTCCTGCTCCATTCCTCCATTTTTGTTTTTACTTTTTTTTTTTTTTTTTAGCTGGACACTGTTTCCCTGGCAACTAGGCCTCCAATCGGCCGGCCAGCTGCAGATTAGTTCAGCGGTGGGGGGGTTAGGTGGTTGGGAGGGGATGTAGAGAGAGAGAGAGAGAGGGGGGTGATGATGGAAAATGGAGAGGGAGGAGAGAGAGAGAGAGACGCGAGGAGGTAGGAAGGGAGAAGAGGGAGGGGGTGGGAAAAGTTTGAGAGAGAGAGAGAGAGAGAGAGAGAGGGGGCCGGCGTCATTGAGAGATAGGAGTCCGAGAGTGAGTGTTTCAGAGCCGTGAGTGGAGAGAAAGAGCCGTAAACAGTCCGGCGCAGAGGCCGGACGGGAGGAGGGATCTCTCTGACTTCGTGCCTCTGTTCAAACTTCTCGCGTCCTCCGTGTGCGTGAGGTGCAGGCGGAGGGCTATGCAAAGTGAGAGAGGTCGGTGGCTGCAAGGGTAGAGGTGTACGAACCGGGGAGAAGGGGAAGAAAGGAAGAAAGGAAGGAAGGAAGGAAGGAAGAAAGGAAGGAAGAAGGCGAGCTACTTGGAAGGAAAGGAACCATGCAAGTGGATGCTGTCTTCTGCGGGGTCAGGTTACGCAAAATGAGAAACTACTCTGAGGGCACTTCATCAGGGCTCACCCACATCAGAAAGGTAACGTGAGGAGTGCGCGTGTGTCAGCAGAGTTGGAGCAAAACGTGTTGATTGATTTCCGCACAGAACGATTGAGTTATGCTGCGTTGTATACTTAGTATTTCTTTTGTTCCCAGAGCCTTCATCTTTGTGCATGTGCAGCAACTTTGCGTTATCTCAGATGTCTAAATGTGCAAACGCGTGCGTGACCTTGAATGTGTCAGGATACATGTGTGTGTGTCCATGTGTAGAATGTACGCCTGTGCTTGTCTGAAGCAATACGGATGGTAAATGTTAGGATGTGGTTTTGTTCCGTGTTTATTTGAGCCCTGTTTCACTCTGGACTGCTCTGGCTCCAGTTTAAGTATTCCTCAAGTAGCCGGTGTCTAACTGTCTGCACCAAGTCCATTACTGCTGCCCACCAGAGACTCATCTCCCTCACCCAAGTAGCTGAGTACACACACACACACACACACACACACACACACACACACACTGCTCTCATCTGCTTATTCAATGAAAACGAGGTGTAGAAAGATAGTGTTGGTGACCATTTGGAGAACAGTGCACTGAGAGCAACGTGTTCCAAAACCAGCTAGTTAAAGGGGGGGGAGAGGGAGAACCCAGGAGAGGATAAGATGAGCATTCTTCCCTGTGAACAAAGGCACCTCTTCATGCACAGTCTGCAGTGGCTGTATTGTCGTGAGGAGGCAGGCGAGGCCAGGGTGGGGACCTCTCCAGGGAGGTTCAGGTGGCTCCAAAAAAAGTCTGCTTTTTAGGGATAACAAGTAGGGGTGGGAACCACTAGAAGTCCCACGATACGATATTGTCACGATACTTAAGTCCCGATACGATATTATTGCGATATATTGCGATTCGTGAGCTTTTTTTCCCAACCGCAAATTGTCCCCAAAGGAAAGCTTTGTCAACAAAAAATACATTGAGTTTACTATTCTAGGGCCACAAACGTTTAGAATTGATTAAATAAAAGATTGATACTTGGCTTCTGTGTATCGATACAATATCGCCACGCAAAATATCGCGATACTATGCTGGATCGATTTTTTTCCCCCCCCCACCTTTAATAACAAGTGGTTTGTGGATTCTTGATCAGCCAGGGTGGAAACTGTGCAGTCGTGTTTGAAAGTGTACATTGGACCTGTGGTCATTCAGTTTTTTAACAGACAGATGGATGTCTGAGACGTAGGATAGTGTTGATGACAGTTTTAACATGATCTTATTTTACCACCTTCCAGCAACAGCAGTTTGTTTTGACTATATAACCGAGCTGGAAAACAGCACTACTTGCAAAATCCTTTTAAACAGATGAATGAATGAAACCGATATCACAATATTGACCCCACTGTTTTATAATATAAAAAAGGTGAGCTAGTATTTGAATGTAACTTGGTTATATGTTCCAGGAGCAATACAAAGGACAATGATTCATATCCTTTTCCGACAAAAGAGGCAGTCGGACTGGTAATTGCCCCATGTGGAGTTTGCATTGTAAACAATCACACTGTAGTTTATATTTCTCAGTAGAATGCACCATTAAAGCCTACCAACCAGCTTGAATGCATTTCCTACCTCATAAAACATTGGCATATGTTTTTTCTCTCTCGATGTTTGGACATATTGTGAAACTTGCAAGACAAACATCTTCTCTTATTTGCCATATTGTTACTTTACTGCCACAAACTAACAATATGTGGAACTGCAGGGTTGATTTTCCAGCACTTTTATTGACCCTTTCCTTCAATTGACATGGCAGTTTTTGATGTAAACACCAGTTTTATTTACTCACGGCTTGGGGAAGCGATTGCTTGCTTTCCAGCTGAGGCGTGAATGTCCATCTTATTGCTGCCCTCTGTAAGAAGAAACCCGTAATGTCCTACGCCTTGTGGCAAGCATAAGCTGGTAGAACTCGTGACACGAGCAATATAGAAACCTTTTAATTCAGTTTCATTCAAAAACTCCACAGGGCACCGTGAAGCTTTTGACACATCCATGTATCCGTGTTGCGACCACATCGCCTCATTGGGGGTAACGAATTGTCCGCTGTATGTCAAACCTCAAACCACAAAGCAACAGGAATATATTCTGTGTCCTATAAGCAATGACCCATAAGAGATGGTTATCAACCAGCCAACATAATCCATCTCAGCCGCTTCCTCTGGCCTTTTAGTTCAGCCTGCTGGGCAATGATTAAACCCAAGAACAAGACCCACGGTGACGTGCAACAGTGGAACATTTGATTTCATATCCTTCATCGTAATAGCAGCTGAAGTGCTCTTTTCATATTGGCATGACAGAACGGCTTCCGCAGGTCAGTATCGTTTTGTTACGAACCACAAATCAACATTCCTCTGCTCTCCTGTGTCTGTGTGTCCTGGCGTTGTATTTACTTAACTGGCCCAAGTTGAGAGTTTATTGAATTGAGGCTGAGGCTGACTCTCCGGCCCTGTGAGGGAGGAGGTTTATAGAGCTGGAGATAAAGACAGAGGGGCTGTCTGTCTTGCTCGTCAGCGAGGTAATAAGTGGGCTGCGATCTTGCAAAGGGGCTCTGGTGTGTGTGTGTGTGTGTGTGTCACACACACAGTCTGTCAGATTGGGTCAGTTGTTTACATTCTGAGTCAGGGGCAGAGGCTAACTGTCTACATGACTGCTGTGCAAGACAATGTGCACTGTGGTGGAAAAGAAGGTATTTGTGACCTTGTAATCTCCCCCCTCACAGAATATACACCCTCAGTGCCTCAATCTTCCCCCTTTTGAGTGATTCGCTTCGCTCTCCGACACACACTCGTGCTCTCTCAAGACATTTTTCCCCCCATTTGCATAATTGACTCTGTTTCTTCCTCTTCTTTCCCTTCTTTCACGGCCACGTCTCGTCACTCCCCGTGACTCGTGATCCCTCGCATAAACACACCCTGGCATATCGACACATGCAACACACAAGGCCTTAAATCTATTAAGTGGAGGTTAACAGATTTTTTTTGCATTAGCATGCATGCTTTGTTTGAAAACTCAAACGCCAGATGTTTCGCACTGTGACTAAGTCTGTCGTCGTCTCTCGCAACTGAATCAGCGTGTTATTTTCTTTCTTGGAAACATGCTGCAGTGGAGAAATCAGCCTTGATGATTGGTATGAGTCACTAGAGTGCAAATTCATCCAGGAAAACAGTGTTTAGCTTCGTGTTGAGGCGATCGTCCTCAATTTACAAGACAGTTAACTATTAGATGCCCGTTGTACTCGCAGACACACAGACAATCCATATTTATGTTGTCGTGTGAAAACGTAATAACCTTGGGGATTTTTCACGGTTTAACATTTTCCTCCTGGGTTGCATGGTGTGTTTGTGTGTGTGTGTGTGTGTGTGTGTGTCTTAGCGGATGCAGCCTGTGACATCTGTCTCCTCTATTCTTTTCTGCTCAGAAACGTGACAGCAGGCCTTTAGGAGGTTACAGCCTGCGTACCCCTCCTCTTACAGGAACTGGCTTTTGACAGGCACTCTGTGGGGGCGGCCTGCAACTTAAAGACCCCACCGGGCCAATCTCCTGCCGTCCCCGAGCTGCTGTTGTCGCCACGGTGAAGCACTCCGAAAGAATGTGTCCTGTGGTGATGCTGAAAGAATTCCTCTTGTTTCAAAGATATGGTGGGGGACGTATTGTCTGTGATGTTGGGAGATGGCCATGGGTTTAGTCATGATCAAACCCCCCCCCCCCTTCCCCCACCACCACACACACACACACACATAGACACATGCATGGATAATGCATACCAGCTTAGACACCAGTAACCTTATTAGAGTCAAACCAACACACATACTTCGATACATGCATGGATAAAGCATCACATTGTACTGGATACTGGAGGCATGTACCCAGGTGGCACCCGGCCATGTTTTTTTCATTTGATGCACTCATATCCCTGACAGACACACATACGCACTCGCATTCTAGAGTTGCTTGCAAGCTGCTTTGTGTCTGTCAGTTTCACTCTGCAAAGTGTCTCGAGTTGTATTAATAAGAAATCGGACCGTGGATTGAGCCGCGACTCTAATTGGGACATTTAACAGGACATGGCAGTTTCAAACCCTGCCTTACTGCCTTGTTTACACAGACATGCACAGACTGTGGATCACTGAGCTCAGTCTGGAGGGATTGGTAAAGAGAGGCAGCTTCAGATTGATGGCAGGGTGTTAGATGTGGGCTGAGAGAACCCTCACAGCAAACCAATGCTGATGAAGACCATCTTGAAGCCGAGGGTTTCGAGCCTGGTTTGGCTTTGCAGGTCTTGCCCACTGGCAGCGCATGGCGGTGGCACAAACCCCAACACTCCCTCCCACAGAACACACACACACACACACACGCAGGAAAACGGGCACAGAACGATGCAAACACAGACGTGAAAATATCCACCAGAACATGCACACAAAGGCATGGACACAAACACACACTGCACTTGCACGTGAACATGCATTGACTATTTGTTTGGAAAAAAATGAACTTGCATGTGGCGAAGGTTGCCGTCTGCAAAGGAATGCGTCCATCTGGGTTCAAAGTGTGACTCTAATGTGGCCGTACAGCTCGTTGACTTAGGCTCCGGTTGCCATGTTCTAATGAGCATTCCAAGCAAAATGGGAAAAGTTTGCCGCACGCTCTGTTAGTTTGGCCGTGTGCTGCATGTGCGTGTGATATTTAACATGGAAAAACTGTAAGAGCAACGACCTTCAAATCATCCCTCCCCTGCTCCTATACGCTTCTCGTCTCTTCGTCTTTCTCTTGCAGCCGTGACTGAGAATGTGAAAAATGTTGTTTACCTGTCAATTTAGGGATCCACTCTATAATGAGAATTAAAACAATGTCTGGAGGTTCATCCAAGTGTAACAACTTAATGAGTAGATACTGCAGACACACTGCAGACACAAAGAAGCTTTGATCATCCCAAATCGTATCTAAACACTATCTTGTTAAGCTCCAGCGCTGGGAAAGTAGTAGTTTTCTCTTTGTCTGGCTGCAGTGTAATGATGGCAACAATAATGTCATCTTTCTCATGCGGCTAGAGTGTCAGGTTGTAGTCAGTCCTTTTGAAACTCTTTACAGATGTCTTGTTCGGATAGGGATCAAGCATGTATTGTCCAGCATGCTGCAGTTGCTCTGATTTAGTCTTTGCTAACTGCCTACAATTAGAGCTACAAAGTACATTAGCTATATGTTAAGTACAATTTGTCCAGAGTAGAGGACGGTGGAAACGCACACCTTTTAGACCAGTTTAGTTTGGCTTGCTTTGGCAGCGCTAAACACCCCTCTCCATTTCACTCAGTTTTTTTGTCCACTGGCGGTCTTGGCTCGGGCTCATACTTGTCGGTCACGGGGTGTGTGGAGGTCAGAAAACGTCGACTCCGACTCCGACTCTGACTCTGGAGTTATACTCTCCGGAAGAGCACTTTCCCAAGCTCTCGCCTCGCTCAGCTCCCCCGGGGACTGACGGGCGAATTATAAAAATATGTTTCTGTGCAGGCGTGCACGGGAGCAGGAGAGCAGGGATGGGATGGGGGAGCTCTGGTGGGAATTCTTAAAATGTAAAGGGGGGGGTGAAAAACAGGAAGGAGAAAGAGAAGAGAGGATTTTGGCTTTGGAGCTCAGCTCAAGAGACTGTGGCTTGGAGGAGAAATTTGATCTGGGGCCTAGAGAATAATGTTAGTGTGCTGAAAAAGCCAGGTTATTGTTGAAAGGATCTGCAGGTCCACTCACTGCTGTGCATTTTACTGTGGCCGAGCCTGTTTTAAAGAGCAAAGGTTTTACCATTAGGCTCAAAAATCCCACATTGTGTGTCAGCACAATGTAATATCAGATGCTATAAATACCTCCCACTGTTTGGAGTCTTTTTTTGCTCTTGAATGCTCGTGTATTCAGTGACACTTCCTTACATGTAAAATCCAGGCCTTCTGGGAGTTGTTAATAGTCGAGACAGGCTTTGTCTGAGGTCTAAGACGTGCCGTGTCTGTGCCCTTTGTTTTAAAGGAACAGTGAAACAGAATACAGCTTTGGTTGCAGACGACAGAATGAATATTTGTGTATCACCTGTGGCTGTTTGTGAATTACCTTGTCCACTGAAATGTATCACTGCCTGCCAAATAGTGAGGCTCATTGCCAGGAAGAGCTCTTTTGCTTGCCGAGCTTTCCTGTCAATGGCCTTACTTACACTGTCAGTGATGATTTATGCTGGCTGCAACCACAGCGCTCCGACCGCAGGCGCACCTACACCAAGGTGTGTCCCTGCCAGATGAGCCCATGATGTGTGCACTAATTTGTCTCTGGAACGAAGTGAGCTGAATACATCCAACATAACATTTTCAGAATTAGAATAAATTTGTCGCCCAACACGAATAAATGGAAATTTTACTTTCACCACACTTTGTGAGGCTGCGCTTAGGCACAACAGTGCTGCAATGTAAATGCTAAGGACAGCAAGCTGTCATGCTCAAAATTAGGGTGAGAATCCAGAGGTCCCACGATACGATATCGTCACGATACTTAAGTCCCGATACGATACTATCACAATACTGCGATATATAGAGTATTGCGATATATTGCGATTTATTAGCTTTTTTCAACCGCAAATTGTCTCCTAAGGAAAGCTTTGTCAACAAAAAAATGTATTGATTTGACTAATCTAGGACCAAAAACGTTTAGAATTGATTAAATTAAAGATTGATACTTGACTTCCGTGTATCGATACAATATCGCCACGCAAAATATCGCGATACTATCATATATCGATTTCTTCAACCACCTCTACTCGCAATGTCAATTTGATCTTTAACAGGTATGTAAGTTCACCATCTTAATTTTACCCGGGAAGCATGCTAACAATTAGCACTAAAGTGACAGAATGTCTGTCCCTCTTTTCAGGGCAATCCATCCAACACTTGGCACTACAGTCAGGAAAAATCATTAGAATGCATCATCTGAGAACTATAATTATCTGTACAAACTCTGGTGCCAATCCATCAAGTAGATGTTGAGATATTCCACTGGGTGAGTGAAGAGGTTGACCTGCAGGAAGCACGAGAGGAAAACATCACATGCTTTTCCAAAGTATAAAATAGTGAGTATATTATTATCTGAGGTTGGACATCTGGGAAGACATTTTCATAGCTATTCATCCAATAGTTATTGAGATATTCCAGTTTGGACGACAGCGGTGGATCGATCAAGCGACCAACTTCATGACAGACCGACAACTCGATTTGACAAGTGAAAGTGTCGAAAGAATGGAAAAAGAGAACTTCAAATCCGGCTTAGTCCTTCACCACAACAAACCTGGCCGCCCAGTTATTGCGTCAAGCATACGAATAACCAATCCAGCGTTGTGTTTGGAAACATCCCGAGGCCTTTATAGCGTCACAGAATCTGTCGACGTTGGCTGAAGCCAGAGTACCGCATTTTCAGGATTTGACAGAAGCGGTGTGGGATGGGGGAGGCTGCGTAGGCCGAAGAGAGAGCCGTTTGAAAGCAGGCCCTGGGATGTGTTGGCATGGGCACTGGTCTGTGGAGCCAGCGGGGTAATTGGGAGCAGACTGGGGAGTCAGGAGCTCTGCTGATGGGAGCTCTCTGTCTGTGGGGAGGAGGGGCTGACATGTCTGTGGGAGGGAGTCGAAGGACAGATGCGCCCGACCCTGCAAAGAGACGTAACACGACACCCGTTCCCAGATGGGGGGATAGAGAGAGATTTGTTTGCTCGGCCTCCTAGACGGATTCATCCTCCTCCATTTTTCTCTTCTCCTTGTGATGATCTTGTCTTCCTCTCAGGTCGAGGGGCTTCTCCTCTCTTTTTTTTGAGCGAGTCAAGGCCTCTCATGTATTCGTTGGCGCGAGGTAAAAGCCATTGTGGAGGTGGGAGAACTCAATCTTAGTCGCGCCGGGTCCGTCCAGGTTTAAGAAACTCTTTCGTGCTTAAAAGCTTCCACAAATCTTTTTCAATTATGCACTTAATTTTCACCTTTTGTCAGGCCAACAGTGTCAGAGACCCCCCCCCCCCACCCATCCACCCTTCAGACTTGTATTCCTAGAAGGGCTTATCACTTTGAAGACTTTAGGGCATCATTACCCTGCAAGCCGCACCATTTGCAGTCAGTGGAATGTGGAATGGAAGCCACAAACTCCAAAGGGAAAGGGAGACCTTCTCCATTAAAGCCCTGTGGTTAAACTGTTACGGGATGATCATTTGTAAACTCTGACAGGTGGAGAGAGTGGGAAGGACTTTAGGAGGATTTTGCTGAGTTTGTCTGGAATTTTCCTTCCGTTTGCTGCCATTTTGACCTTGTGGTAGTCAGAGCTGTCCCATTTATCAACAGCGAACTAAAGTTCTGTATGTGGTGAACTCTTAAGCCAAAAAAACCTTCCTGTGCAAAAATTTGATGACTTCATTTCAGAAGACACAGAAGGGTCAGTCTTACTCCCAACTTCCTGCAAATCACATCGTACTTCCTCTCAGTGTGTGGGCACTAACACAAACTAGAAAATAACTATTCATTTCATGCATGTGCTGCTCAAATTGTGTATCATTCTGTCCCTTGGTTGTGCATGTGCACCATAATTACATCCATGGCGGCTTCCTCTGTGGCCCCTGTTATAATGAGGGTTTGTTTATACGTTTACTGAGGTAATATTTTGGCCCATTCTTCCAGCTCCCCAGCGGGATAGACTGTAGACACCCAGGCTGTCAGAGTCTCAGTAATAAACGGCAACCACAATAACAAGAAATGCTACATGTGTGGCGTTCGAAAAATACAACAATGGACACTGTTGTGTTGGTGGATTGATAAGCAAAAATACATGCGGGGAGAAATTAATTGTTTGTGGTATCCCCCATCAGTTCCTGTCTGGTTCTGTGGTGAACCCAGTTTCTATGCTGTCTCACATCCATCCTCTCCTAACAATGGAGGGAGCAGGGGGAGAAGTGGAGGGGCAAGAGGACACGGCGCAGCAGGCCAGCAGGACTATAAGTTTGAATGGCGTGTAGAACAAATTCAACGAGTGTGCAGCTTCCAGGCTTGTAACGCGCATTTCTTGCTGTCAATCGCGCGTATGGGCAGATACACACACACATACACACACACAGATACAGGCACTCATAGTCATAGAATTGGCCTGTTTGGCTCATGTCCAAGGTCTTGCTATGAAATCAGCTTGGGAAAGCAGCAGGGGCCCTGAACAGGACACAGAGACAGAAACAGAGAGGGAAAGAGAGAGAGAGGGAGACTGCAGGGCCCAGATAAAATTCCATTGTTTATTTGCCCGACCCTCTCCTCCCCTCCTCCTCTCCATACATCCTTTCCTTTACCATCAACCCTTCCTTTTCTACTTCTTCTGGAAGCAAGCAAAACCGGGCAAGAGTCGGCCAGGTCAAGGCAGCGTGTCAGTCACTGTGAAATCCCCATACATCCCGTCAGATCTGGCAACCTCGGAGCGCTCAAAACAAATTGGCCGTACATGAATAACCTCTGACGTACATTTCAGTATGAAAGAGAACGAGGGGCGAAAAGGATTAAAAGCAAGTCCTCCTCCATCATACTTTTGTCTGCGCAACTCCGAGACTGAGTGGGAATGAAAGAGAGAAATGAAAAGAGTGAAAGATGGCAAGGAAAAAAGTAGCCGAGTTTGCCGTCCGCAGTTTCCAGAAAGCGCAGGCGAAATGTGCAGCGCTGCGTTAAATTGATTGCAGGCAAAACGTTGGCACACGCTTTAATGAACCACTTGTAGTAGAGGACAGGGTCCTTCACGCAACGTGGGTGCAGAAAGAAAAAGAAGAAAATACTTTTTTTTCCCCTTCTTTATTGCATTATATAATTCCCATTTTTGAGCTATAGTGCGCTCTCCCCATCCCCGTTTTACCTCAAACTTCACTCCCAGGATGCCAAGTGGTTTAGGGGCCGCCTCTTTTTGTTTGCGCTCCGTGTGTTCTGTGACTTCATGTCCTGATAAGTGTGAAATGCAGCGCGGGCTGTGAGCGACTTTGCCCTTTTTAGGTATTTCGAAATGACACAAGAGCTAAAGAGAGCAGTGTGGGGAAGAACAAGCGAGGGATGGTGATGTCATGGTGTTAGCTGTTTCTTGCAGGGCTGGACAGAGGGATGGAGGGACGGAGGGACAGAGGGGAGGATGAAATCTTTATGAGAAGCAGCTGTTGGGGAGAGGCGGGCCTCCGGAGCACTACGGCAGCAGCCAGTCAGCAGGTCGCTGACAACAAGTCAAAGGCCCGATAAAGCTCTGAAACACTGGCAGCACACACACACACCTGCATGCAGCAACACTTTCTCAGATTATCGCAGAGAGTTAACACAACAAAGACGCAAACCAAAAAGGCCCACTCGCAATATCACTGTCTGATACTGTCCGTAAAGAGTATAAGAGCGATATTTGTGTAGTTGATCACTGACTAAATTCTGACTGATTCTCATGTCACCGGTCCTGATGACAGAGCGGTTAAAAAGCTACCTCACACTGTAACTGACACAGCTTGAGGAACTCACTGTGGAAAATGTGGTGGAGTGTGAGTGTGTCATCACATTGCCGTTGTATGAGTCCGGACCGATTTCTTTTATTCCCTCGATGAATCCAACGTTGTGTGAGTTCGGTATAACAAAAACCAGTTGGGCTGTCGTCTCAGAAAGTCTGCATGTTTGTGCTGCGGAGTAATCCGTGTGCAAAAGTTTGTGAATTATGGATTCATTTACAGCTGTATGACCAGGCAAAGGTCAAATAGTGTTGCATTTGGGTGGCCTTTGGTCTGTTCGTCATCTAGGGATCCCAGATATCTGACAGTTACACTAATCATAATCAGGCTCTCTCTTTTTGTTCTTTACACAACTTGTTCTGTCACTTTCAAAGAGTACAAACCACGAGAGACTGGATGGAAATGTTCACCATTATCTCCATATTAAACATAGCGTCACATCTCGCCTCTCTCTATGACGGCAAGGTTTTTACCCGCCTCCACATGAGGCCGTTCGAAACGGTTGCCTTCTGACAACGGTCCGAAAATGTAGAGCTGATATGTCCCATGATAGCCACTGACTAGAGGAGGATCGGCCCTTTGGATGCATGGGCCCTCCAGTGCTACCCTCAGGTCAAACTGTGCAATGTTTGGCCCCCGCTACAACACCCCCCTCCCTTGATTACTTTACTGAACCGTACATTTTCGAATAGCTGGAGCTTGTCATAAACTAAGATCATATTCATTTCATTAACATCACGCCATGATTCAACCTTTAAGCCGAAACAGACGACGCACATCCCTCTCTCTCTGCGGTATGTTTGAGGATATGTTTGTAATAATCTGTCCATGGCCAGATATACCCAGTCAGTGTCCATCCGCTGATAGAAATCTCCCGCAAGGTTTGTTATGCAACTGATGCTTGGCTCTGATGCCCTGCATCTGAACCCGCCTGACGCTATCTCTATCGAGTAAAAGCTTCAAGGCAATTAAGACTCACTG
Organism: Clinocottus analis; assembly: GCF_023055335.1. Lineage (NCBI taxonomy): Eukaryota > Metazoa > Chordata > Actinopteri > Perciformes > Cottidae > Clinocottus > Clinocottus analis. The sequence goes on along the minus strand of NW_027176218.1, from coordinate 4,839,168 downwards.
AGCACCGATCCGTTTTCATCTGAGGCCAGAACCGGAGGGTATCCTTCATGGAAGATATCGTTGTAATGTCTTTATCTGAAGGTAATTAAGAAAATAAGATAAAAACCAATAGTTAGCAGGGGATTCTGGGTATAGAAGGTACTATGGAAGGACTGAAGGACTCTTTTATCATCACACATCAAACATATCGTGTCTTGTATTCATTCTAACACAATCTCCACTGCCATCTTCTCCACCCAGCTGCTTGAACACCACTTCCTCTGCCGCAGTGTCCGTGGCCTGTCACACCTCACGGGGCCGAGGCTGAAGGGGGGCAGTTTCCTGTGATGTTTTTATTGGCCTCAACAGATGGCTTCCCTCAGCCTCTGCATTGTTATGGTGGCCATCTTGCTCTGAGGGTCAGGGTTAACAATAGTTGCCCAATAGCTGTCGGAGACAAAAGCCCTCGCTGCTCCCGAAAAGAGTTTCCTCAGTAACCCAACGCTGTAAAACTGGCAATGCTGTCAAAATTTACTGCTTTTACGAGATGTGAACACACTGCTTCTTCTTGGGTTCGGGCGGGTGCGGAGGAGCACCCTCCTGCATGCGGGAAGTCAAGTTTGAATTCGGTCTGAATTGTGCGAAAATACCAAATTACCTTTTAGGGCACCAGCGTCTCCAACCCCGGGGCTCCAAACAATGAAACGGGACAGCCTAAAAGCTGACACTGTTTTAACAGGGCAACAGTATACTTGTATTATTCTTTGCAATATCCACTTTCCTCTTTAGTTTTGACAACCCCTGTCTCCCTCCCCCCCCTCCACCCCAATGTTCCTCTCCCCCCCTGTGATATACAACACCCTCCCCAAACTGGAGAAAAATTCAACTGTAAAACTAGGAGGCTCTACACATTCTTTACAGTCCCCCTTGCCCACCCTCCTTTCCACGCGGGATTTCTGTTCTTCATTTCTGTGTTGGATTTTTAGTAAGGAGAAGAAAAAAAAATCCAGAGGGGGAGGAAGGGAAAAATATCGGTTGATGTTTCCCCTCAAACATGTGACCTCTGCTCGGCTCACAGCTGAAAATAATTTGGGCCCACAGGCCGGTGGATGGTTGACGCAAACTCTCCTCCTCTTCTTCCTCCTCCTCTCTCTCTCTCTGGGGGGGCTGAAGACAAAGCAATGGATGGCTGTAAGTTGAGCTGTGAGAATAGAAGCAAAAAAATAAAATGACGCATTGTACTTTCAGTCTACTCCGTACCAGACGAGGAGGCCGCAACTTTTCCGCAGTGTCCTGTTGTTCTTTCATTCTGGAAGCGCAAAAAGGAAAAGCCCAGAGTAATTCCAAAACACTGGACCCGGAGGGCCAATTATGTTGTTAACTCGGGGAAGAGTTCAGCTGGTTGGCGGCAATTTATATTTTGACGTAATCCGCTGAAATTGTGGCTCTTTTTTTCTGACTGCCAGTTGGAGCAACGATTTGTGGAATTCGGCTGAGCGCGGGTCACATCGGCAGGGGGGCAACGGAGAGAAATGTCACGGTTAGGTAATGCAGGTTTACTGGGAAAAGATCGAAGGTGGGGGGGGGGGATTAGGTCCAGGCTGTGCACAGGAAATGTTTAACGGCCTACGGATACCCTAAAGTATCCCAGCACATCTGGTTGAAGTCACACATGCACACACATCCATAATTTGGTCCTGGAGTATGAAGGTTTTGGCAGGACGTGTCGATCTCTGAAGGTTTTTCGTTTGAGTACGCAGCCGGGTGGCAAAGCATGTATTAGTGTCTCTGTGAATTTACTTAAGAACAAATGTGTGAATACCTGCCAACACGAGTAAGACCTAACCTTCCCCCCTTCTTCTATGTTAACCACATCAGAGCCAGGCAGAGGCTAGGCCCTTTAGCTTCATGCCAACCCTCCACAACCATTTACAGGCCAGCTCATGAGCGCTGTGTACCAGCGGCTCTAATTCGATGCTACGTACGGAGGGTCTCGCCATGGCTGCAAGTGGATCTGGTTTCATTGTGCTCTGACAAATGTACCAAGTAATAATTTCTCCCCCCTCGCAGTCGCCTTGGCACTACTTGTCCGTAATAAAGAGCTGAGAGAAATGTGAAGCGCTGGAAGACATTAAGGAAGCTACTTTTCTGGAATGTAAGGAGAGTTTGCAGAGAGGACTCGAAGTGCAAAAACAAAATGTGTGCGCAGTTCTCGTTTTGAAAATACTCCAGAAATATGTTCTGGAAGAGACCAGACATTGAGTGATAGCCTTAAAAAGTAGAACTCAGTGCCTTTCTCCTTGTTTCCCCAATGGAGCTTAATTATATTGTGGAGTTTTAGTATATTCCATAAATTTTCCATAATGCCACATTGGTGCTGGTTTATAATGAGGGTTGTCTGTTGAAGTTTGGTTTTTATGGGACGGCGTGAAACCTGTGAGGTCTGCTTCTCTGCTGCTTGGTTCAGAAAAGAGTTTTGCTGAACCACCATGAATGAGACGTTTGAGCTATTTGGTAGTTCACCCTCACACAGTAGAGTTATAATATGTCCCCCGGAGGGATTCCTGGGTAAGCAGCTCTTCTTATGACCTAACTCTCATTTATCAGTCTGTATGTCTGCCTATTTGTATGTATCATGTCCATATATTTAGTAAAAAACACAAGCTGGAATATGTTCAACCTTCTCAATGTATTCATGCTCTGCAACAGTTTGATTTGTGAATGTTTTTCTTCGCAACCTCCGGACCTATAAACGGAAATTTAGGTCTGCTGTGCATTCGCCTGTGTTTTAACAAACTTTTGCCATCCACAAAACATAATGCACTCACCCCATTATACAAATATATTGTGCTAACTGACTGTGTTTTGTGTGACTGTGCAGGATGCCAGCTGCTAGCACCATGACCGGTGGGAGGGCCCTGCTGCTCTGTACGAACTCTGACAACTGTATCTACCAATCAGTCAACGGGTAGGTACCTCAAAACACGAGCAAATACTTTATTATGATTTCATGTCCAGTAGCAATACCTATACGTGTCCAACATATCAGTGCGACAGCAACTATGTAGTGATTTCTCATGAATTATTGTCAAAGTCTCCTTGAGCAAGGCTTTTATAGCAACCTGTCTGTCATTATATTATTATTGTAACAATCCAATTCTTTTCATATAGATCAGATGCTTGTTGAGCATTTGCAAACCTTGGATAGAATTATTATTACAAACAACCCCAACTGTTTAAAACAAATCTGGTTCATCGAAAATAAGTTTTAAAAAAAAGTGCCTTATGTGTTTAGGAGAGAAGCTAACTATGAAACCCAAAGTGCTTTGCAATTGCACGAGGTTGAGTATTGTAGAACCTTTGGGTCAATTCCTGTGTGATTCAACATGTTGTTCCTTCTGTGGAGCCCTCCAAAACCCTCAAACTGAAAAAATTACCCTAATAATATCATTGTGTTTGTCTCAGCTTGAACTTGAGACATCAAATATTTAACAGAACGTTGGCATTACAAACGTGATGGGTAGTGTTTGAAATTCATTCACTTTTTTTGTTTTGTACCAAAGAATGAAACTCAAAACTGTATGTCAGTATATTACTAATTTGCACAAAACACCTTTTAAAGTACGCATAGAACTGATTTGCCATTTGAGTACCATGTGACCTACCAATCTGTCCAAAAACATGCTTGTGAAACCCTTTTAATCTGAAGATCCTTCAACTTTCAGTTGAAGAAAACCATGTGCTGCAGGATGAGACAAAGGCTGTATACTGGTTCACTTTCTGTTATCTTATACCTCCACACGTTCTCCAACGCATAGCGCCTGGGCTTAAGCGCTCACACACACTTCTTTGCTGCTCTTAAGCAAGCTGAAGACACCCCTTCCCATTTGGGTCAAGAGTGTAACAATAGCATGGCGAGAGAGCGGGGCAGCGTTGGCCATCTGGCATTGAGATACTGTTACTGCCCCCCTGCTGCCACTGTCTAATGCCTCTATGACCACCCTCTATAGTCCCTTCTGTCATGCTTGCAATATTCATTAGTGCCATTTAGATTGTAATGACGGGATTTGGTTTAAATGTCTGTTGTGTTGATGGTCTGCCATATTACTGCGGAGCGCCCATTGCTCAAAAGCTCACTATTTCCATTTGGCAGTTGTTAAACGTGAGTTGTATTTGAAACCCTTTCTCTTATTTGCTGATCCCGTGTTAGCTCAGCTGGTTACAGATGCTTTTGTGCCCTTGTGCCCGTTCTCCATCCTTCCGCCCCCAATGACCCTCACTCATCTCCACGCCCCACCCGTGCTTGGCAAAACTCTCTTTTCACAAACGCAATCATACTTCATAGAGATGGGGGAAATACTCTATTAATTCCCCCCTCGGCAGCCCTCCCTACTCCTGTTCTCCTTTACTTGGCTCTTCTATCTGACCTAGTTTTTCCCCTCTCTGTTGCTTCATGCTTTTTAAAAACCGGTGTTTCGACTGAGGGACACAATAGGAGAAAGAAAGGGGGAGGGGGACCAAACTAATAAAACCCAGATTCATTTAAAAGGTAATTATTTGGTTTCCTCGTTGGTCATATAGTTACAACATAAAAGTCTTTTCTTTTCTTCAAGGGTCTCTGAGGAAACTTGATTCAGTAATTTCCCCCTGAGATTTTCCTCTGGATTGCATGACTGTTGGTTTTCACATCCAGCAATGTCATCAGAAGTCACCCAGCAAGGCCATGTTTCCTCCGTTTGTTGGAAATTCAATCATTTGATGAATGGTTTTGAGGGCCAAAGCAAAGATTTGAGGGCTTGGGAGTAGAGCAGGAGAGATACACGTCTACATTTCGGCCTCTACCCTCTTTTGTGTACTTTTATCTTCTCTCCCGAAAATAGCTGTCTGTGTGTGCGTGCTTGTGTGTGTATGTGTGTGTTTGTGTGTGTCATGTAAACTCTGACCCTGGAAGCCAGAGTTCAAACAGTCGTGACCCAGTTATCTTCTCAGAGTGACTCACGGCTAAAACAGCGGCACCAAACAGACGTCTAAGCTCTTTTAACGAGAATTCTTGTTTACCTCATAAAACAAAGACCTATTTGGGCGTAATTGTAAGTGCTCACGTTGCTTGGCCAACTTTAAAAGCTATGGGGAGCACGATTCTTAGCTATGTGTACACTGAAAGCAGCAACTGACATTGCTATGAAAATAATTGCACTATAAATTATAAGAGTTGACAAGAGTGCAACGTACTTTCTCCCTCTGTTTATCTGGTTTGAATTACGTGTGCTTCAGTAGTGGTTAGCACGGTCCCCTTCCCAGAGAAGACTCTTTCCACGTTTTTGCTTTTTCCTGCAAAACGGACAATTCCATAAGCTGGAAGATCGTATTATTTTAAGATGATGAAATCATATATTCTCTTGCTAATCGTACATTTGAACGTCAAGCATCATTTGCATAGGATTATTAAACCTGTTTAGTCTGGATTTGTTAAATATTAATGTGTTCATTTTTCAGATCTTATGCTGTAGCTCTGGTTTGAAAAATTGTCTTGAATCAAGCAAGTTTGAATTGCTCAAGTTTAATTTACTTATTTACGTTCCTTTTGAATTGGCAACTTTTTTGCTTAATATTTGCAGTTCTCATTAAAGGCTTACGAGCAACCTGTTGCAAATGGAGAAAAAAAATACCAAACATGTGCACACTTTTCTTGTTGTTTTGTGTTTGTCTCCATATATAAAGTTGACTTGGCAGCTTTGGGTGTTCATGAATGGCACTTGCGGTTAGTTTGCAACCCTTTCAAGGGTTAAGCAAGAATGTCAATTGTGTACGTTGACTTTTCTTTGTGCGTCTCTCGTCTAGGCTCCAGTGCTGTGGCTTGAAGGTTGGAGTGGCTCCGTCGTCTGCGGTGCCCCATCGCCAAGAGGTGTGCGGGTCACCAGGGGACAGAGACCGGAGGGACCCCGCTGTGTCCACCAAGCGTCCTCTCTCCCCTTTGCTCAGCTTGAGCGACAGCCCCGGTCCTCCCGACGCCATGCTGGCTCACAGGAGAGCCGCCTCCACCAGCGACCCGCGGACTTCCAACACGGAGAACGGGCTGTGTGGCAAGCTGAACAGCAAGAGCCCGGCGGCAGCGAAGACCGCCAGCATCCGTGATAAGATCTCACAATGGGAGGGCAAGAAGGAGCCGGCCCCACCGACTTCTACGGGGACATGTCCGCTGAGCACGACGCAGAAGGAGGTTGAGACCGTGAGGAAAAAGGATTTCAAAGCTTCTGAGGTCCAAAGGACAGATAGCAAGAGGTTTGTCAACTGGGACAGACAGGACTCAGGGAAGGAGAATGTTGGAAAGTTGGGGGATTCGAGGCCTAAATCGCCAGAGGGCCTAACAAACAAGGACAGAGAAGTGATCCTCGAGAGGGGATTTCGGGCGTCCAAGCCAACAGAACCACCCCAAGACAAGAAAAGTGTTTTAACTCATGTTAAGAAACTGGAGAAGGCAACGAAGGACGTTCCTGACAGACCTTCGCTGGCATTTCCAGGGAATTACTTCTGCCCGCCTTCAAAGGAGGAGCTGGAGGAAACAGAAAAGAAAGGCAACGAGCCCATTTTTGGGACTTTTGACGTTCGGTCCGGCGGGTCGCGCAGGAGGAGGGAGGGGGATCCGGAGAACGTATACAGTGAGCCAGGGGCTCCGTCTATAAACCCTCTACCCAAACCCCAGAGGACCTTCCAGCATCACACACCCCCCACCACCCCAACTTCAGGGCCTGGCTCGGGGAAGGGCAGGAGGAACTTGCCCCCTTTGCCCTCAATTCCTCCTCCACCTTTACCCACGTGCCCACCACCTGGGGTTTGCAGGAGACCCTGGGCTGACAAACCCCGAGATAGTAGTAACAGGTAAGAGAGTAAGAAGATAGACGTAAAGATATGGGCGGTCGTGAATAGTGTGGACCTGAAGCATTTCTTGTCTTCACCCCAAAAGCTAAATTCCCCCCAAAAGATATTGTTTTAAGTTGCTTGCTTCCTCATGAACTATTGATAGCTCTGTGTGTCCTGTGACCATCCCCCCACCATCACCACCAAACACTGAGGTAAACATCACCCCCATCTGCTGTAAATCAAAACCACTGGTGACATCATACTGTTTCTAAATATCCCGAAGAATGAGCTCATTGGTTGGATCGGAGGAATGTACACATCCACTGAACTCATTCCTCTTTCCAAAAACTCTTCTGGCAGAGAGCGCCGAGGCCCTTTTGCTTTTTTTAAGACTTTAAGCATTGACCGTGAAAATGATGCAATGCAAAGCCCATCACAAATAGATTGTTGGGCATTTTGTAAATATAAACATGTGTGCACTTGTGAAGTGTTAACTATGATCCAGAATCTGAATCACTTATCCTACCACGAGCCATTAACATGTCTTCGAAGTTGTACTCAAATTCAGACGGTTACAGTCAAACAAACAGAGCTCTGTGAGGAAAACAATAATGTGAACTCGGCCGTGTTGGAGTACATCTATTGTTCACTTTCTCAGTGGTCTGAGTTCTTGTTTGGAGCTTGGCTCGGATCTGTTACATTCCATACCATATGTGGAGGCCTCACTCTGCTCAAGTGTGCTGTGTCAAGCCCTTTGTTTGGTCAGGCTGTCTTGCTCTTAGTGTGCATTTTTGTGGGTGTGAACAACTTTACCGAGTTGCAGGTTTATAGTTACACCTAGCTGCACCCAACGCCGTGGAGCGGCTCCGCCATTAATCACTCTTTTGTAAAGCTTACAACGTCTGTCATTCGGTAAACCTCGGTCCAAAAGGTGCTTATTTAACTCCATGATCATTTACTCTCCTTAAGTTTAATATATATCAGCGACAATGCACAGCAGTTCACATGATTTAGCAAAAAATGGCTAGTTTTCATATGCAGTTAATGTTAAAGATAAAAACATGACTGACAAGGCAGACACCAAATCATATAACACGATTTTGGATGGCAAAATGTTCTTTCACTATGTCCAATTGAGCAACACTGAACAGAAAGAAAGGAGCGTTGCTTTGTATCGCAATGAATGTAACAAGTTCCACCCAATAAAGAGGAAACTTACTTTAATTGTATGTGCATGCATGTGGCGAACTCATGCGTCCACGGCTGCTCGTGTGCTCTTCATCCTACTTGGCTTTAATCCTCGGCAGTGATGAAACACAGATGTGGTCATTCAGATGTGGCAACTAGTAAACGGTCACATCAGTTTTTTTCCTGCTTGGCATATCAAACATTCCTTAAAAGCACCAGCAGGAACACTCAAAGATCCTTCCTTCCTCTTCTTTTCTATTTGGCGTGCAATTCTCCTAAAGTTTGGCAATCCTCTGTCCAAGCAGGAAGTCTTATGAATTTGAGGATCTGCTCCAGTCGTCTTCAGAAAGCTGCAGGGTGGACTGGTACGCTCAGTCCCGACTGGGCCTAACACGCACTTTATCAGAAGAGAATGTCTACGAGGATATTATAGGTAAGCAATACATTGTGGAAAGTCAAGTTGCCGACATGGTTTCAAAGTGTTATCACCTTTGTGTTCACTAAAACTGGAAGACATTATAGACAAATACCGTCGGTAGGCTGTCCTATGTTCTCTCCCCCTCACACGCCGCATGACCCTTTAGTTTCATTTCTCATATCAGTGTGCATCACAGAGCTGAGTAAAGAGGTGACGAAGAGGCCAAGCTGTCTTTACTCCGCTCGGGTTTTAATTTAGAGCCACGCTGCTTCTCTTTTATTAAAAATTATACGTCGAAATTTGACCTACGTTCCTACCTTATTGTCTGCGGGGTTTTGCCAACCCCACCCAGAGCCTGTTTAATTTCAACAAGCCCGATATTGGCGTTGTGTGAGGTCGTGCTGCAGCTGAGGTCGGCTACTGTGATTGTCAGTGCAGCGGGGGGGGGGTGGAGAGGGTGGAGGGTTAGGGGGGGGTTCAGAGCTTAGAACCACGGCACATTACTGGCAATTGCTTCAATGTGTCTTTGATTTTAATCCCAGAGACTGGTGCGTAATGAGTGCTGCTTGCTTGCAGTAGTCAAATGAACTTAAACGCTAGTTGAGTGATGCCGCAGCTTATTTTGGATTCCTTTCCAAGTTTCCTCTTTCCATGCAATGGCATCGTTCTTTAAAACGCTCAGACGTGGTTCACCAAACGCTCCAAATACAAAAAAGCCAAAAAAAAGTGATGAACCGTTGTCTTGTCGTGGTCTTGTCGTCAACGTCTACACTCAAAAACAAGCTTCTCATCAACACGTGATCCACATGCCTGTCAGGGGTTTTCAGATTGAGAGGAAAGCAACTGTCACCAGTGCACATAGTCAGACGCGCACCTCGATGACGGATGCAGACTCGCATCACAGCGAGGGGATTAGTGTGACGTTCTCGTCCGCCAGCAATGAAAAAAACAAACGAAAAAAAAAAACCAGAACGTTGATCCTTTGGTTTCCTCAGAGGGAGAAGAAGCAGGGAACTGAACGTCCCTCTTCATCCTCCGACTCCTCCGGGTCACATCTGGTGGATGTATTGATAGAGCGGAGGAGAGGAGAGATTTAGAGAGACACCGCTTTTTTTGGAAAATTCGACTTTTCTCTCTCCTTATCTGTAGGGGAGGACTGGTGGTTGGAGTCACATTTAGCGTTAGCAGTGCAAGCATCTCATCACGGTTAAATATATGAGCGGGGTTAACGCACATCTGGAGTGGGAATTGTCTGGCAAAACAAACATGACGGTTATAGAATATCCTTTTATATCCTCTTTGGAAAGCATGTATGAAGTTGTCAAGATGACACTAATTTCTAAGTATAAAAAAAAGCTATTCATATGTTTTTCTCCCGAAGATCCTCCATCCAAGGAGAACCCCTATGAAGATATAGAGCTGGAGAGAAGTTTTTTAGGAAGCAAATGTGTTTCACCTGCCTCCTCATCTCCTGTCCCTGACACGCCGACGAAGGTACGTGACCGCCAACACATCGCCGTGAAAAACCAAGAAGATCAGAAGAGGCTGAACTAAAATGACCTTCCGTGTGTCCGTTTGTCACCTCCTGCCGTCCCCAGCTCTCCACCAAGCCCGGCTTCTTCCGACAAACCTCCGAACGGCGAAGCTTCAAGCTCCTGGAGCTACGCAAGACCGGCAGGGACATTGGCATCTCCTCCTCCCCCTACCGAATCAGCCCCCCGTCCACACCCAGCAGCCCGGACGACACCCCCTGCCTCTCCGGAGACCCGTACAATCGCCGAAGGAGGAAAATCCCCAAGGTATATGGGAGTCTGAGAGGCCTCTCACGGAGCTCGTGCTCCCATGTCTGTGATTTATGGTCCGCTCAGGCCGCCGTCTGGGGATGAGCGAGGCAGGGGAAGTTTTCTGATGGATGTTTCTTGTGTGAAGCGTGCCCAGAGGAAGGCCTCCCAGAAGGTGTACTGAAAGGATTTCGGGCAGGAGCCGGGCAGATTTTGGTTTATTTGTTCAAGGGGTTAGAGATGGATATTTCTTTCCCTTTACCTCCCCGCAGGTGGTGCAGAAAATCAACGGCATCTTCGAGGCGCGAAGAGGGAAGAAACGAATGAAGAGGGTGTCTCAGTCCACAGAGTCCAGCTCAGGGAGAGGTGAGGCAGGCCGCAAAAATCACGCGTGTTGACTTTTGATTTGCTTTATAACTTTGAAAGCTTTGAAAAAAAGGGTTGTGCTTTTCTTTGTGTTTGTTTTTTTCTTCTATTAGTCAGCAGGATGTCTCGAAAACACTTGTTAACAGAGTTCAATAAAAAATGTGGTGGAAAGTTAGACGATGGGCCAAGAAACGAGTGATTAGTTTCTGGTGGGAAAAACAGATCCAGGTGCAGATCCTGGTTTGTATCCAGGAAGTCTTTGAAAAGCTTTCTTAACATTGAAAGGCCATTCACGCTAACCTTCGTCATGTGCCACTGCAGATCGGTCACACAAGTTCGGCAGAGAACAAAGAGCACGAAGACAAGAGTGCATTAGTCTCGAGTTAAGAAGCAAGAAAAATAATTAAATCCTAAATGATGCACCCAGGCAAGACCAACTTTCTCCATAAAAAGGACCAATCATATGCATCCAGTTAGTTTTATGAGCAAAGTAACATTCTGTGGTCAGTTGAGACTGACCCGTGTTTCAGAGGACTGGGTGGCGTTGTGGCGTGGCGGCAAGAATGAAAGCGACGTGAGCGAAGCTCACGTGCTTTGAGTTTCCTGCGATTGTCATTTGCATTCTGCTCGCACTCTGTTTGTCCTTCTCACTCCTTCTTCTCTTCTTTTTTAGTGACGGATGAGAACAGTGAGTCGGAAAGTGACACAGAGGAGAAATTAAAAGGTGAGAACAGAAACCGAATACACACATTTTCAGAAGCTTCATACTCGGGGAGGCCGAGCAGCGCACGTTTAGATGTGCATCCATGTAACTTCATTAACACGACAGGTGACTGAATCAGATCCGTTTTTATTTCTTTTCATTGTTCCACTGTGTGTCTAACATCGAAAATATACACAGATGTATCTGCAGATTTCCTTCCACGGTGGCCTAACACTGACCTCTGTGCATATACTTGACAGTGTTTACATGAAATGTGCTCCTCTTGCCCTCAGCTCACAGCCAGCGGCTGGTGTCGGTCCAGTCCATGCTGAGGCAGACGGGGCGGTACCGCACCTTGGAGAGGGATCTGATGGACTTGCAGGAGAGGAAACTCTTTGAGTATTTCATCGTCGTTGCGCTCCACAAAACCAAGGCTGGAGTCCCATACCTGCCAGAAGTCACACAGCAATTCCCCCTCAAGGTAAACCGGGATGGAAATGTTACTGAAGCGCTTTCTTTTTTTTTTTACCAAAATGAGACACTGGAAATTTTACGAACTGCTGAAAAGGAGACGTTATTGTAAGTATTATTATCTGAATAGATGTCTACTTTCATAATTCAACCTATATGCTAGATTATGAGTAGCTGGTATGGACTTTAACGGCAAGAGCACAGGACATTTTGAACTTATGGCAACAGCAGGTTTTATGCAATAAAAAAAACACATATCCCAGTGATTTCTGAACAGTGACATTTACTACTGACGAAAGAAAAGTACAAGCAAAAGAAAGTAGTTCCAGTTTACAGTCGGTTAACAAGACTTACCTGGATCTTATTCTCATTAAATTACCTTTTGGCTCTAGTCATTACTTAACTAAAATAGTGAAACTATAGTTTTATGATCAGCATTATGAAAAGGTCAACTTAATTTCGGTTAATGTCATGGCAATAGAGACAGAAGGTTTGCACTTTAAGTAGTTATTTTTTATAGTTTACAGTTTATTTCCTGTATGCAGATGTACGTTTTGAATGGATCTCAGTTCCCATGTGTATTGTAGAGCAACCTCATCTGTGAAACACGATGGTCCAAGACTTTTAACGGCCTTCAGGCATCATTTAATATAGAAACGTTCTCTCTCTCTTTTTTTTTTTTTTTGTTCATGCAGCTTGAAAGAAGCTTTAAGTTCATGCGGGAGGCTGAGGACCAGCTGAAGGTCATCCCTCAGTTCTGTTTCCCTGACGCCAAAGACTGGGCCCCCGTCGACAACTTCCCCAGGTCAGTCCGAGTCTGGCTGCTGCCGCGGCACTTCAAACATAACACAAAACAAAAGTGAAACAAAACAGGGACGGAGGAATTTCCCGGCAGAGTGTTAATAGCTCCGCTGTTATCCTTCCTAATAACCGCTTATTAGAGAAGAAGCTGAAAGCCCCGAATAGAAATGACCCGCCTGGGTCGTAAAGATGACTGTTCTTTCTCCGACGACAGAGACAAATGATTACAGGGAGAAGTGGTGGATTTAGCACCTTACACCTGGTTTGTTTCTACGCAATCGCCTCTCTTTGTGTGATGTTTAAAGTTGACCGTATTCGCAAATAGCTCCTAGCTTAGCCGCTCAGCGTCGGCATTGTTCTGAGAAGTGATGGTGTGTGTCCTGCCGATGACGGCTAATTATTAGCTGGAGGCAAACGTTCGATGGCGGAGAGGATGGGGTGGAGGGGGGGGCATCGAACGCACGCCTTCTTTGAACTTGCTCGCACCCTCGCCTGGCAGGAAGGTCGCCTGCGGTCAACGAGTACCTGTCAGGTGGAGCTTAGGAGGATTTGTGTGGCTGTTTGCAGAGTGAGCGCGTCCTGTTTGCCGAAACACAAAGTCAAGTCCGGAATGGAGTTTTCTGTTTCCACAACACTGAATATGTTCCACAATGTCTGCACCATCTTTATTTTTGCTCTCTTTTCCATCTCCAGTGAGACGTTCTCATTTGTCCTGACTGGTGAGGATGGAAGCAGGCGGTTCGGTTACTGTCGGCGATTACTGGTACGCTCTTAACCTGAGGCTCCTTGTACCCTGTTTTCTTTTAGATGTATCCGTCTGCAAATCGTCAATTAATATATTTAGACCAAAAAAAAGTCCTTGAATTTGTTTGAATTGACGCCGATGTTTCAAAGTAAATATGTCTTCAAAGTCTCCGTGAAACAAAGGCTTTGCTTTGCTTCGGTGGTCTAATCCTGTGGTTGTACTCGGGTGAGCAGTCTTGTGACACTCCGCTGTTTTGAAGCTGTCTTTTTTTTTTTTCTTGCCGCCTGTTCACAGCCCAGTGGTAAAGGCCGGAGGCTCCCTGAGGTCTACTGCATCGTCAGCCGCCTGGGCTGCTTCGACCTCTTCTCCAAGGTGGACATAGTGAACCCAGCACGGACACAAATGCGCGGCGGTCGCTCAGGAGCGCACGTGCTACACCAACGCAGGCGTACGAAATAACGGCTTTCCCCTTTCTCTGTGCTTTGCAGATCCTGGATGAAGTGGAGAAGAGGAGGGCCATCTCCCCCGCTCTGGTGCAGCCTTTCATGAGAGGCATAATGGAAGCTCCCTTCCCTGCTCCAGGAAGGACCATCACTGTCAAAAACTTCCTCCCTGGCTCTGGGACCGAGGTGAGATGATGGCGGCGTCGCAGCATTTGAACCTGATGATACAATCACATTAATGTCCTTCGTCACGTGTGCGCGTCGTCCTCTCTGTCCTGCAGGTGATCGAGCTGTGTCGGCCGTCGGACTCTCGTCTGGAACATGTGGACTTTGAATGTCTCTTTTCCTCCTTGAGTCTACGCCTCCTTCTCCGCGTGTTTGCCTCTCTGCTTCTGGAGCGCCGAGTCATCTTCACGGCCGACAAGCTCAGGTGGGCTCCGGCCGCGCGCCGCTACGGAGCGCCGCCGCGTCCGCTTTCTGACCTCAAAGGTCACGTGTCCAGTCCTCGCGTCAGTCATGGTGGTATTTTAATCAATCTGTTGTGATCACGTCATGAAAGGAAGTGTTTTGATGCTGGAGAGACAGAAAGTAAAGAGTTTGAGTGATGCCTGAGGACAAGAAGATCCCGACGGAGTGGAAGAGGAAGGAATGTTGTTGTGTTATACAGTCGCCTGGGGAACAATCACCGCTCTGGAAAGCTGTCATGGACGCCAGATAGAAGGAGTCGGGCTTCAGAGGATGACTCCGGAGCCAACGCGTGTGCACAGTGACGTCGTCACAGCGACTTTGAACCTTTTCGCTGTGGCGGTGCAGCTGGTTTCACACGTGGGCCGAGCAGAAGCAGCGATTGTTTTACCGATTTGGTTCAGATTTCGGTTCAGAGTTCCGTGCGCGTCTCCCGCTTCTCGCCCACGTGTCGTCGTTCAAAATTACAAGAAGCCTTTCTCCAAAGCAGATCACGAGTCGCTGCACATTCTCGACTGCGCAGTGGAAAGTTGGCCTCGTCAATCAATTTCTTAATGAATTAACTGTGAGCAGATGCACACCTGGGAGAGATTACGTGAACAGCGTGGGGCGAGTGTGTTTGCTGCCGCTGTGTACTTTTTATCAGTGTCCACGAAGAGATGCTTTTTTTAATTTTTATTGTACATTCCTCTCAGGGTAACAACAGGAATTCACTTTTAACGTTGCGTTCCAAATTAAAATTTGGGGGACAGGAGAAGTTTGTTGATTAGCGCCATCTTGTGGTAGAGATGATATCTGTACTTTCCCCCTTAGATGTACAATATGAACCGGCTTTTTCGAGCCATGCTTTGCTCCTGTGGTCTATCTGACTATTTTTGTGAATAACATTAAGGTATTAAATGACTTTGTTTTGTCTAGTGCCTCTGAATCAAAGAGCAATACCTCTTTTGTTTCACTATCACATAAATGAATAATAATGAATAAATATTAAACCTTGGTCCGTCCATATAATAGCTTTTGCTTTCTCTCTTCCGGCAGCACGTTGTCTCAGTGTTGTCACGCAGTCGTGGCTCTCCTCTACCCCTTCACCTGGCAGCATACCTACATCCCCGTGCTCCCGCCCTCCATGCTGGATATCGTCTGCACCCCTACCCCCTTCATAGTCGGCCTCCTCTCCAGCTCCCTGCCTCGACTCAAGGAGCTGCCCATCGAAGAGGTGCGATGGGTTATTTTTGCTCGCGATGCGCTGACCGCGCTGCCTTTTGACTCTGGGCCTTTCCTCCGCTGAACAATAGCTCCAGGAAATGACATCACTCCCCGTTCTTCTGCTCTTCCCTCAGGTCCTGGTGGTCGACCTCGTCAACAGTCGCTTCCTAAGACAGGTAGAAACCATAAAGTGAAACAGTGAAAATCTGTGTATCGCTACAAAGAGTCTTTTTCCACATGTGGCGACTCAACCAGATGTTACGTGAATACAACCATGTTAATTCACTGCGGTATGTTGTAGTGTATTTACATCTGTGCCTGTTCCTCCACAGCTGGATGATGAGGACTCCATTCTCCCCCACAAGCTGCAGGCAGCTCTGGAGCATGTGCTGGACAAGAGGAAGGAGCTGGCCTGTGAGAAAGGAGATCTGCCCACTGGTGACTCAGCATACTCATTGCAGTGTTTTCTCTCTTCGGACGTATTGTATTTATACAGTAAATAAGCACTTTATTAGAAGTACCAACTATACAAAAGACAGTGCTGTCAAAATGATCACTGCCTTTTGTAGTTGCTTAAGTTCTTTAAGTTATGGGGTTCTCAGAGTATTTCCAAACTTAACTTCCAGCTTTTAATATAATTTGATATAATAATAACTCTTCCTGAGCAGATCCTTCATGTCAGCCAATTTCAATAAAAAAACTGTTTGAGACATCGACATCTTTGACTCATAAAGCAATTTGGAAATCATTTCGTGAATCATTAAAACAATCTTTCTGGAGTGGGTTTTCTAAGGCAATTCTTTCAATCATTTTCTTACATAACCGGATTCAAGTCCTCCAAGATTCATCCATTGTAGTGATCTTGTTTTTTTCCCACCTGCTATGTTGTTGTTGAATGTCACATCCCAAAAGTAATATAGCAGCACACTATAATGCAACATTAGACCTCAAAGTTGAAATCCATAGAGTTTAAAATGTTAAATTTAAGGGCATACTTGTCTGAACTGACATTTTTGTGACACTTTCAAAACCATATCCCACAAGACACAATGGAGCTGTAATGTATGACAATGCAAAACAATTACATTTTAATGTTTTGGCTTGGACGCTTGGCTTTTGGTCTCAATCAAATTTCTAGAAAATGTATTATCAGCGGGCTTTCAGTGAAGTTTCAGTTAGTATTTCCTACATTCAGAGTTAGAAGTTATATTAAAATCACCTTGGAGAGATAATGGTTGCATCATTGGTATTGATCAATCTTTTTCCAGATACAGGATGTATAAGTCTTTGTTCCATAGGACAGTAAAGATGCTGTGATTTCATCTTTTCTACTTCATTTCTCCTCCCGTACGTCCACCCAGACTCCAGCTCCCTCAGCACGGTGGTGTCGGAGGCCTTTGTGCGTTTCTTCGTGGAGATGGTGGGTCACTACTCCCTCTTCATGGGCGGAGCAGAGCGAGAGGATGAGTCCATCTCCTCCCCCACCTCGCCCAGCCCCTCCCCCTCCCCGTCCTCGACCTTTCAGCGCGAAGCCTTTCGCAAAGCGGTCACGTCCAAGAGCTTGAAGCGGTTCCTGGAGGTGTTCATGGAGACCCAGATGTTCACCTGCTTCATCCAGGAGAGAGAGCTGCGCCGGCAGGGCCTCCGAGGTACTGAGACCGGATCAACTGCAGCAGCGTGACAATACAGTATAAATACTGGTTGAACGCCAATCCCTACGTACATATGTGAACTATTAATTGAATGTTTTCCCATACGCCTGGAAGAAATGTCAACTAACCACTGCAACATTTTTATTATGTGGATATAGTTTACCAGACAACCTCCACTCCTTCTCCACTTGTTTTGGCTTTCAAATGCACCACATGGTCTTCATCAGCAGATTATAATTCATGGAATTGAAGCTGGTCCACGTAAAAGTACTCCAAAAAGTGTTTCTTATCAACAAATAAAACTTACATTCACATTCAGTGTTACTCACCAAACTAATGATTGATGGCGAGGACTCTGTTGTACAGTCAAAAGTTCTAGAATAAGTGAGTAAGGGATCCTTGAGCGGGGAATGAACTGTGAAGCTCAAATGATGTAGTTTATTTTGATGTATTCTGTTTTAAGACCTCAATATTAATGTGAGTTTCCTGAGTAAATAGGTGAAGATGAAAGGTTATATATGCTGCTTTTCAAGTATTATGTCAGCCCCTCCTCATCTGCTCCATGTCAGTTTGATGTCACTCGTATACCTGATAAACATTTGACTCCTTCTTTTACCTTTCAGGTTTATTTGAGGTGAGAGCACAAGAGTATCTGGACTCGCTGCCGGGGAGCGAGCAACGAGGAGTCAACAAGTTCCTCAAAGGTTTAGGTGAGAATTACCGTCAACCAATCAGTTATTTAACTACGGAAACGGACAATTCAGTCAGAGACTTGAACACATTTGAACACTCATAGTAACACTATTGAACACTCATTTGTTTTAGCGGACAAGCCTCTAATCTCACTCAAACTACACTTTGAATATATATATATATATATATATTTTGCATCTGTTGCTTTTTCTTCAGGAAACAAGATGAAATTCCTTTCCAAGAAATGACGTTTGGAGTCGGGATGTCATGTGTGAAAGTAGGAAAAGGCATGGAGAGGCGTGTCGTAAAAAAACGGGGGACGAGGGGATGAGGACACGCTCCCTGGACGAGGAGAACGTGGGAGGTGGAAGACGTGTCTCGAGGTCAGAACTAAGGAAGACCCCTCGACGGGATCTGGACTCGTAGCTCGTGAGCGTGAGGGAATCTGGGGAGAAAGTTAGTGTTTAGCTCCCCGTGTCGTTCCACAGTATTGTGAAGGGGTTCACTCAGCGTGGACCACAACTCCCCTCCGACACCGTGAAGCAAAGTCTCGCTAGATCTTTGCTTTACGGGTTGCAGTCGGCCCCTGCGGTGTATTTCTGTACAGCACAGCACAGTGTAAATGTCTTTAGGAACAGCGATCTCCCTTTTTTTGGTCACTGACCTCACCTATAAACCTGTAAGAGGGAGTGACACTGGAGGCCCCATTTTGTACAATACCTTCCTATACATTCCAAGTATTTCCTATAGAAGCTTTTATAAATACAACAGTACAACTTCTTTATCGACAGGAGGCTTTTAAGTTAATTTATATTCTTTTTAGATCAACTTAATCTCTCTTTTTATTTTTATTTCCTTCAAATGAGTGCAAAACGAATCTCCTGTAAATTGTAATAGGCTTTATTTAACCGAGTCTAGTGCAGACTGTTTGTAGACCACTTTGGGTTGTGGGGTAAATGTACCACTGTGTAAAGGAAAAGGAATGCGCAGCAAAAGGAAGAAAATAGACAAATAAATCAATGTGAATACATCTCTCGCTTGGGTTTGAGTGTGTGGTTTGGATGGAAGATCTGTTTCTTAGGCCAACTTGTAAAATGATTGAGAATGCAATAAAACTTTTGAAATAAAGTGATTTGAATTTTCGAATTAGACAAATGACTCTCTTGGTACATCTTTGTATGTATTCGACTGTCGCCGTTGAGCTCTTGGATCCTGCTTCACACATCACATCTAAACTGCATCTCAATGGAGTCACTCAAATTGTTTTGATCTGCGAGCAAAAGACAAGTAATTGCTGCTCCCGAGCCACAGACGATGTTACACAACCGCTCACGATAATACTCCTGGACTGAAGCTGACTTTTCTTCAGGAAGAAGTCCCTTCCATCCACCAGGAGGCGCTGTCCCCGCACCCTTTGCCCCCTTTTGACATTGCCTTCCCGGGAAAACAGGGACAATGTATGAGGATAAACAAAATGTTTGTGGAAGTATTCCCTCATCATCACTGGTGCAGCCAATAGGCCCCTTTTCATGGAAGACATTTTGACTTGTCAAAACAACGGTGTAAATGATCCAAAATAATCTCATTACTTGATGTTAGGGTCCTGTCATGCTGGCTCACTGTGTCTCTCACTGGGACACTGGAACAGAGAGGCGCATCGGTCGTGTTCTCGTGCTTTTCCAAAGTGGTTTTCGTTGTTGACTGCAGGACGAATACACCTCTGCAAGGTCCTCCTGCTGCCGATGAGTCAGTGTTGTTGAAAATACTCTCCGCCGTGAGGACACAGGATCACTTCAGGCAACTCCGTGAAGAGATGATTGAGAAGCACGTAGCGGGCGATGGACGCAGACACATGCACAATAACATTTACAGGTCCCTGAACATCCTGTGGAGGGAAGTTAAATCAGTCCTTAAGACCGATTTAAGAGTGCAGCACAGCCGTGGATCCACATGGAGCAGCTCAGCATCTCCAGCATTGCACATCTGTGGTATGACGGCACATAGCTGCTTACTCTTTGAAACGCATATGACTCATTCTTAACTGTAGTCAAATTCCCTGTTGAACCGCTCACTCTTTGACGTGGATCATTGAAGCAGCAGCATGTGGTACCCACATCATCCACTGGAGGACTCTGTTACCCAGTTCATGTAATCCTTCATAAATCCAAAGTTCAGAACCACATCTCAAGACAGGAATATAAGTATTATAACATGGAGCCCGAAGAAAAAAAGGAAAAACACAAACGCATGTAAGATTAAATGTAGTACAGTGACGTACTCTAGATCACTGTGATGGGTAATGTGGTATTAATACAACAATACCAAAAAAGAAGGTGAACTTATATCCTAATTTAGTCAATGGGCAAAAGTTGTGTTTCCAGCATAACATCCTTGTCATATGCACACATGTCTCTTGTGCAAGTTCCTCCCATCATAAGTCATTGTGAAGAAGATGAGTAGTTTCTTTGTCATGTACTAGTTTGTCCCACATCCAAAATGCATGGTTGTTGTTGTTTTTAAATTTTTTTTTAACAGTATTTCTCATTCTTGATTATATTTGCCTTTCCACTCCCACCTCTCACTCCCCCTTCCTTTGCTTTGCTTTCCTTTTTGCAGCCCTCCTCCTCCTCCTCCTCCTCCTCCTCTTCCTCCTCCTCCTCTCCACCCCTTCGTCATTACGCGTTGACCGGTCAGACCTGCCTCCCTCACCTCCCCTCCCCTCCCTGCTCCCCCCTCGGTCTTTTTCTCTGGCTTTTTCCAGGCTTCATGTCATACCACGGCTAATTCCTGAAATTCCTGCCCTCCTCTCGCTTCAAACAATCTGCTCCAGGAAGGAGACGAGGCAGCAGAAAACAACAAAACAAACCAAAAACCAAATAAAAGAAAAACCTTCCTGAATTACTCCTCATTTCCAACAAAAAACAACAACAACAACAACATATTCATAATAATATTGCTCCACCTGCCTTCCAGACGGAAAAGCCCAGCAGGTAAGCTCCTCCAAGTGTTTGACAATACCAGAAAGTGTCGGGTCTCGTGATTTAAACTGCGTCTTCTGTCGGAGTTGAAGGGGACTCAAAGTTAGTTGAATATCGCGCGTTGTGCATGTGGAGTCCGTTTTTCACGCCGCTTTCTCCGTGAGTGCTTCTTCCCTCGCTGTCGGACAGAACATTCCTCAAATATCTCGCATTTCTTCGCTCAGATTCCTGCATTTTTCTTCCTGTGACTCCAGCACTGGAGTGCGTGCGCTTTGACTTCCTGTGCTTGCTGCCCGGAACTTTTTCTTGTTTTGTTTTTTTCTTCTCTTTTTGTTGTTGTTGTTGTTGTTGTTGTTGAAGGAATAACGTCATAGCCGTGCAGTCAAACATTAGCCTCGGTCTGAGTGAAGTAAAGCTTTACAGCGGCAGACTGAGATCATTCAAAGTGTATTTCTTGTGTATTTCTTGAGCAGTTTCATCCACCGCGTTATTTCCACGCTCTCTTTTCTCAACAAGTGTCAATAGACTGGAAGAGGCTTGAGAAGCGGCGGTGTTGCCTTTCTATGGTTTTTTCACTCTTTATTTGTCTTTTTAGATCATTAAAACGTAAAAACGTTCATGACGCGTTGTACAGAAAGAAGTGTTGAGATCCTGTACTAAAAGTAAAATATAACGCGATGTAAAAAAAGAAGTGAGTCATGTTATGAGTGTGTTGTTGTGTTTCCTGATAAGTCAAATAAACGTTCAGCGGTGGATTCAGATCCGCTACTTTCTTATGTAAAAGTAACATAACACGTTGTAAAAATACTTTATTACAAGTCAAATTACGAATTTAATCTAATCGGTATCTATTAGTTTTGACTAAATGTACTTATAACTATACAAGTATTCACTATGCAGCCAATATCTTCTGTCAAAGTTATTATATTCGTATTTATATTGTAATAAGGCTGCAATTTAATTTTTATTGATGGAATAATATCAAACAGCATTTTGAATGCAAGGTGGAGTGGATTCTTGCTGTTTTTTTTTATAATACTTGAAGGAAGTAATGACTCACTGACCTAACTAAAGCACAGTAAGTACACGTCACTCTGTAATGAATAGTAAAGTAAATGTATACAGAAGCAGCTGGTAGTGGAAGCACGACATGCAAACACTCAAGTAAGCTTCAAAATGAGCAACATTTCTGTATTTCATAACTTCCAGAGTGATACTGTTAACCTGATAATCCTGTTTTGCGAAATAACCCAAAGGCAGATATGTTGGAGAACAAATAAACACAAAGGAAGTTATTTAGAGGGGCTGCTAGAGATTATTTTCTTTACTGATTCATATGCTGATCATTGTTCTTCAACTTCCCAAAGCCAAGAGGACTTATTAAAATAGCAAAGAAGGGCATAGTTCTGCAGTCCAACATTCAAATGTTTAATTTACACGAAGAAAACACAATCTGAAACCAAGAATTATTGTTTATGTTTATTTTCATTTCACCTTTACAGCACTCTTTTGGATTTTGCGACGGACTCAACAAGATGCACGACTTCACCAAATGTGCTTTTTTTTCCCGTACAAAAGTGTGACTGACAGACTTGCTATTGTTCTCCATGCAGCTGCACCGCTGAACAGGCTGTGAGGGAACATTTACGATCAGGGATGACTAACACAGGGCTTGCCGGGTTGTGTGTGTGTGTGTGTGCGTGCGTGTTATGGTGTCCCAGAGGGGCAACAGGTGGATCGGAGCATACTGACAGTGTGATGAGGGGTGTGGGGGTAAAAACATTCACCTGTCAAAGCCTCCTCTGAAGGGTCTGACAGCCAGAGGAGTTTGGGTTCTTTCCAGGCTTTGGCCCATTTAGATTTGGAAGACTTCACTCTTGTCTCAGACTCTGAGTTATATGGTAATGTCAACTCTACAGCTGTATTGTTTGCACTGAAGTAGCATGTGTGTGTGTGTGTGTGTGTGTGTGTGTGGGGGTGGGTGGATGTGACTGGGCCTAGAGGTGGTTGTGTATGTTTGTGTGGGTGAATGAGTGGAACAAGTAAGAAGGGAGGTACAAAAAAAAAAAGGTATGAAAAGGTGTGTGAGCAAGCAGGGATTTGTGTTTCAACCTTGTGTGCGTGTGTGTCTGTATGTGTGTGTGTGTGTGGAGTTGCCCTGAGACAGGTCCTTGCCACAGCGGAGGAGTTCTTTATCTGCCGTGCTCATCCCACATAGCGATCATTCCTCCCCCGCTCGCACGAGAGAACCGAATAATGCCTCAGATATGAGCCTTGTAGAACAAAGACTTTCTGCACACACGGCCCTCCCCTCCTTTTCGACCAACCGCACTCTGCACCCACAGCTCTCTGCAAATGTGTGCGACTGTGTTGTCCATTGATTCCAGCCAGTCTGATGGATCTCTCCGTTGGAGTATCTGGGGCTGATCTGACAGAGCCTCTGTCCTCTTTGGCTCCAACTCTTCCGTCAATGACATCCAGAGAGAGACGGAGGGTCGAGACTCGCCTGGTGGGTCAGATAAGGAGTTGCAGCCGTGGGATGTGGCGAAATATACAAAGTGCAGCTTGAATAATTTGAAGAAGGTTGTCTTTTTGATCCCCATCGCCACGTTTAAACCTGCGGGAACTGATTTGGTTGGGTTGTTTTGGCCACTCGGGGGCAGCAAAAACAAGCTGTGAACACAACATTGCCGTATAAGATGATATTATGTCAAACTTGTTGCTTTCTATTATTTACACTTCCAGCAGATACGGAGTTACATTGTTCTTTGGAAGTTGCTTCTCGCCAGTATACACGCTGTGTTTTGGTCGCCATCAACTCAAGAGAGACGTATCTGGCTCTTGAGAAGCTCAATGGCCTGCAACTAATCATTATTTTCACTATTGATTGATAGATATGGGAAGTATAATCTCAATTTCTTGGTCTATAAAAAGTAGAAAAACTTTGAAAAGTGATCCATTTAAGTCATGGATTAAACTTCTTTGGGTTTGGAGTGTTGGTTGGAGAAAACTAGCAATATGGACATGTTACTTAAGGTTCAGGAGAGTTTGATGGGTATTATCAAAAATGAATAGATTGATTAATCAATAAACAAAATGACAGATTAGTTGGTATGACGTAATGTTTGTTTCATGGAGGAGTTAGCACTCTCTATGTTCAAATGAACATGAATCTACACTGTGGTGTGTGTGTGTGTGTGTGTGTGTGTGTGTGTGTGTGTGTGTGTGTGTGTGTGTGTGTGCGTGTGTGTGTGTGTGTGTGTGTGTGTGTGTGTGGACTCGGTGCCAGAGAACATGTGCTCTCAGCACAAACTCAACAAAATAAACCTTTTTTTTTTCTTCTTCTCTCACTGCAACTTTCCATCGCATAGCCTGATCCCCAGACTGAGTTTCCTGCTTTTACATTCCCGGCCTGATTAGTGAAGATTGTGACTAGTTTAATACATGCACAAACACACAAACGCACACAAATGCATGCCACATGCAGTGCACGAGTGTCACGTTATCGCAGCTTTCTGAAGTTTTTGAGCTCCGCAGACGAACCCAAACCTCCGCAGATAATGAAGGTTTTGATCACCCTTCAATTTTTTCAATATTTGTATTAAATATTGACTTGGACTATCATACACTCTGGCCTTTGCACTTCTTCCTAGTGATTGCTGATAATGATTAAATACCAGCGAGACAAAGGGTGAATCGCTAGCAGCTCTGTGAAGGCTCTTTAGTGTTGAACAGAGCTCACGATATGATGCAAACATTCTCCTCGTGACAATGCCGGCGTGCCGTGGAGCAGATATAATTGCGTTATAGCGTGCTCACTTTTGCTAATGAGCACTGAGTACTGCTCAGGGTGATGGGAGTGTTATTAGGTTGGCAGGTATTTCATCAAAGCCCAAAGTATTGCGCAGAGGGACGTTTTTACCTGATGAAGGTGCTATGGACGAAGGTGTCAGGAGACCGCGATAATTATTGCAATTTTCACACTGAGGGGGGACATGAGTGAGTGTGTGAAGCAGATTTCATGGAAATCCTTCCATGCGCATTTCATGACAAACGACAACCGACACTAAAGGAGAAAAAAAAGCAGAGGTTCACTACATTTAGCAGGACACAGTGTCGGGGGACCGTGGATGTCTGTCCAAAGTTTGAAGGAAATCCATTGTATCGTTGTTGAGACATTTTAGTCTAAGTGTGTGAGTGTGTGTGTGTGCTTGTGTGTTGCAGATGAACCTGCTTTGATGATTTCCGTGAGTGCGTTTAAGTATCTGTGGCTCATGTGTGATGCATCGGCCTCTAAGGCTTTTTCCTTCCCACCTCATAATTTGATGCCACGAGTGTGTTTGTCTCAGTTGGTCAGTGTGTGTAGTTGTGTTAAGGAGGGTGGAGGCGTGGGAGGGGGGTGGGGGTGGGAGGGGGCTTGAGGGGTTATGTGGCCCCATGCCTGACCACAGCACCAGCTGGGGGATTATCCCGTTGAGTGGAGGGAAGAGGGGCCTCGCTGGTGCCGGGTGAGTGGAGGGTGGAGGGGGGGCAATGGTGGAGTAAGTGGAAGGGGGGGGGGGGTTGTTTTAAGGCCGGGCTTAGGTTAATTAACATCCTGGACACTTTGACGGAGGCACGGAGCGGCACACTAATGGTTTCATGGCTCCCCCTACGTCTCCGTGAGCCACAGCGGCCCCGAGTCGCAGTTATTTAATAATATGTTCCACAAAAAAAAAAACGATGGAAATGTCAAAATTTGAGGCATGTGTTGTGGTTTCATTTTGAAAGTTTTGTTGTGATTTTTTTTAATGAAGCCGGTGATTCGCTGTCAAGTAGTCGGTCAGCTCGTGCTCAAGATTAGGGCTTATTGTGTTGTGCAACAGAAAGATTAACTCGTTTTAGTTTTTATGAGCCTGATTTGTTTAAACAAAGTCGCATTTGGATTAGTTTAGCCGCTTTCATTAAAGGTAAGAATGTCGGCCTTCAAGCCGGGGAGCTATAATGCAGTGGGACGTCTGTTAATATTATCTTTTGGGATAAAAGATTGTGTTTGACTGGTTCTCTAATTCGCGGTTGTTAATGCAAAGTGATTTTCTTGATGGCAGATGTCTGAGTTTGCAACACAACTAGTCATTGTAGACACATATTAACGTTACAGTTGGTAAAGAGCTCTTTGATGTGGACGAAAGTATTTCTCTCTGAGCGAAAACATTTTCTATTCGCTGCAAACCTTCACGGCCTCGCAAGAGATGACCTGTTAACTAGTTGATGATGAACAATCTCGCACTCACTTCAGTGCCGTGTCACTCCAGGTTTTCCTTTTGGGTCACACTGAGTTCAGAGGTGAGCCTTTTTTCATATTGAGCACCAGTTCACAGGAGCATTTTTCTTGGACTGCGACAAAATATTATTTTGATTCGTCGATATTTTCTTCCTGAGTAATTGATTAGTCACACAATAATGATTCATAATCTTAATGGGGAAGTTTTGTTGAACCAAAGATATTCAGTTGTCGACTAATCAATTAAGATCCATTTGTCAATCAACAAATATTTATGAAATTATCGTATCAGCGCTATCTTACTTTTTCCATTAAAATGTTTTTTTTATTATCCACAAACACTGTTCATTGGAGTCTGCATGAACATGTATTAGCAGTCATTTCAACACATCTTTTCAGTTGAAACCCTGAATATGACCCTCGTTCATTCTGCCGGGAATCCTGTACATTACTGGAGGAAAACCCTTTGAATTGAATTACGTGTCAGCAGGAAAGATAAGCGAGTGGCGGCCTCGACCCGCGAATAACACGGCTGTCAAAAACAATCTGCCGTGTGTATGAATGTGAATGGAGCTCTGAGTTGGTCCAGTCTGCTCGAAGTGTTTCTGACCAACTGTGTTGGTGTTTGTTTGTGTGGGCACCAGTGCTTCTTCATCTGTTTATTCTAGTGTGCGTGTGTGTGTGTGTGTGTGTGTGAGTGTGTGAGTGAAAGGGATGGGGAGAATGGCAGACTGGCCGGACGCTTCGCAGGAAGCCTTGTGTAACATCGGGCGGCTCAGAGGAAGAGCGAGGAGGGTGAAGGGGGAGGGAGGAGGGGACCGGCTGGAGAGTCTTACTCACTCCATACGACACACTGACTCACTGACCAGCTCACTGCGGCCTTCCACAGTTGTAGACCCCTGTACTGCCTCCACATATGCAAACACACACTCACACACACACACTCATGTTTGGGATTACGACTGACGTAAGGGTGTTTTTCTTGCCCTAAATGGACATGGAGCTCTCTCCCGTCTCACAGCGGCAGGAAAATGACCAACACAAAGCTGTGTCTGTATGGACTCACGACATGGAGCTCTTTCTTCCCACCATATCAGTGCCCGTTTCCACTTTATTTTTCTCCCGCACCACGTCCGGCGAGAGGAAGAGGTGGAGCCGACGTCTCGTCTCGAACCCTCTTCCCGAATGTGCGAGCGCCGCGTGCGCGTCCGAAACAAATTTGTGCGCCGAGAAAACAGGATATGAGTCTGTCGGAAGTCCACCCTCCTGTGACTCTGCGTTTTCATCCTGCCATTAAGGGCCAATGGACCGCCAAGTTAATACTTGTAATTAGTCAGCTGGGTTATTGTAAGAATCCCACAGCCCAAAACAACACACAAACACATTGATTAGAGTCTCAGCTGCCGGATCGCCACGTTTAATCATGCGGTCGACTGTGCTCTTGATGAAGAAACAGGCATCCTAAAAAAAAAAATAAAAGCCTCCTGGCCTTAATATCCTGGTATGATCCTCTCGTGGCGTGTGTGTCTGAGGACGGTGATCCCTCTTTAATGTGTGTCCTCATTTGTTGACTCTCGGCCCCTTCCTGCAACCCCCGCCTCCTCCCGCTGTCGTCTCAACACTAGGTGCCACTTTATTTGTTTTCTCTAACCTAATTCATGATCCGAGATGCTTCTTCTTTTTTTTTTTTTTCTACATCAGGATTAGCAGCTGTGATGTGATCACAACGCTGTTTCATACGACGGCCTCCATGTCGCCGCTCGCTTGTCACCTGCTCTCAGAGGCGCCAGTACTTTTAGAGCGGAGAACCTTACTCGGTCCTATTTTGGTGGCTTTCGTGTTTGATTTAATGTGAAGGATTACATGGTCTGCAGGTTTCGGACCCCTTGAGCTTACCCTGTCAGACGCCGCTGGATGAACTAAAGTACAGAGTGCCGTCTGAACGGCCGGAAGACTATCATCTGCATTCCTAAATAGATGATTTCTTTGGGAGTTAATCAGGAAGTTTTTAATCTAAAGCAGCCCACATATTCAGGAATAGTTGGTTAAATGACTATTCAATTGACTGGAAAATCAACACATTTTGGGATTAGGTTTTTGTTAATTGATTGTGTGTTGTTTTGACCTGCTGGTCGCACAAAACAGACAGGTTGGGTTTCAGGAAATGTCCTATTTTATAGCATAAACAATGAATTATTGATCAATACTATAAAGAGATTAATACAAAAGAGTGTTAGTTGCAGCCTTTATTAATGATTTTAACTAAAATATTCATTCTTATTTTTCATTCTGTTTAGTGGTCATGCTCAATATGATATGAACTGACGTTTGATATTATGATCCAACCATCATTTTTCAACATTTACAAGAAAACTTAATGTACATCGGTAAATTCTTCTCAAAAGTCACATTCAATTCCTGTTTCATACTATTCACGCAGCGCCACGTCAAATTCATCATCATCGTCATCTTCTTTCTTTCCCAGGACGGCCTTCCACATCCAGACCTGCATCTCACCTGTGGATTTCCTACAGCCGGGCACGCTCCCTGCAGTCTCTCCCTTTCTCCCGTCACCTCCCCCCAACCCCGACCCTCCACCCTCCTCCACCCCCCTGCTCCGTGCTCCCCTTTCCGTGGTCCCACCACGTCTGCGGAGTGGGTGCCGGCTCCCTCCCCCAGGGGTGGGAGTGAGGAGCTGGGGGACGCGCTCGACAAACCCCTGGAGAACGATGCGGAGGGCGTGTGGAGCCCCGACATCGAGCAGAGCTTCCAGGAGGCCCTGGCCATCTACCCGCCCTGCGGCCGCAGGAAGATCATCCTCTCTGACGAGGGCAAGATGTACGGTACGCCCACGACCACTCGTCATACTGTCGCGTGCCTTTTCCTCTTCTTGAATGGGATGATAAACACAGGTCCTGGAGGTCAGCTCATGTGCGGGATGCTTTTTTTAGACGGCCAGAAAAGTCCGGCTCAGTCCTTTCTTTTACCACACCGTCCATTTTCGATGCAAAGTGCACTCAATAGACCGTAACACATCGAAAGACTTTTCCTTGAATGTCCGTTTTTGAGCAGTGCCAAAAGGCTTATGTCTCGGGGAGATAATGATAAAACAATAATAAACATAATTTTCTTCAATGCATTTGCTTTGATGTACATTTGGGAAATATTGATATCAAAATGGCATCATTGGCTACAAAGAATTTATAATATTTCTCCACAAATTGCTTCTTCGGCATGGAAGAATAAGGAGTCGTTCCTGCTCCTTTAAGAGTTGTGGGGAAATTAATATGGGATACAGTTTAAGGTGTAATTGATATATTGAGGATGAAGATTCATTTGAGGGGCCAAATATTTCTTTCAGATGGACGTAAGTGAAAAGGAAGTTACGGGCTGTAACTCTTCCCATACACACGTGACTGTAAAGAAACCCACAGAGTTCATATCTTCAGTGGTGTGATGCACAGTCAGACTTATTCACACCCGTACACTTCCCACGATAAACAGCTCTTCTTATGGTCAATTTGTTTCACAAACTCTCCCCCCCACACACACACACACACACACATTCCCCACCACAACTGTGTTTTCATATTTCACATCGCTCCTGTTTCCTGCACAGCTGTCAGCTCCGCTTGATTCCCGAAGTGAACGCTAAGATCGCAGAATGGGTCAAAAACAGGCTCGCACACACACACACACACACACACGTTCTCCACAAAAACAGTGTGCCTCTCGTGCAGATTTCAATCTGTTCACCACCTATCAGAAGAAATTAGATTTTTAAGAAGGAAACATATCTACTGACACGTCCATAAAAATAAGCAAAAGGCTGCTTTTCTATCCAGCCCCGAAAGATGAGTAAGTGAAAAGTGAAAAGTAAATCATTAAAGCACGATTTGTCAGCCTCATTGACATACAGTGAGTTATTTGGGCCAGACTCTTGTGCCATTGTGTTTTGGCAGTGATAGTGGACTGTACTTTACGGTATTCTTGTGACCAAATGTATCTCTGAATCACTCACCTCGGCTGTGATTGCGTGGCTTGGGTGTCAGCTTTGTGTGATGTTGTCTCAAGTAATCTATTTGCTATGCGGCCTTAACTGTCGCTTGCTATCACTCCGTCTGCGCTATTGTGCCGCTGATAATTGATCCCTTCCAAGAGGTTTGTTTTTTCTTGCCTCCCTTCCAATCCTAAAATAGTGAATTGAGGTTTTCGGAGCGGCAGCAACTTTCCTGCAGGTCTTTCCTTCTTTCATCTTTGCATATTGTCATTGCCAAACAGGGGTTGGGGAAGGTGAGGTGACATTCCTCTACTGGACGTCGCGCTGAAAGATGCTCGCTAACAGATGGCTTTTCCATCGCGACTGTTTGATAGTGGATCTGCTCGGTGGAAAACGGGCCCGTGGAGGCAGCGGCGCTATCAGACGGCCTCTGTCATCGCCTTGTTCTGTCAGCGTGCCAGACAGCTCCTTTAACTGTTGGCTTTGCCTAGCCTAGCTTAGCCACCTATCGAGGTCATGGCCATCCTGTGATCAGCACGTAAACCCTTATAAAGCCTGTAATAATAGTTGAAGAGGGGAGGGGTGCAGAGGAGAGTGGGGCAGGTGGCTCATTCTATGTCATGGGAGGAGGGGGGGTGGAGGCTGAATGGGTAAAGGTGGTGATGGTGGGGTTTCTTGGCAAGGCGGGCACACTGAGGTGCGCGCCAGGGAGCGCGTTGGCCCGCCAGGAATGGCATGTGCACTCGGGAGCTCCGGGGGTTCAAGGCAAGCTCGGCTGTAACCCTAAACCAGAATAGACGTTTACCCTTTGAGCGCCTGGAGGGGAGGAGGACGGGTGGACAAATAAACACCAAGGTGGCCAGTGGTGTCTTGCAAGGCCTCGGGTTGCCGCAAAAACTCTCACACCTGTCTCCAGTGCGTGCGCGGGCGTGTGTTTTACAATGAGACAGGTAGAAGTTTTGTGTAGCGTGTGTCTATGATTTTCACTGGGCTATCTCTTTGTTTCACACTCCCTGTCCGTCTTTGTCCTTTCTGCACAACTCCTGTCAGTTTGTCCGTCCGCCTTTCAGTTCACCCCCAGCTGCTCTCTGCGTTCAACCTGACAGCCTCGCGGCAAACCCGGATTTATGACCTGAGAAGTGATGCAAGAGTGATCCCTCGCATGGCCCACTGTCTCCCATAAGCGGCCGTTCACTTCCAGCCCCCTGCAGCTCTCCTGTCCTCCCCTTTTATCACCATCCCCGGGGTCGCAAGTGGCCAACAACTCAAGTCATTCAAGCGACCACAATCAATGCAAAGCCACTTTGAAGGTCTTTAGTGTTGTTAATGTTGTTAAAGCGCTGATGGGGGTGGGTGGGGTCTTAAATCCGGGAGCCAAATCAAATATCAGCTGAGAATATCTTTAAAGGCATACATCAAGCCATGACTTGATGGTTTTTGAAATGTTATTTAGTCTTTTTTTTTTCTGCCTGGGCTGAATGTAGAGGCACAGCCAAAACAAACTTTGAGCAAAATAACGGTTAGCCGAGAGCGACATACTCTGGATTTGAGGTTGAATTCCACTCTTGAGGAGTGAATGCCATTCTTTACCAAACAATATGATATTGAGTCTCCGAGCAGCGAGCGTCTGCTTCTATCACTTGTAAATTCCTAAATTGACTGGAATGTTTTTATCCTATATTCAGGGTACATACATGGCATTTCTTTCCCATAATGCTGTGCATAGCTTCGGCCCTCGTCGCGCCCACTACTCAACAGACCTATTAGCTCGCTTATTAGGGACGGTGTCACGGATATTGTGGCGGTTGTGTGCTCCAGCGGTAATTCGACATGCATCTGCCAAGGAAAACATTTCCTGTCTTGCGCGGCTCTCAGCGAGCGTCGTGCCCTGTGGTCTGACTGAAGGCATCGTGTTGGCAATAATGGAAAAAACAGTCTCGAACTTGTAGCGCCGTGGAAAGCAATGTGCTGACAGCTCTCACGGGAAGAATGTGGCACTGGAAATGTGATTATCTTCCCTCTTTATTCACTGCTAGCAAATGAAATGATGTGCGTTGGTAATTGTTTTTACTTTCCGACATCTTCGGGTTTTTTATTTGCTGACTTTTAAATATTACATGACATGTTTTTACGCAGCTGTTTGGTTTCGTCACGCTTGGTTTTATAACATCTGTAAGAGGGAGCACTTTTTCTCACATTTTGATGGCTCCCGCTTCCTGTGAAAAAGCAAAAGAAAAAAAGCAAACACGTGTTAGTGAAGAGGATAAAGTCAACAATGTTTCCCTCAGTAGTGGCATATATTTGCGTCAGGGCAGTACAAAGAATTTCCACACAATGAATCACGCTTCCACTAAGCCTCGCTTGTGCAACATGTCAACCCTTTGTTGTTTTTTGTCAGGCGATGCAAATATGTTTTGACCTCAAGTCATTCTCATTAAGCATGTGATGTAAAGGTCAGTGGAAAGCAACAGCGCGTCCTCACCTCGGTACAAACTTTGTCAGTAAAGTGAGAAACCCACCAGTGACCTTGACCTGTTGACCTTTTGTAGTAGCCGCGAGGAGAAGTAGGAACGGGTCTGTTTTCCCGCATGTTTCTCATTGCTCGGTCCAATATCTTGTGTATCATTTTTATACACTTGCTTACCATCATATCTTTTCTTTTATTAGCGTTGGATAAGTGATTTCTGTCACACTGGTGGGAAACACACTCGCCTCACACGAAGCAAGAGGATGAACCTGAACCTCCTCACATTTAGTCCCGATGCTGACTGTCAGACTCTCATGGGATTTGATGCTCTCTGGAGGGATTTCGAGGAAACCCCCCTCCTGCTGACGACAAACTCCTGGAATCTGCGCTCCCTCCATCTCTGTCACTCCGTCTGTCTGTGCTTGTCCTCGCTGCGTCTTGTAAACGATAGGGCACGGTGAGCGGCGATGGTCATGTAACAGAGCTGTCACTGTCACTTTATCCAGACCTCTCGGATCAGCAAGGTGAAAGGTCGGAGGGCCCGAGCGGGTCGGACATCTGTTGATCCGTCTATGAGATTGAAATACGCGGAGCCTCGCGCAAACTACCTCTGCATAAATCTCTGTAATTGCGGAGACACCTGTGGCATGTTGTGTTAATATAACATGACATCTGTTAAATTTACTCCTCTGCTAGGAATACTATACTTTGTCGGAAATCAAGAGTAAACTTCAGATGTGGCTCGGACTGCAGCGAGACTTGTTGCTAGGTGTCGTGCACGCTTGCAAAAACCACAGCTGCCTCTTATAATTGGAGAACAAGTCACAGAAATGTAGCTCACTAGAAGTACAGGAGGAAGGAGAGTAAAACGTACCAGTATGGACCCAATATTTCACTGAAGTATTTGATTTGAAGTACCAACTAACTACTTGTCTCAATTTATTTTGACCTACTTAGTACCAAAATAGATATTTGTTTCCAGAATACTTTGAGGAAAAACTGTATCTCTTTGTACATCTGAATGAATAAAAAAAGACCTCCATCGTTTGGATAACAACTTGAAAAGAATACATAACGATCCCATAAATTGAAGACGAGTTTTCTGATAGTTGTCCACTGAAAACATGATTTCATCTTTTGATTTTGGTTTGGAGAAAGACAACTCCATATGAAAAGAAAATGTCCTAAATATAGGAATATGTCGTTGTACACTCATCCCTGGAGTTTGAGGTGCATCCGCCTCTTTGACTGCGAACTACCGCTTGTGCTGAGTCCTTGACTTCATTTTGAAATGATTCATTCTTCGTGGCTCTCTTACCGCCGCACCAGCAGGGCAGTTTTGCGTCACAGGATCTATACTGTTGCCATGCTTGGCTCGTCGCTGGTATCGAGGCTCGCTCGAGGTCTTTTCAGAGCTCAGCCGGCTGCGTCCAGGCTCTATCGGACGGGAAATAACACCCAGCCAAGACATTCCTGCAGCCTAAATGTGACCTTTGTTTTCCAAAGTAGACATGCTGGGGCATGTGTGCTGCTGAAGGGAACGTATGGCTGGCAGATGTGTCTCCAGAGAGGATGGCAGTTTGTATATGGTTAGACATTCAGTCACAAATGTGCACATGCACGTACTATGAAATACAGTGAGGAATTAGGATGATTAGATATGATTTAGTCAGAGGTTAAAACAATTTTAGTTTAAAATGAATGCACATTGTAACTAAAATACGGCACACATACTAGGAACAGTGCTTTTATACAGAGATGGCTGAGTTATTAAAGGTACTTTTAAGATTGATAACTATAGTTTCGAACATTATTTAAAGGTATAGCGCAAATAATTTTCCTTCATGAAACTGCTCACAGCAACGTCTGTGGATTATCTTGACTAACTGGGTCATTATTTCTGGAAAAAGACATCGCTGTTGAGTTTTTCCAAAGTGTTTTTTTTTTTGTGCTTTAAACACAACAAGCCGAGTTGCATCTTGTCCCATCATATCAGAGAGGAGGCTGTCATCTCTATGACCGATACCTCCAGAACTATCTATATTGATAGATATCTTGTTAGAAACTGTCACGTGTTCATTTGTGAACATGTGGATTAGGGCGATGTGCTGATCATTCCCGGTGATATAGTTGTCCATTGCTTTCTGTACATAGACGGTCATTGTTGTCCACACACAAACAAGCATGGGATGAAGTCGGAACAGCAGATTCAGGGCCCGGTCCGGACCAGTCACGATATAGGAATGTGGAAAATGCTCTGGGTTGAGAAGAAGACACAGAGAGAGATCAGCCCAGGCCAGGGATGACCGCCGCCCCGTTGGGGAAGGGCAGATTTACGACCAGCCAGGCCCGGAGGTTGACTTTGGAAGGGATACTATAAACCGACTTCAATAACCCCGTCCACCTCTCCCTGACCTCTACCAACAGGCCCGAGGCCGCGGGGGAGAAGAAAGCCAGAAGGAAAGCTGGTAAAACTGTGTTTGTAAGGCCTTTTTAGGATCAGCACAGCTCCAGGATTCAAAACTTCATTATGTTTTGTCATTTATTGATGTTAGGGAACTGTACTGAAGCGCAAGCATATTCAGGTGGGACTGAAGTAATAGTGCAATATAAGTTGTTTTTATATGCAACAAAATGTCAATTTTGTCTGCATGTAAGCAAACATGCACATGCATGTTTATGTTTGTTTTTCGAGTAAATACAAAAAAACAGCCTTTCTTGGGGGTGGTTTGGCTATATCACAGTGGCAGGATGTCCGGTGTCGCACTAGTGACAATACTCTCTGACCAATCTGTGGTCTTCCGTGTTTTAAATCAACTTTTATTGGCTCAGTTAGACTTAGGTGGTATCAAAATAAGAGTGGAGCCGTTCTGTAATGCTTTCATGGTCCCATACATGCATCAGAAATATTCCCTTTTCGAGAAATCACATATTGTTCAATTCAATTCAGTTTATTTTGTACAGCCCAAAATCACAAATTACAAATTTGCCTCGCAGGGCTTTACAATCTGTACACATTCGACATCCCTGACCCAGGACCTCACATCGGATCGGGAAAAACTCCCCAGAAAAAAAACGTTCAAAAGGAAAGAAGTGGAGACACCGTCAGGAGAGCAACGGAGGAGGAGCCCTCTCCCCGGTTGGATAATTATAATGATTGTTAAGTTGCACAACCCAGCAAGAATCCCTTGAACTTTGGATCACCGCTGATGCTGCAGTCGGACACTTTTCGGGGCCCTTAAGAAATGTTTCCAGAATCAGATTTCCCCCAGACAAGTCTGTGACCGCATTCAGTGTAATAAACAACATCAAATTGGGGACCAGTGGATGATGGTATAATGTTCCGACTGACTTTCCTCTAGTCTTGGCTGGCACAAGTTTCCTGTCTGCGCTACTCCCATTGGATAACATGATCTCATCGCCGTGTGACTGAGTCTCCTCTCTGATCTCATGGATGTGTTGGAGGGTATTTTTGATGGGGCCCTTCCCCAAGCACTCGCACGAGGAGCGGCAGGGCATCTGATATGAGAACATGAATCAAAGCCATCTTTGACAGTCCATTAATGACGCTGTTGTTTACATGCTTGCAGCACAGACCTGGCTCATTTTGAATGGGGACACCATCCTCTTGATGAAGCCGCTTGACCTTTGCTCTGTTGGTGGTAGAACATCATTTAAAATCGTTATTCGTGAGAAGATGAACCGTTTCATTGTAATTTAGTGTCTATCCTGGTTGCACTTTGACTTGCCGTGGCTTCAAGGTTGAGCGATACAACGCGAGGAGTTTTAAAAGTGTCTCGCTACCAAAGTAAAAAGACGGACTGCTTTTCTGAATTCATGAAAAGTTTGTATTCATCTGGGGGGAAGACATGCTCACGCATCTGTGTCTGCTATTTTGAAAATCCCTATTGGATTGGAGACACAATGTACATCTTACTGTACACTGAGCAAAGTTTCCAGAAGATAATTTGCCGGGAACTGAAAGAACTTCCTGCTGTAAACGTGAGGAACTCGATAGAGGCGACCTAATGTTCATTTTAGGTCAAGCACTGTGGGGACTTTGACAAAGCTCTCTGTTCGTCTTTTAAAGAGTTTGATTGCGAGGAAATGTGGAACACTTTCTTAATCCCTGGGGAATTAAAGAAGTATGCGTTTAGGGGCTCAAACAATCGTCCGGCGAGTGCACCTCCCGATAAACACTAAACGGTTGAGGAGTTACAGCTCTGAAAGGAAAATAAGATTGAGAAGGAATGAATGCCGCGACAGAAATGTGTGCGTGAGTCTGTGTCGAGTGTGCGACTGTGTGTATAAACTGGAGGAGACGGCATTTGTGAGAGTGGTTTAGTCCACAAAAGCCTCGCACAAAGACAGTTCTACAGCTGAGCAATGTGTGTGTGTGTTTGTGTGCGTGTGTGTGTTTGTGTGTGTGTGTGTGTGTGTGTGTGTGTGTGTGTGTGTCAGGGTCCTGGAACTTTACAAGGACTCGGTTCTCTTGACTCTTTTGCTCTCCTAACCGGCACTAGTTCATTCACAGATAATATCACTCTGTTGTATAATTAGTGTATTAATTATTGATTTGTTTCCAATATAACTTGACTGATGATGAAGTCTATCTTTTACAAATGTTACATTTAAGTTTCATTTACATTTCTTTTATTTAACCAGAATAATCCACTTGTTATCAAAACTGTGCATATGTCTTGTAAAACAAACTAGAACACAGTGGCATCGTTCTACTGCAGGATGTTCTTGAACACAGCATTTTGGGGGGTTAGTTACAGGGATTTCTAAAAGATGTGGGTCCTACCTTTAAGAGCCTTTTGCCGCCCTGATGTGGCCATTAAGGGCCGGTGTTGAAGCCCACCTGAATATTTTTATAAAGGGATAATATCTGCTAAAGATAACTGAATCGAGTATTCCAATTTATTACAACTTGGTCATGCTTTCATTTCTATCAGAGCAGTATTTTCAGTTGTGTTTCTTGCCTTTTCTGACATTTGTTTCAGATCTCGATAATTACTTTGGTGAGTACAATGATGACCCAAACTACGATTAAACCAAAATTACCCTTTTAAATGATGATATATAAATATGAAATGATTCATATTTAAAAGGCATTTATGCTAAATATTACTTACAATACCAACACAATATGAAAGCAAAGCTAGGAAGTAAGTTAGTGAGTTGGTAAAGTTTTCTTAATATTAGAAAGTCATCCAGAAATCATGGCGATCAGCCTCAGTGCTGAGCAATCACATGCATTTTATTTGGCGAATCCTCCGGTTTTCTTTCGTCTTAAAAGGTTGAACCCTAGAGCCAGACTTCTGGCTGATAGTTTACCCCCTGCTGGCTATACAAACTGGCAGCCTAAGCTAATGACTTAGCAACAAAAATGAAACGCCTTCAAAAGGCATAACTTGGAAGTTCATGTCTGAGCAAACTCGGAGCCCCGGGAAGAAAAGGGTGTCTTGCGTTCCGCGAAAAAATCTGATCACTTTTATTGGCTGATGAAAGTTCTTATAGGGGTTTAGCCAAGTTTCAGGTTTCCGCTTTACACCATTTGGGGTCGCCCAACTGGCCGGTTTATAAACCGCTGTGAGGTCTGATCCAAGCGTCACTATGTAAGGGAAAGTCTGACGGGTTTGTTTCCAGGTTGTGTGTCGTGACTGATCTGTGTGTTAATTCACATGGAGATGTGGTGTCAAGGGAAAAATGACCGTGTTTAAGAGGTGGTGCAAACTCTGTGTGTGTGTGTGTGTGTGTGTGTGTGTGTGTGTGTGTGTGTGTGTGTGTGTGTGTGTGTGTGTGTGTTCCCTCCCTTTTATTAGTTCTGGTTTATAAAGTTGCTGTTCACTACATAATTTACAATACATTTTACAATTACTATTAAAACTATTATTTATTGAAATAATGTCGGGAAATTTAGGAAAAATCTCTGCATAAATTTCCCTGGAACTTAATGTGACTCATTGAAATTGCTCGTTTTGTTTGATATTTAATTAATAATAACATGAAACAATGAAAAACTGCAACTACTCACATATGAGAAGTTGATCAATTACAGTGCAAAGTTGCAGATTACGTTGTTCCAGGAGCGCCGGAGTTGCTGATGCAAAAACATGAAGCCAGTGTTCTATTTGTCCTTTCTGGGCTACTGTAGAAACATGGTGGCCGGCTCTGTGAAGAGGACCCGCAGCATATGTAGATATAAAGGACTCATTCTAAGGTAAAAGAAGAAGAAAAAACGTAATAATATTATATTACATTTCTACCAATAGATTCCCTTAAATTCTGCACAATGCTCCTTTTCAAGAGTTAAGTTATTACTGAAAGGGATTCTGATTTAATTATCTGTCAATGAATCCTTCCATCAATCTGGAAATGACTTATTGTTTGAGCACTATATGCTTGCAAAAGTATTCCTTTTATAATATCGACTAGCTTTTATTCAGTCCATCCCCCATGACATATTGTTTCTTGTCAAAACTTACAGCCACAACAAAATGGCACTATTCTATACATGAATTAAACCCTCAGCCCTTCAACTAGAAGTTTAGTTTTGGAGAAAGAAGCCACATGACCGTTAACCTCAACTGTAACCGGACACTAAATTGGGGGCGGTGTGTGTGGAGGGGGAACGAGCCCGAGATTTACTGCAGGCGTAAAGGCATATTCCATAAACATTGACACACACACCAGCTGCCTGGCTGCCTCACCAGACTGGGCCCCCCTTCGGTCCATGGCCTGAGCCGCGTCTGTCCCGAGTCCGGTCTGAGGATCGCATGGCCGCGGCCTCCACCTGCTCTGCCAATGTGACCTGTCTGTCAGCGGCGGCGGCGGTGCGCAGGCAGGCACACACCGCGGAGATACGAGCTCACTCAGCACACTCAGCGGGTCAGACTCGGGCTGACGCGGGCTCTCACAAAGACAGATGGATATATACGCGAGGATAAACTTACAGTTTTCAGCATTGATAAAACTCCACAGCCTGGAGTCTTGCTTGAGGCGCGTGTGGTGGTTTGCATGTCATCTGTACATGCACGCATGCAGACTCTTCCAAATATGTGTACTCACAGACATGAATAAGGACATGCGTAGGTGGCACTTTATATAAATACACACTATTAAGCATTAGTAAAGCATGAATAAACACTGAATTCATCATTTATGAAGCATTATTCCAACATGAGTACTCATTGATAACTCATTCATAAACACAGTTAGACATGTTTCAGACTTTACTAATGCTAAATAGTGTGTACTTATTATAAAGTGCTACCCATAATATGCAGATTTTGAATCCCAGCATGCCTCAATCCGAGCATGTTTAGGCATAAAGCCTATGACTTTTCCATTTTTGAACCAAACCACAGTTTTTTTTACTAAAATCCTGGGTAACAGGCCAAAGCTTTGTTTTATTGTGATTTTTATTGCAGAAAGAGGGGTGTTTCAACTCTGTAGGTTGTTGTTTTAGGCCTTTCACCGTGGAGTTGAAAACACTCGGAGCGGCTCGAAAACACATTGTCGGGAAATTTTAGTTAAGCAGCCAATTTTCCTAATGCAGTGAATTATTTGTATAAATATGTGCACATAAACATACAGTGCATATACATTTCCTCATTCCTCCCTGATTCCTTAGATGAGGTAAAGCTAAGTGTTGGTGTGGTTTAGGAAAATATCCTGGTTTGGGTTAAAATAAGTAAGTGTGTTAAGTAGCTGGCGTCGGCTAAATACGGCAGTTACGTAACAAAACCAAGGAACCATAATTTAATGGGGCTTTGGTTTCACACGGGACACAAATAGCGTTCTCCTGGGGGAAAGTCCTGTGTTTGTTTGAGCCATCCAAGAGGATGAGTTGAATGAAACGATGAATGAATGAAGTGTCTGTATAATACGCTGAAGCGCTTTATTCACTGTAGAAAATTCAGAATGTTATAATGATTTGCTGACACTGGCTGATACACAAGCCAACATGTGCATAGAGGAAGTACTTCATTTCTCCCACTTCAAGCGCGGATGCTACCAAATGCTAACATGCTGCTGTTTTCTGGTCCCTTGCAGGACGAAACGAGCTGATCGCACGGTACATCAAACTTCGCACGGGGAAGACACGGACCAGAAAGCAGGTACGTTCTCTGCAAATGTTATTTGAAGCAGCCCCTATTTTTGAACCCTTCCAGAAAAAGGCCTCTGCTGCTGAGTGATGCCCACCGACACCCTGGGTACACCCCGCGCTCCGACTTCTCACCCCCTCCTATTTGGAGGGCTCGAGATGACGATTGATTTAGGGCCAGCGCCCAATGCACAGATGCTGTAGGATCAAGTGTCGGTGTTGGTTCTTCACCACCTCCTGGATCTGGTGCTTGTTAGAAGGGTAAAGAAGCTGGGGAATACGGGGATCAGGATGGGAGACTGAGGCGGGACGGGCGAGGGGATTTGGAACTCTATCCTCACTACGGTATCTGAGACGGATGGACCGATGTATGGGCAGTGATGGATGTGGGGGGTCGGAGTCCCCCGCTAAGTCACCTGGCAGACTCGGTGTGAGAGTGAAAAGAGATGCGTGGAGGTTTGAGGAGGAATGGTGGACAGTGAAGGATTAGAAATGGATGGCGGGGCAGGTTGGAGGGGGAGAGGGACACCTGCTGGTCCAACAGCAGTAAACTGATTCAGTGTTGTGCAGCAACACATGTGTTCGCCTCTGTGTGTGTAATGCGTAATGAATCCAGTTTGTTATATGAATTGTGGTGCTGAAGAGCAAAATAACACAATGCAACTCAAAAAATCAAATCAGTATTTAATTCATATTTAATTATTTGTATATTTCACAGCAATATTTAAGTGGTGTGGCTCACATGGCCTGAAGCTGCTTTAACCAGTGTGTATAATGTTTTGCCTCACAATGCTATTTCAGATTATTTTGACTCGTCCGGTGAGAATCATGAATATCCATGTTGAATTGAATTGAATTTGTATAATTATATATATTTTATTATATTTTTAGCTGGATGGCTTTAACATATTTGTTCATTCATTCATTCAAGGCAACATTTTTGACCAGTAATTTACCCATTATTGCTGGAAATGTGTCTTATGAACGCGATGCTCATCTCAATGTTGTCTGTCTTAGGTGTCCAGTCACATCCAGGTTCTGGCCCGACGGAAAGCCAGGGAGATCCAGGTGAAGCTAAAGGTACGCTACGTGAGTCAACCTCTCTTTTTTATATTCACTAAATGTTCTGTGGAAGATTTAACAAGTGTTTGTTTTTTAAAGCACGCATCAGAAAAACACATTAAAGGATGTGCATTTGTTCAAATCCCTTATTGTAATCTCCATGTGTCTGAACTGCACAGATTGGCTTGTGCTCACTGGAGGAAAAACGTCACAGCAGGGTGTGATTAGTTTGTTGCATTTAAAAAGTGTTTTATTGAATTTTATTTAACTTGAGCAGCAGCAGCAGGTGGAATAAAGGTGAAAATGTTATTACACTACATTATTCCCTCTTATAATGAAGTTTTATGTTTTGTCTAAGGTAGGTACCTGCACTGCCATGCATTCACAACCCATTAACACAACGATACAAACAATGGCTATTTTAATTGCAGCCTCTAATTGATGCTGGTTTTAAATGGCATGCTGACACATTTCGATGAAATGTGAACATATTTCAGGAGGCCGGAGGCTTAGTGCACACGATTATGAACAAGATGAACCAAACGCAATTGTCGGGGAACAAATTAATCCCTGCATTATTCCTTCCAAGTATTACATTTAATAAGTACCTCAATAAAAGTTTTCCTGTGTGGTTGGCCGAGAGCTCACATATCCCCGTGCCCCCCCAGTACTTTCTCAGTTTACATTACTCATCCACGTACACCCCACAAACTCGCGGTTGCGGCAGGCAACTGGACCGCAGCTCACCTTGGATGGCAGCCATGAGGGTTCAGCTGGCCGGGCCCGGCTCTGGTCACAGGGTTGGCCTCTGTGACAGGCCTTTTTAAATAAGTCTTTGGTGTAACTGAGATCCCGAGCACATGTACCCCCCCTCCCATATTTCAGCTATGCCCTTGTGTTCGCCATTTCTGGGAAGAAGAATGCACCGGGTGGCCTTGCCCATTAGGGCTGGGCGGCAAGTGCTTGTAGCCCTCTGTGGTTTGGAAACCGCTGAAGGAGTGGATTCAAAAACAAGAGGAGTATCGCTTTACAGGAAGGACAATTTTGTAGCAATCTCACTATTTTAAACTCAATGCCATTTCGCAGTTTTGATCCAATTATTAGGATATAAACACATCAGCCCTTTCCCTTCCAGTATGACCTCCAACAGAAGCGACTTGTCATCACTGGCTTGCCCCTGCCAAAGCAATAAACTTAACTCTTGACCTAAAGGCCCTTGACTGTAATATCACCTTCTCTTCAGTTCCCCTCGCCTGGCAGCGGTTCACCGATGATGCAAGCTGGCCTCGGTGCTTCATTTCCCTTTTTAGGGCTCTTGCTTGTGTTACCGTGGAAGTGGGACGCCGACTTAAATGGAGTCTGATGAGTGCTGCCCCTTTGGGTAACTGTGTGTTTGTCTCGCTCTCCGCAGGACCAGGTTGCCAAAGACAAGGCCCTGCAGAGTATGGCCACTATGTCCTCAGCCCAGATCATCTCACCTACGGCTTTCCAGAACAAGATGGCTCTCCAGGGCCTGTCTCGGCCGCCTTATCCCACTCCTGGTGGGGTGAGTCTCTTACAAGCGTCCCCTACCATCTAATTCAGATTAGCCTAAAGGGCGGAGCAGTCGCAACGTCTAAAAAAAAATACCTTTGACTTCATCCCAAAGTCTGGGGTTTGCTCATTGTGAACAATCAACAGTATTTTTCATCACCCGTTCTGCTCTAATATGTCCATTTATTTCCGTGGATGTTGTTTGAATTCACAAAGACTCTCAAGATGAAACGAGTTTATCTTAATTCCAGATATTTAAGCCTTCTTCTTTTCTACAACTTCACCTATTTTAGATTCATGAAATTGTACGCAGATGATTTGTCTTCTTCGAAACGCTTTGATTGATACTTTGGAGATAAACTTGTTTTTTGAAGGTGTTTAAAGTATTAAATGTTTTGCATGTGTGTCAAAAAGAAATGCTTTAAACTTTTAAGCTTGATTTTCTTTTTTGTAAGAAACAGCTCTGTGCTTGTGGTTTGAAAAGCAGAATATGCAATCCATAAGTGAGAATCAGTTTGAAGGTGGAAGTGTGTCATATTTTTTTTCTTCTTTTCTTTTCCCAGTTTTGGCACGGGGCACTTCCAGGACAGCCGGTTGGCCACGAAGAGTGAGTAGTCCT
Source organism: Clinocottus analis (assembly GCF_023055335.1). Lineage (NCBI taxonomy): Eukaryota > Metazoa > Chordata > Actinopteri > Perciformes > Cottidae > Clinocottus > Clinocottus analis. Next base: position 4,795,361 of record NW_027176218.1, on the reverse strand, counting down.
TCTTTCTCTTCTGTAGTGCTGCAGTGTCCATCAGTAATTCATCATGTGCTCATCGGATAAATTTCAGTACGAAACATATCAGCACAATTATAAAGAAAAGTCTTCAGCTGTCTGACATTCAGCATACCGCTCTGCCCCCTGCGTCTTTAGAGGTCACGCGGTCCAATTAGTACATGAGATGGGGTCATGAGGCCGAGCCGGTGCATAACATACTTCTCCCTCTCTTGTCTGTCTCGTCTCTCCAGCATTAAGCCCTTCTCCCAGCAGAGTTACGCCATGCAAGCATCCGGCCCGACCCCGATAACAGGTGGGTGCTCTTTCGCCACCCAGCCGCGTTGACAGACGGCTGTCATGCCGAGAACGTGACGAGACGGCCCGGATCGTGACGAAAAGCTCGCACAAAGCTCAGGGAAAATGATTGCAAAAAATGACAGCGTGTCCTTTTTTAAGTTTTTTTTTTTTTTTTTACATTGTCACACTCGAACCGCACATTTTACGCACCCACTGCCCTCTTGTCCGCAGGTTATGAAAGCACAGCGGGGCTGTCGATGTCTCCCGGTGCCCCCCCCTGGCAGGGTAGATGTATTGCCAGCTCCAAGCTGCGAATGCTGGAGTTCTCCGCCTTCCTCGAGCAACCTCAGGACCCGGAGAATGTGAGTCGACGAGAGGAGGGTTAACTTTGTGTTCTGTTTTTTTTTTCTCTCAACATAAAAGTATATTTCATTTCTCTATGTATTTTTTATCTCCATTGTTCTTGCCCTTCAGGAAGTCTTATTCGCAGGTGCCTCACAGCAAAAACTCAATATTTTAGTACTCACATTTTTTATAATGCTTTTTTTACTATTTTCTTTTTTTTAAATTTAGAAATCTTTCACAATATAATACATTTATGTTTTGCTACTCTAGTTCTGATTCACACTTTCTATATTTTATTGTATGTTTGGCCATTACGATCAAATATTGTAAACATCCTTAGAAAATACACTGGCACCGAACTGTTATGGCCTATTGATTAAAAAGAACTATACATATTACATACATATAAGAAACCCTATTAATAAAGTATTATAAAGTAACATTTCTTAGGAGAAAATCTAAATAAATAGAGGTGTCTCAAGAAAGACTAGATATTATGGTTTAATATTTGTAGTTCCTGGTGTGTAAGGGTATGACAGCAACTCACAAAGCTCACAATATAATCTTTACAAACTCAAAAACACAATACACACCAGCACATCACATGTTCATGAATAGGGCAAGTGGGAAGAAAAGGGTGGAACCCTTGAGACAGGTGATGGGATATTTCTATAAACATGTTTAACTAGAACAACAGGCCCAAAGTAACAGATGCCCAACAGTGCACCTGGCGCTAATGGCAATTTAGCAGACTGGACACTTGTCATTTTTGGCTTTGTTCATCTCCTGTTTTGCCCTTTCGTCTCCCCAGTTCAACAAGCACCTGTTTGTGCACATCGGCCAGTCCAACCCGAGCTACAGCGACGCCTATCTGGAGTCTGTGGACGTCAGGCAGATCTACGACAAGTTCCCAGAGAAGAAAGGAGGCCTGAAGGACCTGTTCGACAAAGGGCCGCACAACGCCTTCTTTCTCGTCAAGTTCTGGGTAAAATATATACAACTTTTATTTTTATTTTGTGAGAAGCTCAGTTCAGATCAGCCCAATCCCATTCTGTTCGTTCCCTTTTAATTCTTTTGCAATTAATTACAGCGGCTAAATCGCTTCGATTCCAATTTTAATACCCGTTTTCATTTATGTGAAGCTCAGTCCTATGCTCTGTGTGATACATCATAAGAGCATATAATCCTCCCAGAGTCATGGCCGTGAGGTGAGAGTACAGTGAATACTTCTTGTTAATGTTTTGCAGCACCTGTTGGCTGATAATGGCTTGGCCGTGTCAACTGTGTTGAGATAGTTTAAGCTTTGGAGTTAAAGGAACTTAAGTGCGATTTAAAGCCAGATTCAATGGAAAGTCGTAGCTCTCATGACCTGACTGCTAGTTTATATGGCGGCAAATAAGGCGTTGCTGCTCAGCACACATTAGGTGTGTGTATTTGTATATGACTGTGAGGTGTGTGTGCTTGTACGTGTGAGTGTGTGTGACAGCAGCCTTGGGGAGAGTGGCAGGTCTGATCTTTCACCAGAGGAAATGTGAGACCAGGCACCTGTCTCAGCGCTATTACACCCCCCCCACAAACTTATTTATAGATAAGCCCCCCCAAAACACACACACACACATGCACACACAGACAAGATGCAGACTAAGGAATGAAGACAGATGGAGGAGAATGTGTGATATCGTTAAAAACAGAGGAAATATGTAAACTGACAACCTGTAAATGGGCATTAAAGAAGCGATCAGAGCGAGAGACGCAGACTACAAGTGTAATTGGACACGTCCATTTTGTGTATCTCGGATGATCGGGCCACCTCGCCTCTCCTCAGGACAAGACCTTCCCTGTTTGTCATGCACAGCACGTACACACTTTCAAACCCTCCCTCTCACCTCGCTCTCTTTACAGTCTCTCGTTATTGAAGTGACTGTTATTTTAATTCTATTCAAAAGTTTTGCGACTCTTTTTACTATGTCGGAGCTAAGGGTTAAGCATGATAAGAGGGAGTAAAAGTACATTTACTTTAGTCTCTCCACTGGTAAAAATCAATGTGGTGGGATTGCCAACTACTATTATCACATAGTATGAAGAGAATTACTGAAAACACTGTAAATCATGCACCGACTCACAACAGTTAGAGGTACTAAGGCTGCTGCGCTACTTCCTTGTATTTGAAGAGCTTAATTGTAGACGTAAATCATATTGTCTGGGATATGTGATCACCTCACTAAATACTTGCGGCATAATTAGCAACTGCCCCAAACAAAGATTGGCTCAACAAAAGATCACATGGCACCTTGGTAGCCACACTATTTTGATTTCTCAGTGATTTGCACTGCGCACACATTGGATCGATGACCTTTTATAAGTAAAGATGAGAAAATAGCAACCTGTGCACAACCCTTGCTTGTGGTTTTAAAACGTCTTATCTGTACTTGTAAACTCCTCCAGTTTAAATTCTTGTCTTGCAGCAGCACGGATAAGAGATGGTGAGGTAATAATGGATGTTGGGGCTGACTTAAGTGTTCAAAATAAAAATGTTCAATTTTAACTTTAAGCACATAGAAAATCGGACGATTACAATTGAGAAAATAAATAAACATCTCTACTATCTACTGTCTTAATACAAAGGATAGGTTTGTGGGAAAACCAAACAAAATGAACCTTTTCTCTTTGTTCTATTCTCCAACTTAAACTTAATTTTTATCACACACAGATACATGAAAGCGAACAAAAGCCCAAACATGATTTCACTCATACTTAATTCATTGTCAAGCATAGACTTAGACAAAGGACCCAAACTGGTAGAAGTGTTTGAATGAGCGTGAAGGAGTGTCCTCCTTCCATTGAACAAGCTGCCCTATTGATTTGTCCGTGCACAATCATTGCTAACGTTCAGTTTTCGGGAAGATCCGCTGTGGCGCGTATGGTGCATAGTACTGTGGGTGGATGTTAGTCTGGGAGCAAATAAACTCCTCATGTTTTGAGAAAGGACAAGTGGGGTCTGGCTGAGCCTTGAGAGGTTGTCCGAGGTTCGGCACCGGGCCTATCATGCTCTCCGTCTACTATAACCGCCCACTCTAATACCGGGGGCACTGGCAAGCCTGTTTCAGTAGCACCTGAGGCATGTACTGCAGCGCGGTTGTGCATACCAGGTGATCCAAACACATCCAGGCTCTAGGGATGAGCTGTTGGCACCCAGAGAACAACACAATGAACAATGCTAGTCTTACTCTGTCGTTCAGTGATCAGAGTCCAAATCTAACACACAATGTGGAGGAGAAGTCTCTAGATGGCGTTTGCTTCTAGTGCCATGAGTGTTTTGCAGGTCTGAAATGAAATGGCGCTCTGAGGAGAAGATCCAGTAGGGCATTCTAGGTCTCTGCGACTTATTGAAGTGGTGTTGATCCGTGAACTTTGTGCGGTTTTTCGGGGATGCTGATGGCGGAGGGAAGAATGTCAAACCGTCATCTTCACTACCACTGTGCAACATTGTAAAATAAAGTGGACCGCGCTCTGATCCACCTTGTAAAAAAGGTGTTGCGTTGAGGCCATTGGTGACGGATGTATCGGCTCATACAGCGTTAACTTCTGTGCTTCGGAGTGCCGAAGACAGTGAAGGTCAAGTTCAAAGTGTTGCCTTGCAATCTCATGCCGCCAGGTGGCTGTTTACGCATGAAATGGCCCGTCTTGCATGTTTGACTGCCGCTTTATTTATTGTAGAGAGATAAAAGACATTGGTGAGTGACAGCGTTTTGGAAGGAGTCTTCACCGGTCCTTTGAAAGAGCAGCTGCTGGTCAAGCCGTGGCATTTGATTCAGGGGTGAGGAGGAGGAGGGGATGAATAGCGACGCCGTATATCATAAAGAAAAAGGGAGCAAGACGGCAATAAACAGTGAAAGATTGAAATAGGGACACAGGGGTGGCAGACATGTGGCAGGAGAAACAGCAGGGGACCATGTAAGCAACGAGCCATTCATCAATGAAATACTCTTCATTCATGTCGCAGCCTTGTTGAGTCAACAGTCCTGACACATGCACACTTATAACACTGTCCCCTCTCAGTCTGTTCATCTCATCGTATCCCAAGGGGCTCGTCCAATTCTCAAGGCATCCATGACAAAACACAGAAATGCGACGAAACAGCTGGACATTTCCAAACCCATATTAAAGCGGAAGAAGAAAAAAAAACCCCGCTCTTGGCCACGAAAATAAGCCAAATGAAATCCCCGACACGTTTAAAAACACAATAACTTTGTTTTCCGCAATCGTAAAAAAAGACAGGGAGTGCCTATTTGATGTCGCCGCTGTGGGACAACCGCGTGGTAGGTCATGACTTGGGGGTGTGCTGAGGCGCGGGTTGGCATGGAGACGGTGACAGGCGGCTGGCCCTCCTCCAAAGCTATGGCCTTCTAGATTGAATTTCCAGCGAACCCCCCCCCCACCCTGTCGGCTGCTGGCTGCCCTGCCCCCCCGCCTCTCCTCGCTCCCCGCCCTCCTCCTCGCCCTCTCAGCGCCCGTGGCCCTGTCCTAACGGATTGTCTCGCGCCTTTGAAGTGCAGGGGGAATCCGATTTGAGCCGGCGCTGCTAAATTGTTACACAGCCAGCCTGCCCGCCATGATCTAATCAGCCAATTGCACGCTGCTGATTGTAATTGGATGAATTCCCTCGCAGGCTGTTAGGGAGGCAGGGAATGGCGGTTTGAGGAGGGTCACTAGGCCCAAGGGATGAAGACAAATCGAGGAATTACATGAGCCGGGGATGAAGATGAACGGGGTGATGAAGACATGAGAGGAGGCTGAGCGGTGTCTCAATGGCCCATTAGGAGACAAGAGCCCGACAGGGGGAAAAGGTAAAACAGCCCAGCTGTCTGACGGAGGAAACGACACCTCGGTCTGATCCAAAATCTGATTATATGCTACTCGCCTCGATTCAAACTTGAACTAGTGGAAGGATCAGAGCGTCCACATGCAGAGGAAGGAACTTGACTCCACGCAGCCTTTTAAATTCAACTTGGGAGGTCATATTTTTGGCGGAGGCAGTCGAGTACACGAGTGTTTGGCATTCGATTAGTTTCAGTGAGCAACTGACAACAAAACAGATGTTTCCTCGTTCGCTTTTTTGTCATAATGTTAAAAGATTTAGTTCACTGTTCTTAAATATCATGTTTACGAATAAAACTTTCCTAAATTGTTATTATGAACCCCACTGCTTTTCAATAAGCTCAGTATCTCATCAATATCTAACAGATATATATATCAAACTTGTACTTTCATGAAATGTATCAGCCTGATCTGCTTCCCATGTGAAGCATTTTTCCATCCAAACTGATTTACATATCTATAATATGAGTCAAATAGTTACACCTCCCAAAGTTCAGAGGACTGTGGCTCCTCACACACCTCCCTTGACATGAAAAGTTGCAGATTGATTTATGGTATTATTGGTTGTAATTGATTGAAGCTCAAGCTCGCGTAATCACACATTATGTTTTTGTTTTCCAGGAAGAAACTGTGATTGGAATTTGATATAAAAATCAGAAGATGTTTTTTTTTCTCTGCATATATTGTCAAATAAATATGACTGTTGATGTGAACTTTACAGGTTTAAAAGGTATTTTTCATTTCACCTTGGCTGTAAACACACAAAAAACATATTCATCATTGTCTTGCAAGTCATGCACTCAAAGAGATGCACAGCATCTCGTGAATCTAGAGGCGGGACTTAGCGGTGCTGCACTGGGTCAACAAGGATGTGGCCAGTAGATGCCTCTTGGCTTTGCAGAGAATCACCCTCAAGTGTTGTTGAGCTGTTACTCTCTCGGTGACATGTCTTTGTCACAAAAAGTAGAACCTGATATTTTGTTATAGATTATGGATTTGCGTTGTACAGCCCAGTAAATCCTCGTACATCCCCACACACACCAGCAGGCTGCAATAATGCTTCTTTTTGGGTCAGACTCACAGGTGTGCATTGGTATTAGTTGATCCTGACCTGTTTCCTGTTTCGCCCCCTTAGGCGGACCTCAGTATAAATCTGCAGGATGACAGCAGCTTCTTCTATGGTGTTTCCAGTCAGTATGAGAGCTCTGAGAACATGATCATCACCTCGTCCACCAAAGTCTGCTCCTTTGGCAAGCAGGTGGTGGAGAAAGTGGAGGTAAGACAAGGACACTGGGGGTTATCAGACCTATTTAGTAAACCTAGCATATGCCTACTAGCGTATGCCTCTATGTCAGGCAGTGACCCGGCCTTTATTTTGAAAGTTCAATAACTTAAAGTTGCATATATTGTAATACAAACGTGTATTAGCTCCCCAACCATTTCTCATCATTTCTGACATTGGAGAGAAAGCAAAATTTGATGATTTTTTTGAACAATCCTACTTGTGTTTGCAGCCCAAGACAGCAGCATTTAGGTACATAGCAGCAACTTGAACATTGATTTAATCTGTTCTTTTTAGTAGCAACATTTGAACTGAATTGCATCTACAACATAAAAAAAAAAATCATAATTCATGTTTATTTTAGTAGTAGTACAAACAACAATATTTTATATTTCAAGGCAGTGCTTTCAAGATTTTAGGTTCCTGATAGCTAATCTAAATCAAACTATTTAGTTAGACATCTTTTTTATGACGTGGCATTTTGACCAATCTCTTTATAATGTGACTATACATGCAGTAGCATGCATCGTCAGTATCGGGTTGTTTTTTTCTTTGAAACCCAGACTTTGTGTGCTTCACATTTTGCGGAAAATCAAACTTTTAGTTGGATTAGTACAGCTCCTAAGTATCAACAGGAAACTAAAAACTGTATGTGGCTAAGTTTAAGAAGTTTGCATTTCTAATTGCCTAATAGCTGCGTGATATTTCAACATTAAGAGGTCACGGCCAAGTCAAAAACCACCATTATCACCCAGAGGAGTGAATTACTGCTTTTGGTGCAGATGGATTCCAGTCAATTACTGCTGATCTGTGGTCAGGAAACTGACGCGATTAACAAATCTCCCCAGCATGACTAACTGTTATGCTTCCCGTTAACTAGACACAAAAGTGTCCCTTCCCCCACCTGCTTCTGATGGATTGTACAATATAAACACATACACACACATCCCTCGATAGAGCCATCTGCCTCAGTCGACCACATGATGATATTTAATGGCTCCGTGATTTGATTACTGTTGTCACGAGAAATATGTTTATTGTCATATCTGGCATGCCATATGCTGCATTAAGTATATTATATTACGGCTTATCACATCGATGTTCACATCCAATGTATCCAATTGCATTTCAGTGGAATATGTGTCCCTATTGTTTTACAATAGAGTTCACGTCTTATCCTTTTAATGTGTTTTAAATGATCTTTGCACATGGTATATGACCTCACATATTGGACTGCATGCTTTTTATTGTGAATTGTGTTTGTTTTTCCCAGACGGAGTATGCACGTTTCGAGAATGGACGCTACGTGTTTCGAATCCACCGTTCCCCTTTATGTGAATATATGATCAACTTTATCCACAAGCTTAAACACCTGCCGGAGAAGTACATGATGAACAGCGTACTGGAGAACTTCACTATCCTACAGGTATCCTCCACAGCAACTAGAGATGTACAGTAGCCTAAAAGTGTGTATAGAGGCTGGGGATTACTCCTCTGGTCTTATATAAGATGCTCAGTTATTCTGTTAAATATTTAAGGAATGGTGCGGAAATATGCTTATTTTTCTTCTTTCTCAGGGTTGGATCTCATACATATAAGATAAAGATGATGTTGCAGCCAGCTGCCAAATAACTAGAAAGACTTGAAAACAGCTTGTCTTTAAAAAAATAAGTTTTAAATAATCCTCATGCCAGCACCTCCGAAGCTCACGAGTATTTGTTTGTTTAATCCATACAAAAAAACAACAGCGTATGGTTTTACAGGAGCTATGTGCCGGTCAAGACGTCTGCTTTTGAGTTGTGTTTTTTCCTTAACTAACTAGGAAAAAATTTCTCATCAGCCTCTGACTAAATTCTGAGATTTTCTGAGAGCGATGATATTTCGCCGCTGTAGAAGAGAACCTTAAAAAAGGGTCAACAAATTACAGTTAAAATTGCATTAAAATAAAATCTTACATTAACTGTAATAAAAACCACATAATGTATACACAGTTTATTTGTGTCACTTGTTTACGAGCAGTTACAATAGTGATTTTAGCCCATTTAAGCTTAGCAGTGAATTAATAATGTGTGAACACTCCATAGTTGAAATAACAGCGAGTTTCCTGTTTTTTTCCATCCTGCAATCACTTTTACTTCAGAGGAAAAGAGCTAGCCTGGGCCTATCAAGTTGTACTATTCATGCTAAGCTAAGCTAAACTGGCTGCTGTCGATAGCTTCACGTTTAAAATGCGGTACGAGAGTGGTATCGATCTACTCGTCTTACTCTTGGTACGAAAGCAAATAACCTCAATATGACACCAGCACAGTAATTGAGGAATATTCTGCTCGAGATGGAAAGAGGCATACATCGCTGTCATTGTCTGCAGCACATTCATGCATTGAAACTCACTCATTGTCCATCATCCATATACCTCCATTCAAACCATTTCGAGGAGATAAAGCACACGTATGGCCACAGGGACGTTCCATATGCTTCCTTTCAATTTCAAAGTGCTGCGTGCAGGCATCCCGCTGCCGTATGAAACAGGGAAACAGCTCTTTAATCCTGCTCTCTAAAGGAATATGGCTGTGCTGTGATTTCTTTCCGACGGGGGTAACCTTGACGGACCGTTAACAGCCGGTGGACGTTTTACAAACAGCGGTCGTTGCGGTTGCTCGCAGAGTTCAGATATTGCACCCATTCTACTGTAAGTCCGACTTTTCCGAATGAGCCGGTGTGCACCTTGGGGAGCGAGCGCAGGGGAGAGGGACGTGAATAGACGAGAGTGCATCACCATAGTAACAAAGTGGTCCTCGACGCCAGGGTTCAAAGACATCGGTGTTCCTTCCATCGGCGGCCGCATTCCTTCTGGGCACGGGACAATGACCATATTGAGCCCACACTGACGACTCAATGGCAGCATGTCATTAGGTTTCTCAATGGGCTGATTTAGCCCATAATAACCATGAACAGCTCATAAACAGATGTGCGCACACACGGGGCACAGACATGCACATACATAAAGACAACAAACGGGTGCACTCACAGATTCTACTTTGCAAGGCTGAGCACAATGGATCGATATGCCTCATGTAAGTGCTGTGCTCAATGCCGGGCGCAATGAATTGATGAAGTTGTGTGCTTGTTTCATGCTTGTTGGGTCGCCACACGCCTCCCTGACGTGTGTGCAAATACAAATTAGCCCCGCGCATATAGAATAGCAGGACGTTTTGAACCAGAGGTCATGCATTATTTATTATCCAGAGTTCTACTGTGACGCAGCAGATGAATTATGTTGGAGAGAAAGGAGCTGAATGGTATGCTGCTCGCACTAGATTTGAATTAAATTAACATGCTACTTCTGCTTGTCAGTATTTTAAACATGTGAGAACATTTAAAGCCACGTCTAAACACACATACGTGTAGTGTTGAGCACTGCGTTGTAAAGCCACGGATCCACCAACACCACAAACACACTGACTACATTCTCTAGTGTGGTTGTGAGCCATTTTTTAAATATATGAATGAAATTAATTGGATTTAAACCAACATGTTGGGCTGCTATTAGGATATCACCACCAGATATTGGTCAATTATGTCGTCCACTGCCTCTATGATGGTGGATCCATGACAAACAAATACAGATGAGCAGCAGGACAAATATTTAACCGATTTATTTCTCTGTGTCAAAAGGAGTTTGTGAGAAATGTATGTTTTTCAGTATAATGTTGCATATATTCTCAAAAGAACACATTCTTACATGCTCCTCTGCACACTAAAAGAACGTAAATACCAATAAATAGAAAATATGTGTAGCCAAATATGTGTAGCCAAGGTTAGCTGGGTTTGACTGAGCAGTACCTTCTTTGTCCACAGGTGGTGACTAACAGGGACACTCTGGAAACCCTCCTGTGCATAGCCTACGTCTTCGAGGTGTCCACCAGTGAGCACGGCGCACAGCATCATATTTACAGGCTCGTCAAAGACTGACAAAGTCTCACGGTTGGAACTTACCTGCTCTCGACCCGTTGTAGCGCCTCAGCGAGCAACGACTCTAAACAATGGGCCGCTTCCTCCGTACGAGCTTAAAAGCTGAAAACCACACAACTCGGTCAGACGCCCAGAGAAACACTGGCTCTGTCAGCATGCCCAGGAACACTAGTACTGCTGAGGAAGAGGAGGATTTGGGATTGTGGAAGCTGAAACAGGCTTTTGTGTGAAAAGTGGCAAATAAAAAATAAATAAAAAGAAGAGGACCATGATATGCGCTGTGGTCTCTATACCAAAGGAGCCAAAACAAGACCTGCATGAGAAAGTTGTCATTGGTGGTGTTTTTCATCTCATTTTACTAGTGCTTGTTTTTGGTTTTAAATTCTTTTAAACACATGCATGTGCAGGGGACGTTGGCTACAGAGGACTTTGGCTGCCTCAGGGTGCCACCTAGTGACTTAAATATGAATAACAATGGGGGAAATTAATACAAGTAGACGGAGAATCCCTCCTTTGCACACCCATAAAGTATCACTGTTTTTGTGCCAATAGTTTGTGTTATTGTAGGAACTATGTACAGTGCCATATCCATCTCCTCTAACCAGAGTTATGACGATAAGAGGCTAAAATGATTTCAAAGAGCTATCGCATTCACGTTGTTTGATGTTTAATGTTCAATGTCTGTTGTATTGTCTTACCGTTTTTTGAAATTGAAAGTGATCTGACGACAACCAAAAGGCACATAATAACACTGCTAACTTGAACCAGACTTTGTTCTGTAAGCTGAGAGGTTGACTGTAACTGTAAGTTGCCCTGAAGTGTCGGATGAAAATACAAGTGTTTCTTACATAACTCTCCTCCGTTGCCGAGTTTTTGTTGCATTCTGTTCAATTGACTGCATTATGTGCCATACTCATAACAGTAATGTGCAGAATCCTCAAATTTGATCATCTCAGCTCTGTCCTATTTTTAGAAGATAGCATATTTTAGGAAGGTTTTGTCTCTTGTGCTTCAGCAGTGAAACATGTCAACATATTCAGATATTTCTGACAAATATTAGAACTAATATCAGAAGATGGTGCTACAGCTCAAAGAAGACACCAGAAACCAAAAAGGTAAGTACCTCCGACTTAGAATTAATTTCAGTTTTATTTAGACTGTTTGATAATAACAAAAAGAAAGGCATTTAGCCAAATGTGACATCTTTAGGGTGCTTGTCCAAAACCTAAAGCTGTTCCATTTACTCTGATAATAAACAGAATATTTGGAGTCAGAGCATGTTTAATTGTTTTAGGTATTTATCAAGCAAAAATGTTAATACCTTACCAAAAGGATTCCAAAAGGATTGGTGATACAAATTCTCACAGTCCAGTCATCTAAAAACACCCTACATTTCTGCACTATATGTATCTTAGTAAAAACATTTTGCTTCTGTATTATTTTAATGTCGGTACAAACAACTATTGGTATGTTAAATGAACAAATATTACAATATGTATCATAGATATTGTTAAGTATTAGTGAAGGCTGGAGTTGGGAACCATATTGTTTATTGGACAACGCTGCCATGCGGTGGTTTGGTGACATCATTACTCTTTTGCTGTCCACATTGACCCCACAGAAGGTGAGAGAATTGTCCAAACAGGTGTAGTAAATACAAAACCAGCGGGCAAAATGATTGTTGTGATAAGAAATACGAAGAATAGTTGGACAATCCACTTTCAGACGTCTGACCTCAAATCAGACGGACAGAAAAAAACAAGAGATTCCTGGAATGTTTCGCTTCATTTATGCTAAAACAAGGTGCACTTTACAATGAGAGATACGTGGTGTAAAATACCAACAATGTGGAGACGCAAAACACATGATTGAGGTAAACATTGTCCTTTACACGTTTGCAGGTCAACAGGCTTTTAAAATATATTTTAGTGAGACTAAAATTCAAAAGAATATACCGTTCCGTTACATTTCTTGCAGTGACGTAAAATAGCTATATAATATATTATAGTGTATCCTGTCAGGTGTTTCTGTTATTGTGTCCCATCCCTTATATGACATTACAACATTTGATTATGAATATGACTGCCTTGTATTAGTACACTTTTTTTTGCAGATTTGTTTCTGCCGTTTGTTAGTAAGTGAATAAATCTATTAAATTTGACTCGTTAATAAAAAATGTTTAAGTATATTTGGTGCCATTGTGTCCATTACGCACGCGGCTGGGTATCCTCTTCCTCCTCCTCCTCCTCCTCCTCCAGGTGAGAGAGAGAGAGAGAGAGAGAGAGAGAGAGAGAGAGAGAGAGAGAGAGAGAGAGAGAGAGAGAGAGAGAGAGAGAGAGAGAGAGAGAGAGAGAGAGAGAGAGAGAGAGAGAGAGAGAGAGAGAGAGAGAGAGAGAGAGAGAGAGAGAGAGAGACTGGCACCAGTAAAACCACACCACTTCATACCTGCCGGCTCCGAACCAGACCGCTCCACAGACATGTCTAGGCTTCGTGACGTGACCTGGTCTGATTTGCACCGCGCGCAATGAACGTCACACGGGGTCTGCTGACGGTCCTGAGTCTGGTGTGCCACACGGAGTCCAGATGCTCGCCCACGTCCTATTACAAGAACTGCTGGATTCGGCGGTTTCCCGGCATTTTCATCGACATCGAGGAGTCTCAGCGGAGAGGAGCGCAGCTCCTCAAGTTCTACCAGGAGGAGACCGCGCTCAGGTGCAGCCGCACCTGCTGCCTCACGAGGAACTGTGAGTCACGCACATGATGAGGAACATGTCTCGTCCTGGCTTTCTTCTTGAGTTCTTGCTTGTGTGTGTGTTCATTTGCCTTCACTTCGTCCCTCCTTCTTACAGTTTCCTGTAATCTGGCCATATTTCACTATGACACCACTCAAGAGAACTGCTTCCACCTGCACTGCCCAACGCTGGAGAGCTGCATCCTCAGCCACAGAGGCAACGTGGTTCTGTATAATATCACAAAGGGTGAGTAAATAAGAGACTAGCGCTGTGAGTTATAGTAATAAGCAATATGAGTATATGAAGTAGCTGTAATTTACTTTGTGTATTACCATTTTCTATATTATACATTTCCCATTAGATTTATTGGATTATTTGCCATACAACACATGTAAAATTACCACTTGAACTACAACAAACAACTTCTGTACAGAAGCATCAGTACTAATAATCACATAACATAAACTTGTACAGCACTCAAAAAGGAATTAAATAATCCCTCCTCCTCCTCCTTATAATACGACTACTACTATAGTAAAAAAAAAAACAATGAAGTAACTGATTATTTGTGATTTCAAATGTTAGAAGCCAATATGTTTTTATATGTCGACAATAAGTGAAAAAAACCCACCAGCGCAGGGGAGTCGTGACTCTAGACGTCTTTGTTTTGTAGGCGTGGATCCCGACCTGTTGGTGTTTGGAAAATACTTCACCTCCAATGTGCGCGTGTTGCCCCTCCACTACAGCCGAGGCAACGCCTCAGAGCCGCTGCCCTCGGACAAACGCCAGTTTATTCACCCCCCTCCGCCCGCGGCACCGCCTCTGACTTCAGCATCTACAGTTAAACCCCCCAACACAGCAAGCAGGGTGCTCCCCGCCGCCACCACGGCCTCCATCACGACCTCCACCACGGCCTCCATCATGACCTCCACCACGGCCTCCATCACGACCTCCACCACGGCCTCCATCACGGCCTTCACCACAGCCTCCGCCACGGCCTCTACCACGGCCTCCATCACGGCCTCCATCACGCAGCAGGCCACCAGACAGCCTTCAACCCTCCCCACCACGACAGCTCTCTTATCTTCCACTCGAGAGACTGTCCTCGCTTCCGGGAACCACGCACAAACACCCACCTCCACCACCTCCACCACCTCCCTTGCGCCCAGCTTTACTACGCCTCCATCATCCGGCACAGCAGCCACCTTCAGCTCTGCCTCTTCCACCTCACCTGCAGAGCCTTCCACTTCCCTGACCCATCACACCACCACCACCTCCTCGTCCTCCTCCTCCTCCTCCTCTCAGCTGGCCACCAGCCCTCCAACTTCCACCGCTCTTGTGTCCAGTGTAGAGGGCAGTGAGCGGTACCCCGATGGCACCACGGGCAGCTTGGGGAGGAACCACACTGCAGGCAGTGATGAAGGCCAAGGGGTCAGCGGAGAGGACGAGCTCCAGGGTCTGGGAGCTGGCTGGCACGTAGCCGCTCACACCTTGCTGGTCGCGGTGGCCATCTCTGTCACCGTGCTGCTGAGCTGCTGCTGCTCCGTTCTGCTGGTCGTGAGCTGGAGGGGTCAGAGGAAGAGGATGGGACGCTACCGAACATCGTGGAGAGGGAAGAAGGGCTCCATGCGTCTGATTAAATACGTGCTAGTCAGAGAAAACTCCTGAAAGTCTGCGGCGGGACAGAAAAGAAGATGGAAATGACTTTTCGCTTTTGTTTACAGCAATGTTTTCATGAGGGAATCCAGGGTGAAGAGACGTTTAAATGACTGTTATATTTTTGTAAAATAATGTTCACATATTGGTTTATTCAATAGCAGGGACGTCGCTTTATGTTGCTTTATTCCACGCATATAGGGCTGAAAATATCAACGGATGCATTGGAGTGACAATTCTGTATATTTAAGGTCATTACACTACAGGCAAAAACTGTTTTTGATATTAAGGCTTCTTCTTTCCGACTCGTGGATTTCACCTAACTCACCAAAAGTTAGCATTATATAATGTCTCATATGTATGTTTAGATGTCAAATTTCCAAAAAAGTCCACTTATTTTTATAGCCTATTTGTAGTGTCTTTACATTTTTTTACAAGACTTAATTGGCCTTTTTATTGCTTTATGCAAATGAGCACATCTGTAATAAGCCACTGCCTAATTTGCATATTAAAACATATGTCTTCATGTCAGTAATCAACTGGGGAAGTGGAATTGGGATTTGTATTCGTTGAATCTTTTACCCGGTAGCGTCCCCACTGAACAGGCAGGTGTAATGTTTTTTTGATGGTTTTAACACGTAGTAGCAATGATTTACGTTTTCTATCGTGATGCGATGACTTTTGGCAGAAGAGCCAAACTCAGTCAATGCATTTGACCGCAGCAGTTTGCCTCAAGAAAGACGATATGATGTCCGTTTGGCTGGGGTTACATTTTTTGATGTACTTCATTGAGTTTAAGCTGATGTTGATTCCAAACCTCAAGGACTTTGGCCAGTTGTCCATGCTGGTCTTAAGTGGGACTTAATGGCCACTTCTATAGGAGCAAAATGACTGCTGCAATTGAACTGTGCCATGACGGACTACTTTCTGCCTTGTGACCTTCAGCGTTTAACCCTCCTTTAGTCCGAGCACATCTCCTCGGTGCATCGGGTTTCTTCCGCCCTAAAAAAAGGTGCACGGACCACGGACCAAAGCTCCTTCAGAAGAGTCAGGTACCTTTCAACAACCTGCTGCTGAAAGCATCCTTTCACCGGAGGCCGCCACTCGACCTGACAGCGACGAGAACGGGATGAGAGTTTGGGCTCGGAAACTGAGTGAATGGAGCTTTCATTACATAAAAGCTTCCCCCATCACGCACACAAACTTTCCCACATCAAAGACCGGACACTTGACTACAGCATACATTAGGCTTTTATTTTTTTGTATTAAAAGACAGCATCTTACAACCCTTGAGGTTGTAATTTTACGTATAATGGAATAGTAATTACCTAAAGTAATCCGGAACTGGTACGCAGATTGAGTCAAAAAATGATACACAATGCCACCAATATTCAATGATTTTCTAGACCCTACTGCTCTTCGTTTCAATATTTGTATAAATACATTTGTACATTAATCTGTATTACAGATTGAGCACTTTCTTGACGGCCTCTTTGTACTGCAGCATGGTGCTCTCGCTCTCTCCTTCATTCTTCAACCTCGTGACAGAGTCCTTATACTCCTGCACCTCTTTTCTGCCGAGCAGCTGCTCTCGCACTTCCTCGGCTTCTCCTTCCCCGGCCGCCTTCATGCGTACGAGCGTCTCCAAGATGTTCCTCTGGGACGGGCTGTCCTCCCAGCTGTACTCCTCCATGTCGGCCACGCTCTTCTCGGCCTCCCAGGCCTCTGTTTTCTGAGCACAAAACGGAAAACACAACTGTTGAAAAACTATGCTGCCGGTAGCATGAATAATAATAATTTGAACTGTATGCGTGTATGATTGTCTGTTTTGTTCTGCAGGGTAGAAAGACAATGTAACAAGAAGATTATGGATCTGGCTCTAGTTCGGAACATATTATGACAACAGAAACCCCCCCTAAAATGGTCACCCCTTCTTTGATGCTCCTCTCACAGAGATAGTATTTCTTCCTGTGTAGTGCTCCCTCCGCTGCCCGTCTGGCCGTCACCGCATTCCCTCGAGAACAAAGTGCCCCATTGTGCAGCGGTTTTAAAGCAGGGCAGCGACCGAGCCCTCAGAGCTGCAGCTCTCCAGGTGTTTTGAGGTTAATGACCATCATTACCGCTATACATATCTGATCCGCATAACGTCCCGTCTGGAACAAGTCCAGGCCCTCGGGAGTGAGGAGCACTAGCTACTCGGGAACAGATCAGCAGCTTCCTTTTGAAGTAGTACCGGTAGATTTAAAAAAAAAAAAAAAAAAAGACTTGAGGCTATGGCATTTGTATGGAAGTCTATTTCCGCCACAAACACAACAAAAAAAATTAGGACCAAAAAAAAAAAATTAGGACCCAAAAAAAAAAAAATTAGGACCAAAAAAAAAAAAAAAGAAAAATAAATATTAGGACAAAATAAAAAATAGGACAATAAATAAAAAATAAAAAATTAGGACCCAAAAAAATAA
Organism: Clinocottus analis; assembly: GCF_023055335.1. Classification (NCBI taxonomy): domain Eukaryota; kingdom Metazoa; phylum Chordata; class Actinopteri; order Perciformes; family Cottidae; genus Clinocottus; species Clinocottus analis. The sequence goes on along the minus strand of NW_027176218.1, from coordinate 4,777,743 downwards.
AAATAAATAAATATTAGGACCCTTTTTTTTGGTCCAAATTTATTTTATTTTTTTTGTGTGGCGGAAATGGGCTTCCACACATTTGATTTATTAAGTTTAGTCATACTAAATCAAAGTCTATAGCACTGACAGTTTGTGACCGGAAACAACCCAACCTTCTCCCTGATAAGGTTGTGGGTTCAACACAGAAAGCAAATGAACACAGCGTGTTACACACCATGTCTGTCCTTGCATCCATCACTAAGTAGTTTGGTCAATAGACAGAATAACTGACAACTTGCCAAACGACAAACGGCCACCTGCAAAAATGACGTGTATGTTTTCAGTTTGGTGAAAGGACAGGTGTCGGACATGAAGGCACACACGCAGACGGAGTGCCTCTGGTGGTAAAATCCCTCCATGTCAGAGGCAGCTTTGAGCAGTCAGCCCCGGCGCTGTTCTGGATTAGCACAAACAGAAATTAGCGAGGGGGGTCCGTCTCCCCGAGTGCGGAGATAGAAATCACCTCAGTGGCTGCTAACAATCGGCCTCTTTGAGGGCTTGTGTTACAACCTGATCGCTACGCCACTCTCACAGCTTCCACAAGCCTGCTGGACAAGCACTGTGCCTTCCATTGTGTGTCCAAAAGGGCAGCGGACAGTGTTCTGCGCACTGGCTTGAACACCTTCTCCAACTGAGAGATTTCTGATTGTTTTTTTTCTCCCGTGGCTGAGCCATGAAAAGCTCCTAATGGCAAAAGGTCGCACAAAAGGAGAGTCATTTTCTTTTTTTCCATGGCTGGCTGTAAATCCATGCGAACAGAGCCTGGGCTAATGACCCCGGTGGCAGACTTCTCTGATGTGGCGTGGCTAGCTTAATGTGAATAAACAGCATTGGGGTCAACACCTGATCGGGCAGTCTGTTATCCAACAATCTGTGGAGAAATGTCAACTGGACAATGGCGCCGTTTGCCATCCTTCTGCCCATTTAAGTCTGATACCTCCCTAATGGGCTGAGCATCTCAGATGGCAGAGCAAGGTGGACATGAAGTCCCCTGGTAAAAGCTACCGAGCCATGTCGCCGGCTGGGTGTAAATGTCACCCAAAAAAAACGGACACAAAACTACAAAGCAAAGGCTATAAGCTTAATAAAAACTATGCAAATTTAGTCATGAATATATATGTACATGTATATAAAAGAAAAAGAATGAAACCTCTCGACACAAAAGTAGTCTTCCTGCTCACTATGCCAGTTATTCAAAACATGATTATTTTACTTTACTTTTTTAAGTATCTAAGGGGTGAGCCATCTTGCTTCTTTCTCATCTCTGTTGCGTTACACCTGCTCAGTAACGATCGAGCAGGATGGACAGGTCGGGCGGCGAGAGACACGTGTTGTTCTGATGCGTGTGTTGCGTAGGTTAACTGATAAATTATATCAAAACGTAATATTGGGTCGGTGCATCGACTCAAATCGTCCTGGTATCGACTCAGAATACATCAACAGAGGGTCCTGCAAATAATGCAGACGCCGTGATACTTAAAATATATATCTGCATGCTGCCAATGAGATCGGGTATCATTCATCTGATCTCAAACAAACCTCTCAAAAAGGGTGAACACACCGACAAGAACCTTCAGTACAAGTAAAGAGAACAACGAGCTTTGCTGAAATAGGATAAAAGGTCAGTCAATAAAAAGGGAGACTGAGGGGAAAGACAGGAGTCCGGAGACAAGAGGGGTCAGAGAAAAGGTCCAGGTGTCACCTTTAAACCCTGGTAGAGTTTGTTAGCAGTGAGGTTTTCGGACGAAGTCGGGACTTTAAATGGCACGGCTCAAATAGACTAAACTAAATAGGTATTTTGTGAATACTCCATTTCCCCCGTCCTGTCACTGATGTATCTGTCTGCTCATCTTCACTCAAGAGAGAAATGGGTTCAGCAAAATAGAGAGAGAAAAAAAATAAAAAAACTTACCCAAGACTCGTGGTACAGGACAGTCAGCAGGTACATGGCATAGTCCTGATTCTGCTGCCTTAATGGGCAGCTGGGAGAGGGAGGCAAGAACAAGTTAAAGGTGAAGAGATTTAGTGCATTTGTTTATTTCTTCTCACTGAATTATTCGGCATATTGAAGCCTAAGGAAGGACCGCTTACCTGTCAGCTTTGATGGTGAGTATATCAGTGTCTTTGCAGTATCTATCCCCGACAAGTTTAAGCATTTTCTTGCTTGCGTGGTCATCCAGATTCAAACTGGACAGCTTCACCTGCGATGGCAACGACATGATGAGATTACCAGAAGAGACATAGTTCAGGTTCTTGTTTTTCCACATGAAGCTTTGCAATGTAAAAAGAAATACTCAGAGAAGCGATAAGAGCAGATGGGATTTCATTATGTACTGGATCTCTCTTCAGATACAATAAAACCACAACCCAAAATAGAAACAATGGGTTTTTTTTCCATACAAAGCCTTGACTGATTAATATAAGACACGTTTTATTGATAAAACGACTGTATACGTGCCGGCACTCAGCGAAACCTCTAAGCCCCTGAGCACAATGGATGGGTGGAAAAAAACAGATTACTTCTTTAATACTCTGTTTTTCATGAGATTTGACTTATGCAATTTGTCCACTGCAACAGAAAGAAATGTATAGGCAACACACAGTAAACCTCGGCTGGTGGTTGAATTGGTTTAGTCTGGAACCTCGCGTCTGTTCTGGATCAAACTTTGCCACAGATTTTGTTTCCAGGATTTTCTACCCCCGCAGCTCCCGCCCCTGCCCCTAGCCCCCCCCACCCCCACTTACGTCTAAATTAACGACCAAATGACTAAAAGGCAACCCTACTACTGACATTCGTCATTCAAACAGATTAAATGCATTTTTGTTGAACTGAAACTGTGTGAGATTTGCCCTCTAATCTATTTTTCTGCCTAATCCACCTGGATTAATGTCTGAATAATTCCCACCGTCCTGATGTAATCTAAGGCAAAGTGTCAGTGGAGCAGATGGCTGGTGATTAATGGTAAAAATGACTTTCACCTGGAATAAAAATTACAGATTTCTGAAAGGCAGTTTAGAAAGCAGGATTTCATTTTGTGCGTTTCTAGAGCGAAGAAGCCCGTGTGGTTATTTTGTGTCAGCGTGTGGCCTCGTCTAAGGGAAGATGTTGGCAGACCAGTGTTATTGTTAACATGTGGGGAACAACTCAAGCCGTTCAGAATAAAATGCAACAAGCTTTCGACAGCTTTCTTTGACATGGTGAAGCCAGATGAGCAGACGTTTCAGACACCAAGCAAACGGTATTGCTCAATTCCATCAAGCTGTGCAACTGTAAAACAACGAGGCCGACACCTTCACGCGGAAGTAATGCGATTGTTGAAATGTTAGCTACGCCATGCAAAGGATCTGTTGTGTTTGTATGACCCGTATGGAAAATCTCTGAATAGAATTAGCATTTGCTTTATCTGTTAAACCAATTTAATATTGCATTTGATAATGTAGTGCATCTTCTTTTTCATGGGTTGTTGTTACTTTGTTTACATGTATGGTTCCAGTCTGTAGGGAGGATTTCACATGGCTGGATTAGTGGTAAGGGGGTCGTGGGAGGGGTAGAGATTAAGAGGAATATCAAAATGTCCCAACAAATACAGTATGTCAATGATGAGATGTTTTGTTACTATTTTTTATGAATGTAATAAATTGTGAAAAACACATTTCCAAAGAACTTTAAAAGGATCAAGAACAACAACAGAGCTTCAGCACGTATGAAATGATTCTATAGGGTCTGTAATCTCTGTTGACTCGATGGCATAACTTCTTAGGTTTGAGGTCACTGGACAAAGAACGTCTCTAGATAAGTCACAGGAACATGACGGCAGCTGGTGATTATGCATCCCTGTAAATCTCTAATCTCATTCCGGATCAGGTTTCCCACCACACGTCTTTCTATACGTCCCAGTTGAAGCCGTTCATCAGGTCAAAAACTGTCAACACCTTTTTAGAGAAACTGTTCGGAGACTAAAGCGTGGGAAGAGCGGGGGCAAACTCACTTGGAGATGAACAACACGGGCTGAAGGGTTTCGGACAGACGTGCCGGCAGACACGTAGTCTGTGCTTGCTACTTTGATGGGGAACTGCTCGTCACATCTGGCGTCAGTGTCCAAGGCAGAGGGCCACTCGGTGCAGAAGGCTGGAAGCAGGGAAAGGCATTTTACAGACAGAAAATAAACCGCATCGAAGAAATAGCCTCTCTTCTCTTCACAAGTATTAAAAAAAATGAAAAAAATGAAAAACACAAATTACGTTTCAGAGCTTCGCAGTGTTTCTTGATGGCCGCCGGTGTCAAATGCAGAAAATTTGGTATCTGAAAGGGATTAGGAGAGAGAGATTATGTGAATGTAAAAAAGCAACTGTTTACGCAACAAGAATATGAAAATGTCCTGCAGTCTAAATATGTACATCGCAGTATAGTGTAAAGCAAAACTGTCACGTAACCTTTTTCATGACTATCTGGAAACATTTTAAGCTGTATTTCAGTATACACTGGTTGGGGGCATGTTAATGATTTAACAAATAGAATTCTATAGTATATTCTATATTGACATTAAAAACATTTTTCATTATCTAAAACTTCTGGCCTGCATTCGGACAAAGTGACAACATCTTTGAGTGTACAAAAAAGGAAAAATATAAATAATTAAATATGAAACAAGACAAAGGGATGCCCAGCGGTTTAACCTCTCGTGGCTGAGCTAAATAGTGAAATCAATATCGTTAAGGCTGCGCGGCCGAGTTCCAGCTGGGGCTGGTGAAAGTAGTGGATCTGCAAGTGGCTCGAGTCCAGATGGAGCAGCTGGTGTCTGGACACAGCAGCTCAGTAATCCGGGCACAGAGGCAGAGCAGAGCGAAAACTGCTCCATCGGTAATGCAAGAAGATCTGGCAACAATTAACTCCTCGTAAAGAATATTAGGAGGAGACTGGTGAACTATAGAGATTCGATGTATACAGACCACTGTATGTGGTCAAAATTAGTCTGCAGGTGGATTTAAATCCTGTGAAACATGTAGGAACAGCCCTCAGCTCAATTCAGTGCCCAACTCCTAAAACTACGAACACAAATGTCCGCAGTGGGTCCATGTAAGCAATATGGTCTGACCTTAATCAGCTCCAAGTTGCCCTTCTTCTCTGGAGGAATGCCTCCTTTCACAGGGAAGCCCATCCTCACAGGCAGCGGGACGGCGTTCGGCCTGAAGGAGGTTGCTACCGGATAAACCGCAGTCCAGTCCTGATCCACCGGCATCTTTTCTGTCCTGGGCTCCCCTTCCTGCAGAAAGAAAATGGATGACAAAGGGAAGATTTTTGTTGAGTGGCAATGTCATAACATGTATTATTGAACATATTGTCTCATTTGAAATATGTGCATCCTGATCTATGCAACATTAGACAGAAAAGCAGCACACTCACAGGTCTCCTGGGTCTTCTTACGAATCCTCGACCGCCGCGTTCGGGAAGGCCTTAAATTCACAAGGTTGCAAGTTCAGCCACACACACACACACACACACACTTCTTTAACACACACTTCTAACCCTGACCTTCTTGATGTTTGGTGTACGCGATAAAGCTAATTCACAATGTGTGCTGCATGATATATAGTGAAAATCAGTTATATGTATTATCATGTTTTTTGTTGAACTGTGTAGCATAAATAACAGCTGAAAATTAGTTAATTTGCCATATTTATCAATGAACAGAAAAATGACAGGCAACTTTTTAGATAATAAATAATTGTGAACATTTGCTGCCTTTTATTGATTTAGTTTTGTGGATTCAGGCAAAACAAGCAGTTCCCTGATATCTTGGGCTTCAAGAAATTGTGATGCTTGATTAAAAAGGAACACTCATCAGCAGATTACCTGTAAATTGCTATATTATCTAGTTAGCTATCCCTCATCTGTCATTGCACTTATTTAGCTTTTTTTCTATTCTGACTCTACTGTTAGTAGACTAAGATGGGAAGACAGCACATGTCATCTTGCAAGTGACACTGAACCAATAAAAGAGACACATGGACCTCCACAAGAACCCCAGTTTTAAAAGAAATGAGTTACACAGCGACTCAACAGTCGAGTTTCGACACTCTGAGTAGAAAAGCACATTACTGTTGAAGGACAGGAGACAGGAGGTCCCTCGACATGGCCTTGGTGACTGCAATTCAAGCTGTTGTGCTAGCATGAAGCACGAATAAATGTGAGCTATGTCCGCAGCTCCACAGAAACTCACCTTTCTTTCCAGCAGAAGCATTTACAGACAAATCCGTCGCGTATGTGACTCTGCTTGCTGGCCTCTGCAGACCAAGACCAGAAGCATTTATTCGACCTAGGGACAGAAATGCCTTGCGTGTGTGTGAAGCCATGTTTTCCCAATGACTACGGAAACCAGCGAGGGATAAACTATGCGAATTGCGTTTGACTTGTGAGCAGAGTGAGTATTTAGTGCCCCCTACCGGTTTACACGGGCGTGGAAGAACAGCTCGTGATGTACGATGGGACTTCATCCGGGGTTTAATACTTTAACATCAAAAAGGCACAGAACATCATCATGTGCGGAATTAAATGCAACAATATTTCTCCATTGTTTATTTTAGTGGATTATCTCTCAGCGCGCGACCATGCACGTGTGACCGACCGGTGGCTGTCGCTCCGCAGCTGCTGCTGTTTTGGCACATGTGGTGCGTTCAAATGCAAAGTAAAATCACAAATCCGAGGTGGCAAGCGACAAAAGTGACACACTATGTAAAACATATTCATGATGTGAAATCACGGCCACGCAAACATGAGAGTGAGGCATAACACAAGTTATTGTTTCCGGTTGAAATCAGGTTAGACATACTTAAAAGGTGTGATGTAAACCGCGAGTGGGTATGCACCTCAAGAGTTCACTTACATTTGAGGAAGTGGCATGGCATGGGATGGACAACGTGCGTACAAATTTATAGTTAGAAATGCGAGGCATTAACTGGATCTAGCAAAAATGGATCTTTCAAGTGAAGTAAGTTTCTAGAAGTTTTAACTTTTTGGTTTTGTAGTCGTCCAGCTTGTAGAAAACGAGTTTGCTTTAGATGAGAATATAGTAATTTGTTTTGTTCACCTCACTTAGTCCTACTTTTAAGTCAACTGTAGCATGTGTTTTTAGCTGTTCTGGTAAAAAAAAAAAACATGTATATTTCATGGCGTTTGATAGATTTTGATACATGGCCCATCTAAAAGACAGTGCTACAATATTACATAATCATACTTGTTTAATATTGTACTGACAATTTCAAAAACACATATTTGCAATTACTCTTATTACACTTTTGCTGTACTATGTGCAACTAACTAAACTAAATATACATCTGGGGCTTTCATGGGGTCCCTGTATGACTACATAAATGACCATAATAAGTGACATATGGCAGTAATTAATTTGGCCCACAAACATTTGCCATAATGTATTTGGTGAGCTGAAACAACCTTTTTGTGTTGAAGAAAACTCCATAAGAGAGAGCATTGAATCCATACAACATGCACACATTACAAATATATGCTACTCTAGGCTTCTCAAATATGAAGATTTTGTGCTGTTGTTTTGTTTTATAATATTGTAAATCCATTTGGCTTTTGAACTTTTGAATGAACAGCACAAGCAATTTGAAGGCATAATTCTCCAAGAATAATTTGATAAAATAATATATACATATATTTGATTTAGAATTCAATGTTAGCTGCTACACTATTCATTAGCATGAATAATAATGTAATGATAACAATGTATTATTTTTAAATTCATATTCTATAAACAGTTGACTACTGGGTAGTAATAAAAGGTTGACTTTGTTGGTCGCTGGTTTTGCGATTACCAACTTTCCCCTTACCCTTGAACGCAGCGCCTGTGCAGGCTCAGGCTGCGATGCACTTCAAAGAGACGAGTCCTGCATGCAGCAGCCGATAAAAGACTTGTTCTTTCAGTGTACTTTCGATGTTAGTGTTTTATTTTTTTTTTGCGCCGAAGACGATTTATAACTTGTTACATTTCGGGGGGTGTTTACGATTGTATTTTATTTGTTAAAAAAACAAAAACAATAAATGCGAACTTGTTGCCTGGCTTCTGGGCTATTTTCTCATTATTTATCACCGATTACGACTCGAGGTGTGTTTTCTGGAGTCAAAGGTAAGATGTGACGAGCTCGTCTGACATCGTCGTTTTACTTGTTCATCCTAATTCCTAAAAGGGCTCAGATACGAACACCAGCGTGTAACATTATTGCTGCAAATATTGACATAACATGTTCTTGATTATGCAGCATCATTTAACAGACCGCAGGCTGCTCTTTCTCCTACTGCTTTCGGGAGGGTATAGTTAAAACAGGTGAAAGAGGGAAGGCGGGGAAGGAAGCAGAGTTTTTAAGGCGCCAAAGCGAAATGTTTCCTATTTCACGTGCTGTCATTGCATTTTGCTTTAGCTGTCACCATGACGGGGTCGGTTCAGTTTAACGGAAAGTCAAACAATACTCTTGTAACTGTAGAGTCCCACAGCCGCCTGTGCGTGTCTGACGGTCCATTGTGTGTCTCACTGCTGTGCAGCTTTAAAGTCAGAAACTCTATCTACAGGGAGACAGCAGCACATGTGGCTCCTGTCATCAGCTCATCCATGGCCGAGGACAGACATGGTCGGTGGTGGCTGCCTCCAATTGGCCCTCCTCACTTGTCTCATGATGCTTTTTTTTTTTTTTTTTTCCTATTTTCTTTTTCCGAAACCTTTTAGGCAGCATCCGGCCATCTATCACGCGACCTGGTGTCAGTGTCTCTCCAGAGAAGACACCGAACCACCTACTTACCCTTTGATACCCTAATTAGTGTTACATATGCCGGGAAGGGGCCAAATTGCTTTGACTTGATGGAAAGTGTTCTTGTCAAGTTGACACACTGTCCGGACTTAGTTACATTCACAGAGATAAGGAGTGTATATTACTTAGGATGTGTTCCTGATATGCAGCACCCTTTGCGCACATGTTTTTTTTGTATCTTCTGGACATCTCCTGTTGTTGTTGATGTATATTTAAGTAGTGTTTTGGCTAATAATGAGCTTGCATACATGTCCAAAGTCAAGTAGTGGATTATGCAGTGTTTATTGTCCCTATCCACTTTCATTGGTATTCTTAAATAATGTGGGTGGAGTTAACTTTGAGCTGACTGCAACGATTGCGAGGAAAATTGAGAGAAATACGAGAGAAAAGCTGCAAAACAAACATTCACGTGGACATAACTTTAACTGTACGTTGCTCTGCGATGTGACATGTTGCGTGTAACTGTTCCAATTTGTTGTAGTCTGGTCAAGCTGGATTATTGTTTTAGTTTTGTAAATGTTGGCAGAGTGCTTGTCGTACACTTGTTTTACCTTACCAGATGGGAAACGCTTCCGGTCTTGACATCCGTCTGGGACAACGCAACAGGTTTTACAGTAGTAAATCCTCACAGAGGAAATGGACTCGTGCGCTGACCTGTCTCTGCCACGTTAATGTGTATGATTATACCTCACAGGTTAAAAAAGTCAAACATTTTGGAGAAATAAGGCTATGATTTCTTACACGCAGATGGCCTCCGTTACGCTGGGCCGTTACACAATGAAAAGCTCTAATCACAACAGGTCGTCTCTGATGTGGCTCATATGACGACAGTTCAGTCGTCATGTAACATGCTGAGGGAAACCGCCTCAAGCATCAAACAAACTCTAATCTGATGATAATTTGGAGTAACAGCATTATGTCTTCTCCGTGTTCTGTGTTTGTATAGTAGCTTTAACAGGTTGAAGAACGTTAAAATATTCGGAAATAGTGTGCTAGTGTGTTAACAATCTTTGACCCGGGTAAAAGATAATGCTATTTGTGTAAAATAGTAATATCAGTTTAGGAAACGGAGCGTCAATCAAACTTCCATGTCTTGCATTTTTCATGACCAAATGACCAGGGCCCTCGCCATGGAGGGCGAGGCTTACTTTCTGTCATACTATCTCCATGACACATGTCACCTCTTTCACTGCAGGTATGGCCACGTATGCAGTGCAGCAGAGAGAGCTCCTGTCCGCAGCGGGCAGCTAGCCATGACTAGCTAGGCGTCTCATCCTACTGGACTCGTCCCTTTTCGACTCTCGGCGACCTCCCCGGCCCGTCTCTGAACCGGACCATGGTGGAAAGACGCGCACAGTCCTTCCACATGACGTGCCACGTGCAACGCGACTACGGCAGCCGGATGGGGAGCTCCTTCATAAGTTGCAGACCCAACGGGTATGCCGGCACGAGCCTCAACCTCAGCGTGGACCGGGGGATGGACGCTGACCCCGCGGCCTCCACCGGCGCTACAACTACTAGTTGTACCCTCCAGGCCCCTGCACCTGACAGGATATGCGACTCTCCTGTTTCACTGGAACTGGACCCCACAGAGGTGAATAATGGATCAGGTATTCCCTGCTATCCGCCGGCGGACACACAGGTCCCGGCGTTTCAGTCCATAAACAGCCAGCCCATCACTTCTGGCCCTCTGCCTCTGCCTCGTTCGAGCTGGATGCGTCATCATCAAAAGGATTTCCAGAAACCTTTCATCAAGACTAGCATGCAAGGGGATGTGTACAACTTCCTGGAGAGACCTGCTGGAGTGAGATGCTTCCTCTACCACTTTCTCGTGTGAGTACCTGTGTGTGCGCTGTGTGTACTGCTTACAACACAGATTGCAGGTGCTGAATCAGTAGGTCTGTGTGGTGTCTCTCCATTCGCTCCAGCCCTTCTCTCGTTAATTACATCTGGGGCTGGTCCTTCCAGCATTAGGTTCTGGTTCCCAGTAACACAAGGAAAGGCCTGCTGGCTGTCTGCCGGTTGTTTTAAGATGGCCCAACAGAAGCAGGTCAGTGTGATCTGTTCAACCGTACCTTTGGCACGGGCGAGCTCGGCCTATTTCGCTCTTCCTCACAGTCAACAAAACAGCAACCACATCCATAAATCATGGAACTTTCTTCTTGATGTTACTAACCGGACCTGCCAGAAACCACACTGACCTGCAGTTGATACACTGCTTCCATGGTGATATTAACTGCCATGTAGGCACGCTCTCCTCTCCTGTGTTAGTGGTAACGTTGAAGTTGGAGTGTTTTAGCACGGTGTGATGACTGGAAAACAACATGCTGCAGAATTTGGATTGTGGAACATGTCACACATTAGATTTGATTGAATAAATGGTATTGTTTCACTGGTAGAAACCATTTAAATTTGACCCCATATTTAATTTTACCCCTTTTGAATTTCTTGAAAATGAATAGAAGATGTTGTGTAAATTAGTTTAATAACCAGTGGAATCATTTTTTTTTTTTTATCCTACTTGCATTTGCTTTCCTGGCCAGGAAGTGCTCAATATCTAAGTAATATATTATACATCAAAAGTACATCTTTTTTTTAATCTTTTTTTTAAATGTCTTTCATTTAAATATATTTGGCACATGATCATATTCATTTCATCAAAATATTTTTTCCCAATTGAAGAAGTGAGTGTTGCATGAGATGTGCGATGAACAACATAATGATGGTGACATGCGCTGCAGTTAGCTTAGTTAGCTTACCTTTTTGCAAAAGTGAAAATAAAACTCTTTCAAGGCCAAGAATGCGCTCCCAACATGTGACTAAAGAATCTTCTGTTATCTCTCTGAAGTATCCCACAATTTTGTCCCAGATGTCATAGTAAGCCCTGAGCCCACGGATTTAGACCAGATTAGATGAAAATATGAATGATAATAATAGAAGTTCAATTGAAAGGCATCGACTGAACTTTCATATTCAGCTGAGTCAAATAAATCCCCCAAATGTTTTTCAGGAAATGGTGGGGTTCATTTGGACCCCCCCTGTTTGTGGGTAATAGCAGTATAGATGCTAAGTTCTGTGTTTGAAGGCATTATTTTGCTCCCTTACAGCCACAGCTGACTGTATTTTTTTTTAAATTAAATGTTGCTTTTGATGTGTAGTTTGAGAGTAAAAACATCTTGACCTGCCTGAGAACAACTCACTTTGAAAGAGAGTTTGCAGGATTAGATGCTGCGGCTGCTTTATTACACATGCGCCTTGAACTGGGTCATTAATTGGCTGAAAGGCCCCCGCCATACACCGTGTTGTGCCTAAGTAGACTTGAGCCCAGGACCGGTTAACCAGAGCACGGAGCGGTTTAAAGAAAATGCTGTCCCGAGGGCCAAAACACTTCATCGCATTCGGTTAGATGACTTTCAACAAGGTCACACTGTCATGGAACGTAGAATCCTTTTGTATAAAGACTCTAAGAATAATACTGTTCAAAGACCATTCGGTCACATAAAGAACATCACAGTCGCCATTAAACCCGAGTAGTAAGTTTCCATGTGTTTTTTTTCTTCCACAGTAGTTAAGTCATTCTGGATAGGTTCATGAAGAAACAGAGTGTTACCAACAGGAAAGATACATGTTTAAACGTAATGTTTAAGTGATATGTGGTAATGTATACATATATATTTCAATTATTGATGGACTTCAAACCTTCAAAGCATCTCACTTTTGAGTCATGACTCAGCAGTTGTGCAGCAGCTCCGGCCTGGACTAACCAGGAGTGTTAAAGCATCATTTACCCAAACGTATTCATCTCCCTCTACAGCGCTGTAGCTCAGCTGCCTTTAAAATGACCCAATCGTATTTTAGGCCTCACGTGCAGTCGTTAGAAATGCCAGCTACACCTCCCACTTTTCACCTTTGTCCGTGCGAAATGGTGCTTGAAGAGAAGTAGAGTAGGTCCCATTAAGATATTACCTTTGTCAGTCAGAGATGAGTGGAAACAGTGCAGAGATCCTCCGTTGTCTTGTGTGTGTGTGTGTTTATATGTGTTTTGTGTGGCCTGCCTTGCTGATAACTCATCCCCAGCAGTAATTGGGGCTCTAATGTTCTCCCCTCACAGGGGAGAGAGAACCTGAGCCTGTGCTTCATTTAATATTAAACCGTCCTAACTGATCCCCGCTGACACTCGTTTAAGTAACTCTTACTTGTCGACGGCTATTGCTGGTGGCCAGCTATTCTCCTGGCCTCTTTAGAGACTCAAAGGGGAGAAGAGACGCATTAAAAAAGGCCATATGCAGCACTCACGATGGGCCCTAATAGGCCTGCTGCGCATGAGGATGACACACACTGACGGGCCATGAGCGCACAGGTGGCTGCTCAATTCACAGCTGTCTGTATCGTGCTTATAAATCTGAAAATGCACTCGTCAACACTCCATCTGGGCGGTTTTTCAAAACATCTGTCCAATCAGTGTGTCGCGTAATGGGATAACACGGATCAATGTGGAGACATTTGTCACAAATTAATGCTTGCGCAATACACACTCGTGAGACACCCTTGCACTGAGTCCTCGTGGATTTGATCAATTTATTTATTTACTTGTCTGAATTCAGAAAAGCTAGTTTTTGGAAAGAGGGTTTTATTTCATTTGCAATACATATTTGAAAATCTAATTTGAAACCCAAACAGAAGGTTTTCATGTGAATTTACATTAACTTTGGCGTATTGAGAGAAACGTGGTTATTTTACCCATTTGGTGAACTTTGTTTCTCGACAGGCGCTTCACTCGCGCCATCATTATTACTTATGAAGAGTTCATAGCATGAAACTAATTCAAATATAAATGATTTAATTAATAAACCTCACGACATACAGTTACAAACTTTATTTATCGGGCACCTGGCGGCATTCGGTTTCCTCTTGATGTTGGAAAACAATCAATTATTAACACACATTTTAACAAATGAATGGATTACACGTGAATTTGTCCAACCGAGAGACACACACATGTACACGTACATGCCACGCTGCTGACGACAGAGTTAGTCAGAGTGGGTAGAAATCCCCTGCGACTCGGGACAGCATATGTATGATAATTGTGCCCGAAAAGAGTCTTATGCAACGGCGTGCGGACTCACCCGCACATAGACAACCTGGGGCTATGATCCCGCTCCCTCTGGAGTCTTTTACATAACCAAAGGGAATAGACATGGATGTCCACAGGATTCCTAAACGCCCTTCTCACTCACTCTGGAAGCAGATTACGACCACACACATCTTGTGATGTCACACATCGCTGTGTGCTTCCATGCCGAAGTAAATGCTCTCGAAACAAATGAAGAGATAAAAGAAAAAGAAAGGGATATTATCCCCCGTGACTTTCAAAACAACTCAATCGTTATATGTACAGAGGCTGTGAGCAGAAGTTTCTACTGCGTCACTGCACCCAGTCTGCGGTGGAAGAAGAATTGTACCTGTTTATCCTCGTGAAAATGCAGCTGGCCAGATGTTGTCTGGAATACTTGGTTCTGTTGTGTGTTTTTATATCCGGAAAGATTATTGAAATGGCTATAGTGAATCCCCTCCATCTATGTGGAAAGGGCAGAGAGGGAAAACCTCGTGTTGGATATCTGCTTACAAGAGATTACCGACTGAATGAAGAGAACTGTATAGGTCAGCGGCAAATTATGTATGCTGGGAAATATTTTATAATACTTTTCCCATTGTCTTTTGACCATTTTGGCAAGTTTAACAATTTAAAAAAAAAGTGACAATGGTGACATTTTATTGAGTCGCTGCTCCTGATATATATTGCAATGCTGATCAGATCTATTGCATTACAAAGTAGATGTATATCATAAGATTAATAGAATACAAAATATACAACTTAGGCGTGAATTCAAACCTTGAGGGAAGGGAATATTTTTGCTAATTCCAAAGTCTTGTCAATAGAGGTGTTTGTGTCAGCTCTAAACCTTCACATCAGATATCAACCGTCCAAAAAATATAAATTATGAAAACGACCCGACTGAAATCCAGCCGACCCTCCAGTCACGAGGTAATGCAACCCTGGCATCCCCTCTCATTGTCTTGGCCTGCCTTCGTGCTGTTGGTTCAGATATTTGGCTGATTGTGACCGTATCTTGAATACTTGCAATGTGTGTGTGTGTAACTGTACAACTGTCTGCAAGTTGATGCTGTATCAGACATTCATGAATGATACTGCTTCTATCTTTTGATACCCCTCCTAACTCTTTCTCTTTTTATTAATTTTGCCCTGTAACCTGTGAGAAGATTTACCTCTTTTTTTTCTTTTTTTTTTTTTTACCAAATATTTGGTAGACAAGATGATTGCTAAGCTAGGATGGAATATCCATGTTTGTGACTGGTGGTGGATGTGGTGTAATCCATCCTAAGCTCTTCTATGGATGGGATGGGGAAGAGAGGGGAGGGGGGGGGGGGTCAGTAAAGAGGGTTGTGGAGGGCAGCTCTGTGTCTGACCATGCCTGCTAGCAGTGATGGACAGGGCGATGTGCGTGCTCTTGACTTGACGTTTGTGCTTGTTTAAGTCACAAGCACTTTTATTTAAAGAAGCATTGTCAGAATATAGAGAGCTGCTTGGCCTTAAAACAAATACATAAACATCATGGGAATCAAGTGCACCAACTCGCATTGGGCAGATTTATTATGGGAGCACAAGTATGCAGGCACTTTGTGCAAAGTTTATACTCGTATTTGACTCGGTGCCGACAGCTGGTTGCTGGGCAGATGTTTTTATAGGAGTAGCATAGCAGTGGTATTATCTGCTAACTGAGCAGGATTGCAGCGACAAAGGCATAGCGTCATAGTGCTATTGGCTTAAACAGACCACCTTATTGTAAGACATTTTACAATGCATTCATTTTTGTTTGACAGATTCAATAAACATGACTGTTATATAGTGCTATGTATTTCTGCATCTGCTGCATGTGTTTCTCTCACGGTTAAAATGACGACTCACTCTACTTTAGATTACAGATATATATAAAACTCAGGAATGAGTCTCAATTCTTTATTCTTTACGTGATAGACTTGGGCAACGGTAAGTAGGGTCGGATTTTAAAGCTGGAGTTATGACTTCAGATGAGGTTGAGATAGTTTGTAAACTGGTGTTGTGATTGTGGATTGTGAAAATAAGCCTTGTTCGCTAAATATAATCTTTGTATATGTCCTGAAAATGTGTATTTGTGCCTCCTTGTGATTGGAAGGTGACCTCTTCATAACCCCATCGACTTTTCATAACCCTATCGACTCGCCTTTGTCCATATTAGGGTGGATTAAATGTACTATATACAGAATTCAGAGCATTAATTTGATGAAACAACCGGGCTGGCTGAGCGCGCCCCACTGTAGTTTCTACTGTTAGCGCCATTAGCGCCGTTAGCACTGTTAGCTGAGAGCCGCCGGCTCAGTCGTCGCCATGTTAAACTGCTGACAGGCAATACAAATTCTCCCAATCTTGTATTTTGCACTTTTAAGCTAAATAAAGGGATAGTGCTCTACTTCCTCCTAGAAAGCTATTGATACCAGCAGCTTTTCATCTTTAGCAATTTGCAGTGGAGACAAACGGTGATGGCGAGCCACCTGGGCGGGCCATGGCTCTCAAGTAAAATAGAGAGAATGGTTGATACCTACCAGACGGTTCAATTTATGATGGATTAACCTGTTATCCACTGCTGGGTTGAATGAGATTAAGGTTAAGACATCATTTAACATTTGAATGGGATTTGTGCACGGAGGGAATGCTCACCCAACCTTTGGCCCATAGCACCATCTGTTTTCATAACTTGGAGTTAAACACAACCAGCCTCTTTGGCCCAATTAGCATTGCAGTTCGACTGTTGATTGGCTACCTGTGTGTGTTCACGTACTTTATATATATATATATATATATATATAATGCACAATCCATACATATTAGAGTGTGAACCTTTCCCATTCTTGTCACCCACTCTTTTGAGATGACATTGTCCCTGCTGTCTGTTTTTTATTTAATGTTCCCTAAGCTTATATTGCCTTAGTTTCCCAGCTGATTGAGTAGAGGGCTTGGTATTGCTCTACGCCTTACTTATTTTAGTCAAGCTGGACGGTCAATCTGCAGTCAATAATACTCGCTAAAGCCCCAGCTGTTTTGTTTTAATCAGATCCCAGGGGTTTTGGCCTGGCTAAATAAGGTTGGCTAATGGTTGAGAGTGACCCAGTCCTGTCCGCAGCAAACACCTCCCCGTGGTGTCAATGCAGAAAGCTTCAGGATGTGTCCGTCTCGCTGCTGTGTGCGCAGCCGGATGAAATGCACGTTGCAACATGTTTATGTTTAATGGGACACTGTTGGTAAACCTGAAGAATTGACAACTTCCGTTATGCAATATTTAGTTTGCATGCCCTAACTCCCTAGCTGCAGGTGCAGACTGGTCTGTTATCACTGAACACAGCAGGTGAAATTCTGCTCACTTTTCCAAAACAAAACAAATATGATGTATCCAATCGGTGATTCCTAGTTTATAATCTAGTGCAGATTGCCTTTAGTGATCAGTGACATGCATGTGGACTCTCATGGGTATTGCATTACACTGTTGTTCTTTCAAAGGAGGACAAATATTATAGTCTTATGCGCTGAGGGGAAACACGCGGATTACATGACCTTCTCAATGGCCTACATGACTATGACATCATATTTATGCTCATCCTAATCAGATGATCTCAGAGGAAATGGGTTTTGAGTTGCCCTTACCTGCCCGCTTTTTTACCTGCCCTCCCCGGCTCATAATACCACTGCCAAGCAACAACAGTGACCACAAATTGTCAGCCAGTCGCCGCACTCATCCGATCAGTTATATTGAGCAATATTATTATTCAGCAAAATATATGTATCTGCTAAAAGTACAGCAATAGGATTTGATGGAAAATGGAAAAAAGGGTTTGTAAGCAGACGTAAACATTGCATTTTTGTCATGTGAACAATGCTGATGAAGTTTTAACAAATAGGAGGAGGTCATATTGATGCGGCATTGCAGCAGCAAGAGACGAGGATCAGCAAAGTGATGGAGCGCAGAGAGCTGGTCTTTGATGCTTTCTGCAGCTATGCCAGTGATATCCTCAATGTCTGCTCGTTCCAGTGCTATACTATCCTTTATATCTTAAACTAAGTAATATGACTGCTTTTACAGCCTTGTGTTAATGACTGCTTTTAATCCAACTGGCTCATTCCTCATTTGCGCGACCTCTCCTCCTCCTGTTTGACTTTACGTGGTTGACCTTGGTGTTGAATCATTTGCTTTTAGTGGAAGTGTGCGGCCCACAGAGGGATGGCTTGGCTCTAAGTCGAGTTCTTAGTTGTCATGCACACCTCCAATCTTCCACTCGCATATGTCCAGGACACTGCGCCAAAGCCGTGTTCAGCCATGCAGTCTCACTGGCTTCCCCGGGTGCCACTCCGGCGTCCCGTCATGTGACCGAGTTCAGTGTTGGACACGCTGTCCACTTTTTTGTGTGGAGCAAATCGAGGACACAACCCAAAATAGCATCCTCATTGCCACCCTGGGTTGAGTCTCACGCTGGTCACCTCGGTCAAAATGAAAGTACATGACACTGAGGGGATGATGTCATCACTGCTCACCTCCCTGGTGATGACTGGCTTTCTTATAGGTCCAGGAATACTCCCAGAATATTATGCTCGAATGCATTTTGCTTGTATCTGTGAATCAAACTGAGGATGGGAGAGGTGTGTGTGCGTGTGTGTGTGTGTGTGTGTGTGTGTGTGTGTGTGTGTGGGTGTTCAGTCATAAGCAGTAATCCTCACTGTTCCATCTGGCCACTGTGTGTCAGTCTGTGTGTAAGGGAAATCCTCCTTTAGGAGTCTTACCTTCCATCCCCCCACTTTGTCTTATGCTCATTCTACAACCGGACAGACCAGCCTTGAGCATGATCTTTTAAGCAAAGCACCCTTTACCTCTTTCTTTCCATCAGCTTCGGTCATGCAAAGTGTCCAATATGCAGGTGTGGCTCACATGGAAGTCTTCTGGACCTACTCGATACGTAAATCACATCTGTTGCATGGTGGCTTCTGAGTGTGAAGGTCTTTCTCTGACGTGGGAGTAATTACATTTCTGCATTAGTTTGTAGGTTACATGAATAATGATAAACAACAGACACTTACATAACCCTTCCAGCGTATGGCATGTAATCCGTGTATTACAGAACATCATAATGCATCCACTGCTGTGTGTGTTTTTTTTTTAAAGTGAGCTTGGTCATGATGCTGATAATGCATCCACACACTCACATTCTGTAGTATTTCCTGTAAAAGCACTTAAAAGATGTGTTCTAAGGATTATGAATGAGATGGTGCACACAACGGACTCTGCTCTTAATCCCGCGAGGTCAGGAGAGACCACGCAAAGCCCCTCATGAGCCTCTTTAAAATTTTAGAATTAACAAGTAAATGAACAGTGCAGCGGTTTAAGAAGAGAATACTGTTTTTTAACTAAGTCGGAAAAAGTTATTACTCGATTTAAAGTTTTTTAAAGCATCTTGAATTAACTGTTTCGAATGATCAAGTAATGTTTCATTTAAAAAAAGAAGGAATTCAATACTTAATTTCCTAAAGTTGAGCTCAATGTTCAAATGACATGAAGTAAATGTATCATTTAGAGGCACAATTAAAGTAAACTAATTAAAGACAGAATGACATAATCATAGATTTTCTCGCAGTTTAATTATAGTGTTTTTGGGGCATTATCATTATGGTGTATTTTAAAAAAAAGTAAAGAGAAGAAATCCAGTAATTTATCAAGCATTATCCAGCCCATAATCAGAAAAATATATTTTTTTTCTATTTCACTTTATTTTTCCTTCCTCCCTTTCCCCTCTGCTATATTCTTTATTTATCCTCCAGAGCTGGAAAGAAATGTTAGTTATTCAGACAATTTATAGCTTATTAAACTGCACTAAATATAGTAAACCGAATAACTTACTAATGGAATGAACCTTGGACTCTTGAAATATATAGAGGGGTAGGAGCATTTTTAATATCTTTTCTTGTGGTATTTAATAATAAAAAAAAAAAAATCAGTAAATCCCAAACACCTTTTAATACAAATAGATCGATGAGAAAGAAAACCAGAGTACATTGACATGTTTGTGGTTATAGTAAGTGGCTTGTTTCTTTTATTTTGATTTATATACACACACATACAGTATATGTATTTGTGTATGTACACACATGTGTACATGTAAATATGTGTATGTATATGAAGTGTATATTTGTGTGTGTATACATAATGTTTATATGTATATTTATATGTAGTAGTTTATGTGTATATTTGGTGGTCAAAGGTCACGATGACATCACAAAACACGTTTTTGGCCATA
This sequence comes from Clinocottus analis, assembly GCF_023055335.1. Classification (NCBI taxonomy): domain Eukaryota; kingdom Metazoa; phylum Chordata; class Actinopteri; order Perciformes; family Cottidae; genus Clinocottus; species Clinocottus analis. The sequence continues at coordinate 4,757,475 of NW_027176218.1, read as the reverse complement.
ACACAATAATTCATATGCTAATTATGTGAGAACAAATGTATAAAATTGTTTTTTTTTTACATTGAGATAAACTACAAATGACTGGTGGATGGAAGTTGGGCAGTTGTTGTCTTTTGTCACTGAAACAGTGAGGAATATGTGCTAGTAGCTTCCTGAAGATTTGTTTCCTCTCCCTGCAGCTTCGTCATGGTCCTGGTGTGTCTAATCTTCAGTGTCCTGTCCACTATAGAGCAGTATGCAGAGTTTGCCACTGGGACCCTCTTCTGGATGGTGAGTACTGTCTGTCATCCCGCTGGTGTACCAAACAGCAATCAGGTTCAGTTTGTACACACTCCAGCAGAACATCTTCAAATCTTTGGCATTTGTGTATGGATGTGTGCTTGTTTCACTGACAATACATGGTATATATGATGCATGTACATTAATGTATTTCAAGTCTGTTAATTGTTCTGTGTCTACCTGCCCAGGAACTGCATATGGAAATTAGGGAAAATATAGATCTGTCATGAATCATTATATTTTACATTGTTTTATATGTTTCTTTTGTGCAGGAACCTGGTTTTATTAAAGATTAATAACCAGTATGGAGCATGGGTGTGTAGGGCCTTCAGAAACACTTGCCTGATGACAGCCACGAAACAATATATTGATTACGCATTCAGTTCATTGGTAGAAAATGTAACATTTTTAGCATTTGTTGTCGAGCAAAAGGGCCAAACATTCACAAGTTTAATTTGCTCCAGTTTTCTATTTAATTTTGTTTGTTTTTTTGCACCATGAAAGGGACAAAACAAATATTTGTACTATATCACACGGTCTGTGGGAATTTCTTCTTTTTTTCCCATTTTCTGAAAGAAACAATTATGACATTATTATTTTATGTCTTTCAAAACAAAAAATTGCAAGACAAAAGACGAATCACAAACCAATCAACAAGAGGAAGAACATAAGAGTACAGGCCACGATCAATAATACCAACCATAATGATCATAATATTGATAATAATAAGATAGAACAATGTATGAGCTAATATTATTAAGTAATGGCTGATGAGAAAAATAATAATCGCAGCCCACATAATAACACATATATTGGTTGATGAAGGTTTTATCACTCCTATATTGACAGAAGAAATTGAGTGATGCTTCCTTGACATCCTTGAATTTCATTATTTTTTTGTTTTACTTTCTTTTATTTTGTTAAAGAGAAGCAAAGAGTGACAGTTATACTATTAATAACAGAGCTGCAGTACCCTCTTGTGTCCACATGATGGAGACAGAAGATCGCGGCTGAAAGGGATCCCGCCCGCCATCTTACACCTTAGCCCAAAGATATTTCAACGCTTGAAAAGACTGTAATCACTTTCAGTTATTGCAAATAACATCACACAATACCTGCCAGCTTGTATTGCATCCGTGCATCCTCCCTTACAGTTAGTAACGTGTGTATATATAACACAATAAAAGCATGGGAACGGTCAGGAGTCACTGCTTTCAACCTATAGTGGTGACACTAAAAACGTTAAGACTTGCAAAATCATTCGGCTCCTCCAGACTGTACATGCGGATACTTGCTGGTAAATTAACTTTTTTTTTGTGCCTTATTAGGCTATTAAGGCTGCTAAGTGATGCAATAAATTCAGGGCTTACAACAGGTAGAGAAAATTATAGCTGTTGCTGGAAACTCTTCAAAGAGCTTGTATCATTTGTCTCTTGCCAGAACACTGTGGAAATAAATATACATGTAGCTACTGCACACTCACACACAGCTTGCACAAAAGCGGTACGTACACACACACCCACACACATAGAAACTCACACAGAAACTCACCCACGTACCACCTCCTGCGTCCTGTGGAGCAAACAGACAGAGTGGACACTGTTTGTGTAAACATTTGACCGGTGCTCTTTTAAAAACCTACTGTCATGGCTATTCTTTTTTTATTTTATTTTTTACCAAAGAAGAGCCAAAAACTCTCTATAATCATCTCCTCTCTCTCTCTTTCTTCTCCTTCCACCTTTTCTTTCCGTTGTTTCATTACTCAAGAGGCCAGCGGTAATCAGCCTCATGAAGATGTAGAGTGAAATCAAACACTTCAGCACACAAAATTACAGTGTGACATTTCCCTTTATTTGTCAAGCCCTGTTTTTTGTACACCTGGGTGTGCGTGTTTGCATGTCTATTTGTAATTACATCCTTTTGGTTCAGTATTAATTGTCAGATCAGATAGTACCATATCTTGTGTGGGTGTGTGAAGCAGTGTGAATGGTGTCATGGTGGTTTATAGCAGTGGTCGTATCTATACTTAGAAAGTTCAGGGTTAGCTGACATCTGTGAATCACAGGCTGCTTGTTTTGGACGGCAGAGGGGACAGAAGTCCGTTAGCATATTTGGCCTTCAAGGCAGTTGCCAAAGTAAAGCTGGCCACACTGGACCGGAGGCTCAGAAGCATTCAGCACACGCTAGCATAGCACATATATCTCTTCTATATCGTCTTTATTTTTTACAATTCAATAAATATCACTCAACTTTCCTTGAGCCTTGGCTGTGGCTGTAGATATGCAGCCAGCTAAGCACACTCCCAATATAGGCTAGTCTACAGTATATAGACTAGCCGTCAAAGCAATTCCCCTACATTCTGCGTCAAGTCGGGCCTAAACAGTGTATCACCACCAGCAAAAGATCATTAGGGCCCTAAAGAACGTTTTTGGAGCTCACATTGGTTGAAAGGAAATATACTTTTGTAAAATGTTACGTTTCTAAGTAAAATCCTGTAAAGCTAACATTAGCAGAGAGCTTCCGCACATCATCAACTAGCATTAGCATGTTTACCGCACAAGCTATTTAAGGAATGTCTGCGCACGCCGCTTTTGGTTTTTAATGATTGTAACGAAGGACAAAGACTAAGTCGGCTTTGCAGGAATAGTGTGCCTTCATTTTATTTTCTTCAATCGCCAAGTGACGTGGTGGTACACTTTTACACTGTGATCTGTGTGCGTTAGCTTCATCTTTTGAACCTCTTTTCACTGCTGAATCAGTTCGACATCCTGGATAAATCCTTCACACGTATATTGTGGAGGAGAACACTTTTCAAATACAGGAAACAACTATATAAGACGTAGTGGAGTCGGGGTCATTAGCTGCTAGCCGTTGACTCTACTGCCACCATGTTGAGAGCTGTTTGGAGTCAATAGATATGTTCTAAATTTTTAGTTGGAAACCTTGAACTGAAACATATTAAATAACTTGCCTCTGAGAAAGCTTATGCTAATTAAATGCAATTGATATCATCCAACATCAGTCCAACATCAACAACAATGGTATTACCGTGCATTATGTACTATCCATGCATTGCAAAAGCTTTGTACAGGTAAATCTAGATGTAGTGAGTGAGTATACGTGCACCTCTCTTGTAGCAGGACACACAGATGAAGCAATCTAATCACATTTTCATCTAATATCGTAATTCCCAAACAGCCCCCTGAATGAGCTTCATCCTATTCTGGCTTGACGAGATTATCGCTGCGCGAACAGGCGGTTGTTTTCAATAAACAAATAGTTGCCAGTTTCTGATACACATACAAAAATTCCCCAACATCTGGGTGACCCAATTTATGGAATTATTATGATTAATCCCATCAAATTCCCCAAATTCATGCGTTCCTATGACTTTCAAATGTCACCCACATGTCATAATTACTGAGCATTTTTTTGCTGCTGTTTTGGTCGTACTGTGTTTTTTTCAATCTTATAGAAAACATACATCCACAATGATTTTGACTCCCCTATTATGAGGCAACACCAGAAGCTTTGTCGATAGGATGCAGGTATCAAAAGTTCCCACCTCCTTTGTGACTAATAGACTAAACTTTGCTTGGTCCAGAATGCAAAGAACTGTTTCAATATTTGTGCAGATAAAATCTCATCCGTTAGCAAAAATAACACCTTTCAGTCACAGTGTTCTATTACAGAAACAGCAACAGGGACTTAAAAAACACAGTCTGTTACTTTCCTACACAAACAATAAGGCTATGGCTCGCTGGTCAAGTTGTTACAACCACCTTGGTTTCAGATCTCCAAATGTCTGCATACATCTCCGATTTGCTCAGCGATTCAAATATAGATGAATACAGTGAAACCAAATGGTCATTAAGTGGAATTATCAGGCTGTGCTATGTAGATTTACTGAATCATTTCTGATTTTTTTGATGATTAAGGGTCCTAGGAATCCCAGGTTTGACCACTGAAGCGCAAAGCTGTACACATAGTTAACTAATGAAAATGAGCGAAATGAGAAATTCAGAGAGCAGCAAAAGGAATCTGTCCATCACCACGATAACCTTGATGGAGGCCTTTTAGTAGTTTTTCATACTACTGTCGCAAACGTATGACTAAACGTACACATCGCTGCATTTTCTCTGTGTGCTGACACTTTTGCCAGCCAAAATAGTGTCTGCTTTGATTGACAGGTCATTGTTTGGGGGCTCTGTGGCGCTGTGTTATTGCAGCAGGGCTCATGGTATTAAGTTTCATGCAAGGGCGGTCAGGGAGCAGCCAGTTCAAGCAATCAGCAGGATGACCACCCACATGGCCTTCGGCTTTAACAGACAGTATAGTGACTAAATATTATTCATGCACGGTGGCCGGGTAAAGGATCTCTGTCAGACGGGCATTATTAAGTCACGGAGGCTCACATGTATGCAGGTAATGGAAAAATAAATGCACAATGGTACATATTGAAACACAATGTAAAAGCACCTCAACTGATGGTTTGTATGATTAGAATTCAAAATCAAGCCCTCCATTTTTTCACAAGTATCTTATTCTGCGGTGTTGCAGAACGATTTACAATTATAACAAGATCTCATCGCCCACGTCATGAATATGCCTGTTTATGCTTCTTATCTGTGAGGCAGCAGTGTGGCAGCATTTCATCCTGTGGCTTCAATCACTTAGCCAATGACCCCGTCTCAATATGAGCTGTCATCAGCCGTGTTATCAAGCTCCATTTTTCCTCCTACGTGGTTGGGTGGTCCTCCTAGACCAACTACGTGTCTCTGTCTCACACACCTGTCATTACCCATTCATATCGTTATTGTACATCTTGGTGATTCATTCTAATGGCTCGATTATTGCGTTTGGATTAGTGTTCATGCACGGCACAGTGTTATCAATGCTTTTAGATATGAGACCTTATCTGCTTCCGCATCCACTCGTCCTGCATGTGCTTTACAGTGATTGTTGCTGTACCAATGGATTAATGTAACCCTTGCTCCGTGTTTGCATTGTGCTCCGCAGGAGATTGTGCTGGTGCTGTTCTTTGGCACGGAGTATGCGGTCCGGCTGTGGTCGGCAGGCTGCCGCAGCAAATATGCAGGCATCAAAGGACGCCTCTGCTTTATCAGGAAGCCCATATCAATCATAGGTGCACCTGGAATGTTCCTTTGCTCCCATTTAATACAACGGATGTCATGTATTGTTCGTGCAGATCAACAACTTAGATATTGCAAGCAATGTCAGGCTTTATTTTTCATACAATGTATCCTTGAAGCTGAAATGATTGCAACCCTGATTTTATCTTCTTTTTTTCTTTTTTTTGCTTTTCTGTCCGTCTTTATCTCGCTCACAGATTTGATAGTGGTCATTGCCTCAATCATTGTGCTTGGCGTAGGCTCCAATGGCCAAGTGTTTGCCACGTCCGCCATCAGGTAGAGCGACTGTTTTGTTCTGCATTTCATACATGTGGCGAGTAAGAGGGATCAGGAGATAAGGCATTGTTGTTGTGTGTCGCAGGGGCATCCGTTTCCTCCAAATCCTGCGCATGCTGCATGTGGATCGACAGGGAGGAACGTGGAGGCTCCTGGGATCTGTAGTTTTTATTCATCGACAGGTAGGTTGAAATAAGACAGAAAACAAGCAAACAGTTTCAAACTATTTGTTTTTTTGTTTTTTTGAGCATTATTCTCCTCATCACATAATCAGATAGATCGGAAGTGGACCAAAATAAATCATTACTCCTGTTGCACCATTTAGCTGTAGTTTCTTCTACAGGTTGACTGCACAGACCCAACTCCACCTTCCTGATCATTCTATAATTTACCTCTGATTACAGCAAATCCGATGTGCACTGTGAGAAAAACATGCACTCATGCACAAATAAGCCACAGCAGACCGGGCTTTATAAGGAGAAGAGAGATAGTCATAGTTGCCTCCTTCTTTTTTCACCTTATTCTGGTAGACATGTTTTAGTATTTTATTCGGTTGATACACAATAAAATCAAGGATGCAATGTTCTTTTCTCTAAATCCGTTAAATAGTCAAACCTGACATTCATGTCTCTTTGATGAATCAGAAACATGACTGATCAGTTCAGGATTTCATGCAAAGGTCAAGAAAATACATGTTAGATGAGCCCAAGATCCTTTAACAAAGAACTTGATTTGTTGCCATCTCCCTGTTGTTAGATGACTTCTGTTTTTCAATGATGTGTTTGCCTCTCGCAGTGTCAATAGGTCGATGTTAAGTAACCGACAAAGCAGTTGAGCACAGAAGTGCTTGCTATCTATATTTGCTGTATATACTATTTAAAAAAGTGAGCTAACTAACAACTAATATACACAAGTAATAAGATATAAAGTGTTGTAAATTACACTCAATTCCAACTCATGCATTAAAGTTGTAGTATAAAACACTTAATGACTGACGGCATGATCCTCCTGGTGTGGATAATGAAAATGTACCACTGATCGGTTTAGGGTGGATTTGACGTGTAGACCGCTGCATGGTTGGCTCTAATAATAATAATCACCACACCCCGTTTATCCTTCTTGCAATGCAGGAGTTAGTGACCTAGCTGACACATCGTGCACCAATATTAGTACTTCATCAAAGCCCGAGAGCGCTCATAGAAGTGTACCTTGTGCAAACTCGTGCCACTCCTGGCTTCACGAGCGAGACACACACAGCACATTTATTACTATAACTCAACCTGACCCGTCACACAGAAGGATGAAGGTTGGCGTCAGTCAGTCAGCAGCAGCTTACGGCGCGTCGCTCGCAGCTCCTTTGAAACACACAAGTTGTTTGAAGTAACGCTGATGTGCACTGTCACCAACATGGCTCTCTTTGACGCGGAGGACATTCTTTCACACAACGTTTTCATAGTATCGCCTGCGGCCGTGTTTTCCAGGAGCTGATCACCACCCTGTACATCGGGTTCCTGGGCCTGATCTTTTCCTCCTACTTTGTCTACTTGGCGGAGAAGGACGCTGTGGACGAGGAGGGCAAGACGGGCTTCTCCAGCTACGCCGATGCCCTGTGGTGGGGCGTGGTAAGACCACTTGACGAGAAAGTAGAATCACATCGCCCCCCGCCCCCCCCCCCCCCCCCCCCCGTCCTTCACTGATGTTTTTGTACTCTCAGCATATTTGTACGAGTACATTATCTGCCTTTTTGTCTTTTGCAATGCATATATTACTCGGACCCCTTGAACGCCACTTGAAATTTCCCGACATCGGCTCCCCACTTGAAAGGCCACATTGCATGTAAAAAGGCGACAAACACACAAAAAAATCGACACAATGGAATCTCAAGTGGAGTCTTAACTTGAAGAAAAAAGAAGATTGAGATGGCCGGCCACCCTGGCCGGTCTAATTATGAATCGCCTTGTGTTTTTAGTTTTTCCCCATCGGGTCTTTGTGTGGCGAGCGCGTAACGCCGCGACACTCAACACAGACGCAGGTGTGTGTTGATGTTTTTCGTGCGTAGAGCTGGTTTCGCCCATTCCCCTCTGTACGGGGGCTCCGGTTTCCAGAGGAGTTAATTAAACATTTGAATTGAAAGCGCAGAGTAATGAGAAACCTATGGCAGCCTTGTGCAGGGGATCAGCGTGCCACAAAGAGACGCTAATAAAGCATTCACCTCTGGGCTCTTTGGCTCAAAGAACTTTTAGAGCACCAATATAAAGTGTCAGTTCCCTTAATTAAAACTTTAATTGTGGGATTACTACCTTTTCTGTAACAAGGGTTAGCGAGGTCACAGTGCTCCTCGCTGCTCTATGGAAAGTCGAAGAAAAGCTGTTTGTGTTGCTCTGTGTTACAATGCCGAGAGAAGAAATGCGGTTGTGGGGGGGGGATCTGCACTTTTTATTGTTTTTCAGAGACTGTAAACTTGAGTCATGATATTCCATTACAATGGGCTGGGTCGGGTTGGTGAGTGTTTGTTGAAATGAGATTGCACTGATTGGAGAATGCTAAGCTCCTCCAGTCTGTATTCCTTCTCTTGGCATGCGTTCCACTTTCGGATGTGCAGGTGCAGGGCACAGCTGGAGGACAAGCCGATGCCGTGATTCATATCCCCTTCTCTCTCCCTGCGTTACTTTCCCCTGCCTCTCTTCTTCTTTTGCCAGTTGCTGACGGTTAGGTAATGGCTGTTTTGATTTTAACAACCCGCCTAACTTCTGCCAGGGCAAAGCGTGAAAGAGAAAATGAGGAAAACGAGAGCTGCTAAACGTGCCGTTATGTCGTTTGTGGTGCTTATGTACCATTTTAAATTGGGTATAATCGCTCGTGCAGTCTGTCGGCATGCAGATCAGCGTCCATATAAACATGCAAATAGACATTTACACAGTTACACATATTTAAAGGCAAGTCTGTGACCTTTGTGTAGACATGAGGAGGTTTTTGCCACACACCCTACAGTCTGAATAAGAGGGGTGTTGTTGAGGAGACCATTCCACTCTGATGGTCAGGAGGACATTGTTTAGTCATCGGATTTGTGGACGAGGGATTAAATCCCCCACTCCACCCCCCCTCCCCCCCCCCAACATACAGCCACCCTTCCCGCCCTTGCTCCTTCTTTTTTTTTTTTTTTTTTTTTAACTCCCAAAGCCCTTTTAAGTATCTCACCTTACATCAGCCGCTTTGTGTTGGCGCACAACGGCGGCGATACTCCATAGACACCCACGGTAAGCCAAGTGAGTTCTGAATGTGTCAGAATTGGCTCGGCTTTCAGAGTGGGTGTACATGCAAATGCGAGCGGTGTTTGTTCCCCTCACCCCGGCAAATTCCTACACTCACTGAGGATTAGTGGTTGGGAATCTTATTCCCTTTGAGGAGCGAGAGCCTCAAACGCCCCGGCCATCGCTGACAGTTGTGGAACCGGGCCAGAAAGGCTGATGAACTTTCTCTTTATTGTCCAACTCCTGTTATAGACTGCTCTGGTGACCCTTTGAGAGATCTGCATTGACTGACATTTTCATTACGTCAGCAGTTTGTTACAAATGAGAGTGAAAGAGAATCTCTCTATACATTTTGACATGAAAGGAAAGCATTAAATACATTTACATTACATTTTCATCAGGTGCATTGACGGTTAAGGAAAGGATAAAGGAGAGTCGAGACCGGTGCCTTCCAGTTTCCCGCCCTCCGATGGTGTTGATTAAATTTAGCCGATATCCCATCAGCCCCAAATGTCTTGACCTGTTTTTGCAGCAGTGAATGGCCGTGAATGTTACAGGATTCCTCTTTCTGTCACGCAAATGCCTTCATTCTGCGAGTGATCATCTAAATATATTTCATCTACGCTCTCTCTCTTTAGGTGACTGTCACCACAATCGGCTACGGAGACAAAATTCCTCAGACGTGGATAGGCAAGGCCATCGCCTCCTGCTTCAGCGTCTTTGCCATCTCCTTCTTCGCCCTGCCCGCTGTAAATATAACTTTCATTTGAATGACATGAAACTCTCAACCAGTAAGGAAAGATTGTTAGTATGTTGACTTCTGTTTTGTTTAGGCATTGGTATCCAGAAATTATTTTATTTTTTTAAAGATTTATTTTTTGAGAGATTCTGGATCTAAATTTTTTAATCTCTATTAAATATTCCATGTTTATGAAAGCCTATTTCCGCCACACACACCAAAAAAAATTATGACCAAAAAAAAAAAGGAAATAACACACAAAAAAAAATTAGGACAAGAGAAAAAAAAACACCCAAAAAAAAATTAGGACAAAAAAGGCCAAAGAAAACATTGTCCTCAGTTTTTTTTTTGGGAGTAGGGGGGTCCTAATTTTATTAATTTTTTTTGGTCCTAATTTTATTAATTTTGTGTGTTGTGCAAATGGGCTTCCATAAATCTTTGATATGTTTTTAATTTTTAATTTCATTTTTTACAACCTAATTATTTCCATTCAGGGTATCCTGGGCTCGGGGTTTGCCCTGAAAGTCCAACAGAAGCAAAGACAGAAGCACTTCAACAGACAGATCCCTGCTGCAGCCTGTCTCATCCAGGTACATGTTTGCAGTTAGTTTAGCAATTCACACATCGCTGCATTTGTGGCTCACATTGAAGCATCATTGGCTAATGGTTCCTAATCACTGACTTACTATCCTATGGTTGAGTAGAACAAAAGATAATCTGTGCTTCAACACATTGACTAACACACCCTCTGTCCTCCACAGACACTTTGGAGGTGCTATGCAGCAGAGAAACCAAACGGCTGTGCTGTCACATGGAAAATGTACGTTATAACTCCAGAGGCCGTCACCGCAGTGGAACCTGACAACTTCGGCCCTAATGTCCGGAAACTGAACATCTCGGTAATTGTCTCAGGTCAACCTGTATTCAGAGCAAAGTGTATTTTGTGGCTCATGTTTTGTGCAGTTTTCGGGAGTTATTGACGAGTCTTCTGTTTGAAACCACTCTTATTAAAGTATGTCTTTGATGCTGTGGGCGAAGGGACCGACCTTGCGACATGCTGGCTTTTGGATTCAACCAGGGACCTTTTCTCCTCCACTGTTTATTGTGTCCCTTTTACTTTAATCCGCCTCATAAAGGTGGGATCCCACCCAGAGAAAAAAGTAACAACACCCAGCCTCTAAACACAAATCACATGAACATTACTTTGCTCATGTTTCTGGTTCCAGACGTCTCGTTTTGAAATTCAAATAAACTAACAGATGTGTTTTTGTGATCTCACGAATTAGATTGAGAAAAGTTAAGAAAATAAATGCTGATTAAAAAAATTTAAAAAATCCCCCAAGAAGAGAGTGTTTAGTTAAATAGATGATAAAATACATTTGTGAGAAAAAAAAGTCTTCTCAAATAGCCCATTGAAGCTGAGGTGAGAAAGATCAAGAAGTCTGAAGAAAACAGAAAAAACATTGTGTGCTCACCTTTCCCAACAACATCGGCCATGTTGTGCTGCGGCCATACAGCATAAAAGAGCAAGTTAAGTTCCCACAAACGTACACGCACGCGGAAAGGACGCACAAATGCACGTATACACTGAATGCCTCCCACCACCCTCACCCCCTCCTCCCCCGAAGGCCTGACTCCACCAGGATGACTCGAGGCCTTTGTCTCCGCCCGGACAAAGCCTCAGTCAGTCGAGATGATGTCACCGCCGCCTTTCTCATGGGAGTAAACCTTTGTCTAGTAGAACAACAACAAAAAAATCTTTGTGTAGCATTGAACCCACATGTATTGGGGAGAATGAAGGCTGCTTCCGCTCTTTTCTGCTCCGGCATGTGACTTTCTCCTCCGACTCTCCCCTCTTCCCTTTCTCTGTCTCTCAAGATTCCTCTCCTGTTTCTTCCCTGTTTAACATACTTTATTTCCCGCCTTCATTTTCCACCCGGCTCCCCCCGCCGTCTCTTTTTGCACATCTTCCTCTGATGCCTCGCTGCCTCGTTTATTTCTTTCTGATTCAAAATGTTTTCTTCTCTCTCTCTCTCTCTTCTTTATATCTAACTCTCTATTTCTTTGTCTCCCTCACTAATGAACTCAGTGTCTGTTACAGTTTCTTCATGCCCCTCCATCTTTCTCTCTCTTTTCTCTTTCAGTCCTTCTTACGACACCCACCAATCCCTCTCTCTCTCTCTCTCGCGCTCACTCTCTCCGCTAATGAGTCATTCAAATCGGGTACTTGGATTGAACTGCTGGCCACTTGTCAATGCCAAAGTCTGATCCTCTGAGTCCAAAAATTGGAGTTTCCATAAAGGCCACGTCCATGACGTGGGTGTGGGTCAGAGGGTCTGCAGATTGGACTGAAGGCACTATTTAGCCACTCTTTAGGCACCATTTAGCTCGCAGAAACTCACTGACTCACACATCCCATAGCTATGATCTCAATGAAAGTGAGATTAAACATGTACCGCTGATGTCACCGGCGTGCGAGCACACCACTTGGTAAGATAACAACAATGTGAACTTTTACAGGTACTAAAAGAAAAATAATTTGATTTTTTTTTTTGGTGTGTGTCAATGTTTTTTTGGCTTAGCGTGGCTTTTTAACACTTTGCTAAAATGGCTGGATGAAGTCACGTGTTGTTCAGAGGATGTGTTTCCATGACAATGTGGAACACCTGAAACGTATTCCAGTGTTAACGTTGTTAACAGGCGGGCACTTTGAAGAAACAACTTCCAGCTATATAGTGTTAGAAATCGGTCCAAATTTAATAAAATCCTTTTATTAAACGGTCCTACACGACCTTCCTGTCTGCACAGATAAATACAGAAACAACGGAACAAAACATGATATGCAATGAATGGTTTTCTCCTTATGAAACTTTTGCTTCATGCATGAACCCCTTTGACTCATGGACATTTCTTTTGTTGGTCTGCCAAATTAATATGCAGCACCTGCAAGGCTGCGTGTCCAGACTGTTGAATGTCACCTGCCTACTCCATAAAGGTCGAATAGTCCCAACTATATATTAATTATTAGAGGGAATGCATGAAGGGAAGGGTCAAAGAGCTCTTTTTTTACCATGACATCATCCTTTATCGTGACAATTTGTCACACTTTGTTCTTTTTATTCCATCGCTGTATGTGAAGGTCACTTCTGAGGTTCACAATTCTTTCGAATTTTCTTTTCATTTTTTAAAATTTATATTTTATTAGTCTTCAAGATCTCACATACATACTTTTACATTTTTCAGATTCTATGTATGTGGCAAACAGTATACTTATTTTCTTACTATTCAAGTATAAACATGAGGAGAAAGATAAGTAAAAGAAAAACAAACACACTCACACATGTCAATAAAGAAACAAAAACAATACCACAGTAACAAAACTACCAATAAAGCAGAGAGAAATGATTTTCCACAGGGCAAAGAAATACAGTCAGGCCATTTATCTGTGACATATTTGAACCATTTTTGCCAGTGCTTAAGAAATGTTTCCATTCTTTGGTTACCATAAACTGTAATCTCCATTCTGTAGATTTCTTTTGATTTTTTTCCACACAGCAAGGCAATCAGAAAGGCTCTCTAAAGACTACTGCTTGTGATTACCATGTCTCATGATAGCCCCACACTTCTTGCTCATTAACTGAGTTGTTGTTTCCTCTGTCCGTCAGAAAAAGGGGACCAAGAGGAGGTTGAAGCCCAGAGGTAACGGCTCGACGGGCGTGTCCTCAGGGATCATAGCGATCCCCCAGATCACCTACGATCACATCGACGACTCCGAGGAGAAGAAAGATGCCTCTTTTTCCCAGGACGAGCCCAGAGATGCGGCGGATGGTAATACACTGGCTCGTATGTTAATGTGATGTGCGGTAAACTGATATCAAGAATATATATATATATATATATATATATATATATATATATATATATATATATATATATATATATATATATATATAACGGGTTAAAGTCACACATTGTTCAGTCTGAGATCCACTACTTCTATTCCAACAACTCAGTCCAAGAAAGTCAACTTGATGAAATCACACATGAATGCACTGAGCCCTGTTTCATTACAGTTGATTTAACTGACTTTTAATCAACTGTATCTGACAGAACTTGTATTCAAAACTTCAGCTCAGAACGTCATGTTATGAGTGACTGCAGAAATCTGTTGCTCCTAGTATATATTACGTGTTTAAAAAAAATGCTGCCTTAAAGGCCTTAGGAATTAATATTTTTTTAAAACATTCCCCCCCCCAATGTTGCATTCAGGGCATTTAAATGGCCAACTCCATGATGGATTACCCATTTTTTATGGCAGTTGATTTTGAATTATTCGTCGTTAGTTCATATGTCTGTGAAAAAAATACAGAAGATACACTTTGGATAATTATGATAATGTGAACAAACTAATAATACACTTTTTCTTTTTTTTTTTACACATTTTGCCTCGTGGAAAACCATTTACAAGCCGTTCATGCTTTCACCCTGTTGGGTGCTGACTGCTCTTCCTGCTGCTTCATGACTGAGATCATACTCTCTCATCTCATTGGTTAATTCTGCATGAAGCTATATATTGGTAAAACATGATACACGTGTGAGCAAATCTGGCAGTGATCACTTATGTATACATGCTGGCCTAAATACAAGCCCGAGGACAGCCTCACAGAGCTTAAACTTAAACATTCTGTCGTAATTAAAATGAATTATCATGTTATCTTTGTTGGTCTTGAAGTACCAAGTAATTACAGATGGGCAACCTCTTTGAATGTTTTTTTTTTCAGAGCTAATCTTTTTGCTAAAGATTGCTGTTTGGAGACCTTAAAACAACATGAGATGAGTTGGGATGTGCTGGTTTCTCATTTTCACACACTAAATAGAGGCCCTGAGAGCCAAGATGGCTGCCAGGTGTCTTCAATAGGCCACATGGAAGCCATTTCTGTCTCAGTGGTTAGAGGTCACGGTTACAAGCTCTTTACTGCCTCGCTTGTCCCCTTTGCCGGCCACAGACACTCAAACTGGGCTTAATTAGAAAAAACAACTTTAAGACACAGACTTGTCAAGGTTACAAGTGGGAATTTCTTGTTATACTACTCGCAGTTCATCATTATTGCTGCAATCCTGCCAAAGCCAAGTTGTGCTATCTTTTTGTCAAAGGGTTGAAAAAAGATCAGACAATTTTAAAGATGTTAGTTTCAGTATCCAGATAACTGTGGTTCTTAAGTGTTGCCAGCACTTGTACATAACAAAATAAACTATGTTTTTTTTTTTAAATGCCAGTCTTTACATACAGTATTCAATGGCTGGTTGGTTTAGGGGGGCGTTTGTTTAACTTCCTGTCTCTTAAAAGCCATCTCCGCCAAATGAATTAACCCAGACTCCAGGTTAATAAATGCACTTTATGAGTTTTTTTTCAAGTGTGCCATCATAAAAGGAACTGGAGTGACATAAACTTGACATAAAGGCAGACCATCACTGGAGGAGAGACCACTTATGAGCGGAAATGTCGTTTGGTTTCCATCTTAATTGGGTGGATCTTAGATAATGAAGGAAAACCTACCGTTTTAAATTCATGTGAAAAAAACAGTAAAATCAAACTTTTAGATTTCCCATTTTATCCAGTTTTCATTCTCATAGTTACTAGCAACGAAGCAAGCGGTAACATGCAGATCTTATGTTCTAATCATTGTAAAAAATAATGTTTTGCATTTATTATCATGAACTAAACATAAACACACATGTTCAGACTACACAGTGGAAAAAGGAACTGGCCGAGCTGAGGATGACATAAAACCTCGTGAAGAAGCCTGCAGCCTGGAGCGTGCTGTCAGTAATGATGATGTGTCGAGTTGAAACAGCATGAGACTGTATATGATCTCTGGTTCAGAGCCATAAAACAGGCACACCAGAGCCCCTGCTTTTGTATTTATTGTTCCAACCATCACCGCTTCAAGGAGCACTATAAGCCGTTTAGTTTTATTAAACACTTCCTAAACAGCAAACTGGTTGAATTTAAAATTGTGCTGGTTATGTTTTCATTCTGCTAATAAAAATTGCATCGTCACGAAGTTTAGCTCCCTCAAATCTCTTCTTCTTTACGCTTGCAACTAAAAGTGTCCTGTGTGGAGGGCAGAGCTCCACCAGGTGTGTCTGCAACGACCACTGCTGCTGTTTGATGGATTAAATACAACCCACATTCCCCCCCTGTCTGGGCCGCAAGTGTATCAGATGTGTTTCTCACTCGTATAACACACGCTCTTTAATTTGCTCTCTGCACCGGCTCCGATGAGCGACACTGCAGTTCACTGTGCACCGTTCAATTGTCTTAAGCTTGCAAAGGACGTGGAAACGAGTCCCTTTACCTTGTTTCCACACTGTTGTTTGGTATATTTTGTATCGTAAAATAAATAGCTTATAGCTTCTTTAAGTACATCCATTAAAATGGACGTGCATGGCAACACATGTATTACTTGACAGACAGATAGATAGATAGATAGATAGATAGATAGATAGATAGATAGATAGATAGATAGATAGATAGATAGATAGATAGATACTTTATTCATCCTCAGGGGGAAATTTGTATGTGGCAGCAGCAGCACAAAATGTTACATAGGAGACATAGAAATATTAAGTATGAAAAATACTCAATATATACAATACAATAAAATGTTAATAGTGACGACTTGTACAGAAACTCTAACCACTCTTTCTTTCAAAAGTACATTTTCAGGCTGTTTCTGACCATAAAATTAATCGTACTCCATAAAAGGAGATGGTAATAGTGCAACAAAAAAAATGCTGTTGTGTTGCAAAGCAGCAACTGATGGAGCTCGTTTGATTACATAAGTTGGAAATGACGTTGTCATTGTTGTGTGCTCCGGCCGTGTTGCATTATCATATTGACGTCAGCAATATTGGCAGGAATCACCAGAATGTTTAGACTATGAGTCTTCAGGTGAGTCCTTCAAGTCACAATTGAGGAGCACGAAATGCGAATTATGGGTTCTGACGTTTCGTTCCAGAGATGATGTCAACCCGTACTTTCGGGCCCTCTGGTCTCATGGTAGCTCCCTCAAGTTTCCATTTCATAATCAATTGTATGTTCAGGCCTGAGCTGTACCAAGAAAACAGGAGTTGAGACTCTTTCATGTCCCTCTTATACGTAGAAACTGAAGCGCATGTAGCGCATGTGTCCAACCACCAGCCCCTGTCACTGGTTAAGTACTTCATTTTTCACTCCTATTAAAATGTCCTCTGTGTTAATCATTAGCTAGCCTGCCTTTTTAATGTGGTCCAGACAGTATTTTAATTAGACTCGCTGGCTGGCTGGCTCTTTGTCCCCAACCGGACCAAACCAGAGCCAAGCAGGGAGACGCAGACACTGGTCCTGGGCTGACCCGGCCTGTTTTCTTTACTGGGTGCCCTGCCAACACCACGGGTGAGGAACAGGTCTGGCCTGGCTCGGAATGGACAGGGGGCCTGCGGGGACCTGGACTAGGACACTGAAGAGAGGGAGGGTGGAGGGGGAGGGGAGGAGGGGACTGGAGAGTTGGTAAACTGCCATTGTGGAGCTCCAGTAGTCAGAAATAAACTGCTCATTGTTTGATTTAGTCAGTGTCCGGCTTATCGCTCCACTTATCTGTCTGGCCACACCCACCTCCCCGTCTGTGAGAATCTTTCTCTCTCCGTCTCTCTCTCTTTCGCTGTCTCTCTCGCTGTACTACTCTGTCTTTTCTCTCTCTTTCCTCATTCTCTCCCTCCCTCCCTCCATCCCTCTCTCCCCGCCCCCCGGCTCATACTCTCCAAGCCAAACACATTTGCACTGATGGGCCAGATAAAACTACATATTGTTAATAAACCCTTATCCTGTTTGTGTAGCCGATAAGCCAGTTCACGTCTCCTTCAGTGAGGTTGAGGCTAAAGGTGGCTCTTGTTAGCTCTGGTCACCCTCCCTCCTCCCCTCCCTCTCTCACAGCCTCCCTCCTTCCCTCCTTCTCCCTCTCCCTCCCTCATCACCTTCTCTGCTTCCGGATTGGACAATGTTAAACAAACTCGATGATGGAATACAAGAGAGGCTGAATGGATTTCGCTTGAATTGGACTGGTCATTCATACAGATTTGCTTCTCCATTCTTTATCACAATCGAGGCCTGGTGGTTTCGGTGGAGAGACACGTCAAACTCAGACGCTGACAGTCCGACTGCGGGTCAAGACCCCGCTACGCATGTTGTTCTTCGCTGTTGTTTTTAGCAACACGCCAGCAGCCGGCCAGCTGCTCTGTTGAGCTGGAGCGCTGCAATTTCTGTTTCCTGGCATAAGCTGTGAAAAATATGTAATTCATACACTTTTTTTTCCCCCAACCAAAATACAATCCCTTCACCCTAGAATTGCGGAAGTTTTGCATCCTTTTTGAAAACCTCCATGTTAATGCAACAGTGTGGCATTTATATTGTGCACCAAAAGGTCAAACAATGAGGAAACACACTGATCTCTTCTTTTTTTCCCTCTCTTCTTGTCTCTATTGTTAACTTTTCATCAGGCCGTCAACATTCTTGGTCGTCTTACACTCTGAGCTGCCCTGGCTCCCCAGGTATCTTTCTGTTTCCTTATTTCTGCTTTTATCTTCCTGATACTGACACTTAAATATATTTAGGAAGAATAAATAACCATTTATGGTTATTTATTTGCACTTCTCAGCTTACTTTGTCGTGGACCGCAACCTTGTCATTTGTCTTTTTGTTATTCAACATACCACAATAAATGAATTCCTTTATGATGTACAGTAAAAAACCACGTGCATTAATATGTACTTGAATGTTTCTCTTTATATTTGTTAATTGAAAGAAAGAAAAATGGAGATTCAGTTGATTTCAACTTTGTACAGATGGACAAACTGCCCTCTAGAAGTGCATTGGAGTTATTATCTGCTCTGTCTGTCCTTGGCAGTGAGGGGGAATTACGATCACAGCACCTCCATCGACATCTCCCGCGCCAACAGCCTAACAGATGAGATGGACTACATGACTGAGAGCATCCCCCTCCCTGTGAAAGCCAAGTAAGTCCCAGAAAAGACTTCCCTCCTGCTCTTCTCTGGAGCCCCCTGTCTCCCTCCGATCCATCACCCTGCGCTGACCCCCGTTCTTTGACACATATAATACTGATTTCCCTCCTTGTCGATTGTAGCTAAAGGCCTTTTGTCAGACCAGAGAGCCCCTCTAGCCGCTCTCTAAATGAAGTTGTTTTGTTGAACTCTCTTGAGAGTTAAAGGGACTTCGCGAGTGCCAAGGCCATATCAGGTACATGGAGTTATAAAGGGGATTATCCCTTTAGTCTTGAGGGAAATGTCAAAGAAATCCCTCTCAATAGGTTGTAGGACATGTTAAGGTACCGGATGGCTTGTCACCACATGCCCTTGGTAGGATTGAGAACCGCTGTGTGAATTGTGAATGCGTGTTCCTTCCTCCGGCGAACCCGCTCGTTCAAATGAGTTTCATTAATGTGAACAGAAAGAAGAAAAAGAAAAACGTAATTCTAATGTAATGAGATTTCTCTTCTTGCTTCCTGTTTTGGCGAGTTAATGAGCGCTATTATTTCTCCACTAACGCCCGCTCCTGCACCAGTATCAACACACCAGTCCTCCCAGCGTCGTGCTTTCACAAGTTGACACTAACTACGAGTGTTCACATCCAGGCAAAGTGGAGACAACATGTCAACGCTATTGTTTGGCTTAATCCCAGCAGTGGGAGACTGCTGGAGTGCCTCTCCCACTGGGGGCCGAGTTATGTAGCGTCACAGCATACAGATTAGGTGATTACATACTTGGCAGGCAGGTAATACCAAGTCCCAGAGGACAGACTGCAGAAGGTTTGAGGTTTCAGTAGATTATGGGCTTTAAAGTAGTCTGAATGCTACATGGGGCTGCCATGTAGTTGATGTGTGTGTGGTGGTTCCCTTTCATTATTAATGGGGAATGAAGATTGAGAGATGCAGCTTGTGTGTGCCATATTGCCACGCATTTCTTTTTGTATTTATAGTCATAATCATGTATGCTACTTTAACTTCTTTGTATGTCATTGTAATATATATATATATATACAGTATATATATTTGTTACCATATTTAATTTAGGTCAACAGAGCGTTAGCTTTATTACTTATTTTGTTTCCTTATGATAGGTTTACAGTCATTCATGTCCTTTTGGGGGTTTCATACTGACTGAAATGTATTTGACGTAATATCTTCACAATACAGAGAGGCCAGAAAGCATATTTAGACGTGTGTCAATGGATGTGGATCATAACATAGATTTGATCTTCCTCTTTTAGTCCCGCAGTGGGGAAATGTACAAGTAGTATACAGCATCCTCCCTCTGTTGGCCCTGCAAATCTAGGATTTCCTCTGCTGTACTCGCCGCCATCTCTGGCCTTTTGGCCTCTTCGTTGTACATTCTCCTCTCTGTGCCCTCTTGAAAACCAAAAGCTCAGTGCACCTTTTGTACGGAGGAACGCAGAGTCATTACCGTAGAGGGTGCAACCTCAGTTCCCCCTGATGTTCCAGTTTGAATCCAACGTAAGTTAATAAGATAAAATGCTCCCAGCTCTCAGGCGATCCTGTACACGTAAACGCATTAACCGAACACGCCCTTACAGTAAAACAAGAGTAATGAGCAGCAGAACGCTGCTCGTCTCTCCTGCAGTCTGCCCGTCTGTGGCTCTGGTCCAGGACTCTTTCTCCACAAAGCACTTGAGTTCCTCGAGGCACTGTACTTCATCTTTCTGTTCCCTTTTTCCACTTTTCCCCATCCTACCATCCACCCTGATCTTATCTGCCGGTCAAAGGGAGACCATGAAAAATGTAATCCTTAACATACCGTGACTCGCACTACCCAAACTCTTATTAATCATTTTGAATTTGATATGTGCGCCACTCCTGGAAAATGTGATTGCAGTTTCTCATATTTTATTTTCTGGGCTGTTTTTTTCTTTCTTTTCTTAAAAGGAACGATTTTTTTTCTGATGCATGCTGAAAACTTCCCACCATGTGCAAACTTTTTTACTTTTTTGGACTATTTTCATGTCTAAAATTGTGGCGGCAATCGATATATGAAGGAAGGTAACTGAGCTCTGATGCACTGTGCTAAGATCTAAAGAAATAACTATATCTTGTAACTACAATTTTGTTCTGTTTTTGTGCGCCATTTTATTATTATCTCTGCCAGTTCTAGAAAAAGTATTGAAATCCTTTACTTGAGTTAACGTATCCATGCCAAACTGTGAAAATACTCCACAAGTCAAATGTGTGTGTTTAAAACCATTCTTAAGTAAAAGTATCATCAGGAATATGTATTTAAAGTTCGACAAGTAGAATTAGTCCTTGTGCAGTAAAATGATCCGTGTATGTTTTTGTGTTAACACGTTCTGACACCAATGCTGTGAATGGCGCAGCTTAGTCAAACGATGATGCTTTGTGTGTCTTTTCAAAATAAACACAGACAAATCCTGTCTTCAAAGGAAGTTAGACTTAGCCAGCAAAAACACTTAGTTAAGTTCAGGAAATGAGCGCGCTTGAGGGTAACTTAAGCCCTCAGGACGAGCGACAGGCTTTGATGAACAAATTCTAGATTGTGGCCAAACGCTGGGATTACAATTTTCAGGTCCGTCGTCCGCCATTTGGACACAACAATACTTTCCCTTTTAGACTTACATTAAGGAGGAGATGTCTGTCGCTCTGCTGGATTTACTTAGAGGTAAATCAACTTCTGACGATAAACTATTTAGCCCTTATTTTACCACCAGCTCTTAAAAGTTAAAGGAACAGTGTGTGTGTGTGTGTGTTTTAGTGGCATCTAGTGATTTGCAATCAACTAAACACTCCTCTGCTCACTCCTCATTTTCCAAGCATGATGCAGAACTACGGTGGCCTTTAGGTGAATGAGCCAGAGAACGAGCGGGATTAAAGGGAACACTTGTGCGCTCGCTCTTTAGGCCCCGTGATGCAGACGATCGCTATTAGATTTGGGTCTTTTTTTTTTTTTCTTTCCCTGAACTCAAACTGTTTTCGCTTCATGTCCCACTGAGCAACTTCTATAGGAATGACTGTGGCGCCAACTCCAACAGTGCGTCCAGTTCTCTTCATACAGCCATGCGTTAACTTGACTAACTAACGACTCATGTGACTACCGAGGGACTAGCCACCCACGTGACCACGCCTTGTGTTTGTTTAACCCCGTCCACCTCCTCCCTCGCCCGTCCCGTTTCATTTTTACTGCTGTAGATGTTTATTGACATAGTGTTTAAGTTGAATCTGCAGCAATGTATTCGATGTTATAAAGTCATCGTATGTTTCTAGCCTCACTCTCCTGTGAGAACCTCTCAAGCATCTCTGACAAGTTAATGCATTTTCCAGCTGTTTATAAATAGTTTATTTAACTCAAGAAGTTGCAGAATCTTCTCAACACGTGAAGGTTTACTTCATCTTTACGTCATTTAGAAACAATTATCATAAAAATCAGGAAACAAAGTGGGTGACTTTAAAAAAAATCTGATTAGCAACTAAAGCTATCGACAAATTATGTGGAATAAAAAGTACAATATTTAGTGGAATAGAAGTATAAAGTTGCATACAATGGAATTATTCAAGTAAAGTACAAGTACTTTCAAATTGAACTTAAGTACAGTACTTGAGTAAATTATTGCACTTATTACATTCCACAGCTGGCACCAGTGATGTCATTGTCAAGAAAACAGTGTTTAGCTATTAGCATAATAATGCTATGTTTAGACGATAATGCAAACTCGTATGATTTGAGGAGCTGTTGCACGACTGCGAGGCGATAAGTCACATCTCGCCATCCCGCCGCCGTGACACCGGAGCCTAAAGTGCTCGAGAAGTGATACTTCAAGTGTGAGCTCAGAGCCGTCTAATCCCAGCAGAAGATGTCGCTCCTCTTTTTACAGCGTGCAGGCAACACACTCGCTGCTGTACAATGAATGTCTCCGGAGCAGATGTAGGAATCATCTGCATATTCTATTTTAACATTACATTCATGCTAATCTGCAAAGGGAAATGTTTATTCTCCTAAACATGTGTAAATGTTTGCATATTTTTGGGATTACCTTCATTGTGTGTGTGTGTGTGTGTGGGCGTGGAACCGCAGGGCCTTGATGCCCGAGTGTGTGTGTGAGGGAGTCTTATATGCGTCCTATATGTATCAAATGCAGGGTTTCTGTGCCCGTAACTCAGCTGTAATAGCCAAGCTCAGATTTGGGCCACGCTGGGCACGAGTCCAGAAGTGCTTTTGTTTTGCTCCTGGTGTCACGCCACCAAGGACGGCGCTGCCATTTGGCATCCTTATCTGGATATCTGCAGAAAGATCCACCCACACTGCCCGAGGTGATTTGCACGGCACACACACACACACACACACGCGCACACACACACACACTCCAGATCAGTTTTCTGTTGTTTTATATCCAGGAATTGGAGTGTCTCCACACATCTGACATGAGCTGGCGCTTCACTCCGATGAGTTTAGTTCTTGTTCAAGCAGCCTTTTCTTCGACTTCTCCGCGACCTCTATCACTTTTATTTATCCGCCACAGCACAGGCTGGAACGCTCCACTGTTTGTTTGGCTTCACGGAAACATACCACCCCCAAAATGTGTGTGTGTGTGTGTGTGTGTGTGTTTGTTGGTGTGTGAGGCATCAATACAGCAGGCTGTGACGTCACTGGGCTTCTGAAAAGGAAGTGGTGAAGGGCAGCGTCCGCACGCAATCTTGTCTTTTGCCCCTCTGAACCCAAAACACACACACACACACACACACACTCACACACACATACACACACACATACACTCTTTCTTGTTGTCTTATTTGTTTGTTTAAAACAGCTTACAGTCATTTGTTGGACTTAATGAAATATCTCAAATAAAAAGTAAATAATAACATAAAACAACAACACATACACTTGTTCCACAACCGTCAACATCCTATTTCCTCTTTTTTTAATTTTTTTTTTTTATAAACATCTCTATTTGTTTACTTGGCCCGGTGTAAATGAGGCCTGCTTTGTGTCACGGTTGGGTTCAGTGTGGGGGTACGAGCGGTACACTTTCAGGATGTACGTTTCCTGACAATCCCTGGTTGACTATAGAGCTATAGAACGACATCATAACAAACCCCAGCGGGGCTCCTGATCCTTAATCCGCACCAAAGCAGATTGCCGTTTGTTTCCAAAGTACACTTATTAGGCCCCAAACAGAGGAAGGCCTTGTTTAGCTGATTGCACTGATTGTGTCCTATCTCTCTCTCTCTCTTTCTCTCTCTCTCTCTGCCCTCTGAAACTCCCTCTCCCCCCCTCCCCCCTCCTTCAGGTCTCTGCGTAACTGCATCGTGTCTCTGCCTCTCCAATGTACCCAAAAAGATCTGCCCTGCTGCTTTTCTCTGTCCGGCAGCGCCACATCAGTAATGTCTGTCGTCTTGTGACCTGAGGCGGTCGGCCCCTTTCCTCCCCCGCTGGGTGTGTCCAGGTCCTCCGCCCCCTCCTCCTCCTCCTCCTCCTTCTCTTCCTCCTCCTCATACTTGTCGTGTCCTCTCAGACCTGTAAAAGCCTGCATGGGCCACCTGCAGGCAGCCCTTAATTAGTTCCCCTCTTACAAGCTAGCCGGAGATAAACAATGAAAAGCCACTGCAGCGCCACAGGAGGGATTGCAGGCAGAGACACATGCATCACGGCCTGTCCTCTTCAAGTAGGGGCCTCTCTCTGCCGAACAACTGGCGTCTTTTGTGCAGAGTTCTGAACAAATTGACTTTTTGTCTGTGTGGCCTCTGTACGCCATGTCTCCTACACTGTACTCTGATATTAATGACACGGAAATGCATTCATGGTGCCTGTCAAAGAAGCCTTTTTACGCCTCAGATAGTGTCACTTTGACGAATGTTTTTGAAATAAGTTTCACCCCACATTCCTCCCCCCTTTTCTGCTCAGCGTGGCGCTCCCAAACATGTGCTGACCATGAAGGTATTTTATGGGGCTTTATGCAAGATTCAACAGTGAATCTAATGTGAAAATATCCACTAAATCCTCTTAATATTTTTGGCTTTACTGCCAAGTATTAGAATGACAAACTAGACAAGGCAGGGGCCCCGCTTTGGGCACATGCACAAGACACAAATGCACACACACACACGCGCGCGCGCGCACACACACACACACACAGAGACACAAACGGATGGGGATAAGATCCGTGGCCTCCTGCCCTGCAGCGAGAAAAGCTGCCTGGGTGCTGCCGCTTTATGAAAAGATAGAGAAAGAAACTTTGAGAGAAAAGAACAAATTGTGCCCCGGCTTCTTGACTTTCTGCCAATTTTGAGGAGCATAAAAAGAGACAGAACATAGTCTCGGTTCAGTAAAACAGCCACACACTGATTCATATTCTCTGGACGGAGGGGATTCTGTTTAATCTCGTTACACACTCTCTGGGCTTCTTTTTTTTTTCATGTGATTGCTGACCTCCACTCTACCTCGACTCACTTGGACGCATTA
Source organism: Clinocottus analis (assembly GCF_023055335.1). Classification (NCBI taxonomy): domain Eukaryota; kingdom Metazoa; phylum Chordata; class Actinopteri; order Perciformes; family Cottidae; genus Clinocottus; species Clinocottus analis. The sequence goes on along the minus strand of NW_027176218.1, from coordinate 4,732,234 downwards.
AAATAGTTTAATTGCTCTCACTTTAAAAACACAAGCAGCATTAATGCTACGGTTAAGCCGACAGCACAGAACAGGCAAAAGTTAAATTGCCTTCATATGTTGGGGTTTGATTTCTGCAGCGCTTACGGGCCTCAAACATTTTAATCATGAAATAAAATGAATGATGTTTCTGGTTGGATTGTTGTTGTTGACATGTGTTTCTACTTTGGAGAGATGGAAGGATTGCTACTATAAGATAGATTTGATTCAATTTCAGGCTGTTTTGGAGAGAAATTCGTCCTCTGAATCGGCCCCAACTCTGCACAACAATCTGATAATCTGGCAATGATCTTGCACAATGTCGCGAGGCCATTATAGCAATGCATGTGGTCACTCCATGTTCATGAATATGCTGAATGTATTGCACACAACCTTCTTGCAGAACGTGTGATTAATCAGAGCGTCATTTGTCATTGACTGCTTTTATTTTAACTTACTTTATTTACTTTATTTGTTTCTTCTGCATCGCGTCGCACTGGGGTCTGACTTGTGGGACAACATGAAACTCGCGATCTCTCCTTAAGGAATTTTTTTTCTTTTCCGTTTGGCATGAACCTCTACTAAACCTCAAGGATGGACAGATTAGATTTGGGAGGTCAAAGGTCAAGGTCACTGTTGCCTCCCGTCTGTCCCGCTCTCGTGATATCTCGGGAACGCCTTGAGTCAATTTTTTTTTTTTTTCTCCAAATTTGGCATGAACCTCGAGCAAGACTCAAGGTCGAATTGATTAGAATTTGGTTGTCAGGGGTCACTGTGACCGGCCTTAACTCAAGAATAATGACTGTCACACAAATCTAAAAGAAAGTCGAATGGATGAAGTGAAGGCTGATATAATGACGAAGGATGATATAAACTGCGACACGAAGTTGGTGGAGGCGTCCAATGACGAGGAGGTAAATCTAGCTTATTTAGTTTTTATTGATGCGAAAACAAAACGGCAATTTTACAGGTGGTACATCGATTAAAGAAGAGGGGTACAACACCAGCGAAAAGACTGAGACAGTGTTCCATACAGACTGTGGTACACAAGAAACCAAACAAATACAACAAAACACAAATGTCTCCACGTGCTTGTGCAGAGTACAGAACAATGAGAAGGTTTTATTCTGGTGGAGCACACCAAACCTCATTGCAGGTCACAAGTGACTCCTCTGTGTAATGAAATGTTCTCAAGCACAACATGTGGTATGTCTTCTGCAGTAAAAGTCATCCTCTCTTTTCAAACTGTATTTATTATTTAGTGTTATATTGATTACATGGATAACAGATAAAATACTTCAAATGCTTGCTAATTCACATGGGATTGAACTAAGCAAACGCAACCTAGCAAGGATTTTAAGCAAGAAGCAGCTCTGGCGTAAAAAGGGTATGCACACTTACTAGCTCATAATTTTGATGATTTTTTTTTTTTTCGTCAATTTTTTTGTTTGTTGACTATTTCTTTTACTGTGGACAAAAAAAAAGTTTTTAAAAAAATAAAAGATTAGGACCAAAAAATGAAGAAAAAAAAATTTTTTTTTTTGTGCCTATTTTTCGTTGCTTATTTTTGTGGACAAAAAAACAAAGTCGGAAAAAAAAGTCAACGAAAAAAAAAAAGTTGATTTAAAAAAAAAATCTTTTGGTCCTAATTTCATTTATTTATTTATTTTTGTCCTAATTATTTATTTTTGGTCCTAATTATTTATTTTTTTGGTCCTATTTTTTTTTTGCGGCGGGGATGGGCTTCCATATGAGAGTCATGTGAAAAACAAGTAAATCTAATAATACCTGCAAATCAAGTTCATGCTTGGATCAGAGCCCACGCATCTAAATTGCGCCCTGTAAACAGAGTGAGGGTTATGCTGCGGGTTTGAAATGTCACTGCTCTTCCTTTAGAGATCATTGGAGCTGGAGGAGCAAAGTCTCCTACCGGGGGCCAGGAACTAAATCGGCGAGCCATCTTGTATTCTACATTCGTGACACCCAGAGCTGTAAAAGGCATTTTCATGAAGTATTAATTAAAGAGTGCCTCTAGTCCTCGGGCTCTGGCCATCCCGCATTAATGCAGGCCCTCTGCTGTTACAAGGGGTGAGAGCCTTACTCCCCCACAGTGGGGTTGGCGGTTCTGGGAAAGTTTTATGGCGAGGGACCATCAGTGACTGGGAGAATCGCCCGCTTTATGGCCTCTCACCGCAAGGTTGGAAAATCCATAGACTCAGCAAGCGAGCTCTGCATGAATAAACCAGCCCAGACCAAAGCAAATATATACAAAAAAAAGACACTTTCACCAGACAGATTATTGACTGGTCTGTGTGCAGCGGTTAGAATATGACACATGCGCCATGTTGGCTCTGCATGGCTCCGCTCAGCGGCGGTGGAGTGAAGTCGGCCTGTCACGGCATGCTGGTTTTGGTGTGAGTCTCCTGGTGTGGTGCGGTGGATCAGACCTCGATCCCAAATCAGCACATGAAGAACTGTAACTGCACATGAATCAGGCCAGACGGAGAATCCTGCACAGCTGCTGCAGAGGCAAACGTATGGTGCATAACCCGTAGTTCAGTATTAGATCGATAGATAGATGGATAGATAGATAGATAGATAGATAGATAGATAGATAGATAGATAGATAGATAGATAGATAGATAGATAGATAGATATTCAACAAAACAGAAGAGCGTATTAATTTAAGTAAATTAAAGGATGAAGAAAGTGCAATAATGCATAGTATATGCAGTGTATATAAGTATATCCAGTGAAATAATTCAATTCAGTTTATTTTGTATAGCCCAAAATCACAAATACAGGATTTGCCTCGGAGGGCTTTACAATCTGTACACGTAACATCTCTGTCCCAAATATAGAAGGACGCACAGTGACGACCTGAAGAATAAAAGCGGCGCTCGGTCTATTGATGTTGAAATGAGTGTTTCTCTCCTGATTCTACAGACGGATGTGTTGTCGCTTACCGTTTCTTTTTCTCTGCAGTTCAAACAAGACGGAGCGATCAAGCAATTCATACAGATTTTGCTGTCGTCAGTAATAATAATAATAATATGCTCACAATGGAAGCTTGAATTCATTCCAACAGTGAGGTTTGGTCACATGGACGCCGGCTGAAAGGCTAATAATAAATACGTAGTTTTTTTAAATATTTCTGTCTGGAGCACATACGTGTGTTTTTTTTTTTGCAACTGGATGGTTTATGTGTACATGTTTGTGGCCTCTGGGGACGCTTTTTAAAATTGGGTTAAAAAAATCTGCCGGACCGAGCTTCCCTCTGTGCCCCGCGTTGCTTTTGGTCTTTGGCACCAGTGTCTCTTCAACACCACAAATGTTGGGAAAAACAAACCAAAACAAAGGAAAATGGTCTCAGGAAATTGCTGTTTTCACAACATGACTCACTCAGCAACTCTGTGATGTCATCGCTGCTCTGGCTTTTGTTTAGGGGGCAAGACAATAAAAATAAATACATGGAAAAGTGTTTTGAGTGCCGGTAACGTTACACACTTCCAGGTCAAGGTTAATGACAATTAGCGGCTTTTTTTGTGTGGTTTCTTTTCCTTTCGTGCTATTATTCAAAATGATTTCTTCGCAACATTACAACGTTGAGGTAAAATACACAATTTAAAATAATGAACCAACATAATCATGCAAAATGTAATTATTAGGAGCCGCTTAATGGAAGTCAAAATATGGTAGCTTGAGGATATTTATTTCCACACAAACACAGCCATAAACAAACTGATGATGATTTCCAGATGATTTGGAAATGTGTTGCCTCTTCAAATATGAACCCATTAACCCTAACACACACTTATTTAGTATTTCAGGGATAGAGGCCCACGCAAACAAAGGATTATGTTCATGGTAGTCATGCGCTATAAATGACTCTTTGACGAAATTAAACTGAAAATTGCTTCCCATATGAAAACAAAATGACTAAAAACTCAAATTCATAAACACGCGTATTGACCTTTATGACAAATAACATCAGACACATCGGCATGTGCTCGTGTTGATCTCACTGCATGTAGTATTTGTAGTAATAGTCGCAGCAGTATAGCGACAAGAGGAGGAAGTGTGATTGCGCTTACGTTTCTGTATCAGCGTGTTTTCTCACACGGCCTTTTCTTTTCCACACATTTTCTCGACGCCTTTAATTTGAAAGCACATCAGACAGGATCGGCGTTTCGATGGCCCAACACACTTCCCAGTAGGCGGAGCCCTAATCCTGGCAACTTCTCCTGTGACTGGAGGGAAATCAAAGTAAGGCCCCACCCGGCCCTCACTTGGAGGATTCCCAGACTTAGTATAGATGCTTCCCTGTCTCTTCGAGGTGTGTCTCCCTCCTCACTCCACTATTAGAGGCACCTGTATAAACACACGCTCTCGACTTTAGCGTGTGCGCTTCTCTCCACCTCCTCCTCCTCCTCCTCCGTTTCTTCTTCACTCCCGTGAATGAAAACAGTAATCTGCAGTAGCACCTGAGTGGCCTGTTTGTACAGCCAATCCTCCGGCCCTCTACAACTCTCTCTCTCTCTCTCTCTCTCTCTCTCTCTCTCTCGGTCCCGTCTCGGGCTCTCTGCTTTTTCAAAGAGGCCAGCCGTGGCCATTTGATGTGGTGCCGGGGCGGGGTGGGTTTATTCAGGTGTGGACGACCAGCGCTGCGCCACCCGGCTCTCTTGATGTTGCGTCCATCTACAGCCGGGTGCCGGGGGCTCCGTCAGAGAGAGAGAGAGAGAGAGAGAGAGAGAGAGAGCCTAGTGTTTTCCGGCCACCCGGAGATGAATAGAGGGCCTGTTGATGGAGCTCGTCTGTGGGGGCCCCTGTGGTTTATCCCCTCTTACGCGCAGGAGAAGGGATACACTTCCGGCCGGCCGGGGGCGTTTACCTGCTGGAGAGGAGACGGGCGGACTAAACGTTCGCCGCGACGCTCCTCCGGCCCACGCTTTCCCCGCAGAGGAGCAGAAAACATGGTGGATGTAGCGGCGTGTGTCCACGTGGAAGTGTGGCCGCCCCACCTGTGGGATATGAACACCGCCCTGTGTGTTTTAACCAAGGCCGGGTCCGGGTCAGCGGAGGTTGACTCGGCTAAAATGGGCCCACCTGGCATCGCCTCAAGGTTCCCATTATGAGGTTGGAGAGTTCAGTTGTGTTTTCTTTGGAGGTGTGATTGTTCTAAAATATCCCTTCTCGCTTTATTTTTTTGATAGGAAGAGGTGTGTTATTTATATAACATTGACAGAGAGGTATTTCGGTCGGCTGAAATTGCCTTCAAATATGCATTTAATACCCAATTTTGGAAGTGAAATGGAGATATGCGTTGGGGAAAGTTTTACACTGTAGATAACTTCACAGCAGGTTTATATTAGACTTGCCATAAAGGAATTTGAACACTTAAATTTCTTCAGTTCCTCAAAAAAAAAGGCCTTGAGGTATTAAAAGGTTTCTAACATTAGTCAGCTATGCGTGTGGTTGAGCTGTTTCATGTCTTTCTTTTCAGTCAATGTCATCGGAGATGTGGAAAACACTGTGTACTGTTAGCCACAGCGTCAATCTTTGCAAATTAGTTTACACTACATTGTTTTTTTAAATGGTTAATCCATCCATCAATCTTCTGCTGCTCTTCCAGATCAAGGTCACGTCAATTGCTGAATTACACTACGAGGAATTATTCTTATATAGTTTGAAAGCACTAAAAAATGTGCTTCATATACTTCAACTTAATAGCTGTAAACCTTACTATATCCCTGTGAAAAGGGCATGAAATATGTGGCATATTATACGACCTTAAATCACTTGCTGAACCCTGCAGAAACCCTGATGCAGAACTTGTCGCCGAAAGTCATAAATAAAACAAACACTTTTAAAAACTACCTGACCACGAGTTCTGCTTACAAATCCGCACTACCTTTCTGAGAAGCGGCCGGTTTCAGTGGCTTGAACTTCCTGGTAGCGGAGCTTATTCGAGGGGAAGATTTCTCTGAAATGTTGTTTCAGCGTGTCGAGTCTCATCCTCAGAACTTTTCTTCATCGCTCTGACCAACGTGAATCGGGAGCCAGTGCCAGGCTGCCTCTTATCGCGCCGCCATCGCCCCAGTTTTTATAGACGACACCCCTCACGGCCGCACATTTGCAGCTGCACCACAGAGAGTACACTGGAATTCGCCGCGCTCTCTGCTTCTTAGAGGACGGCAACCACACTGTTGCTCGTGCGGTTGGATATCTCACAGATGTGGCACGCTGGAAGTTTATCTCGCAACGTGACATCTCGGCAGCATACGAAGAAAGACCGAGCGATAAGCAAATGTAGAGGATGAAAGCGAAGAGAAAGAAAAGAAATACTTCTGTTGTTGCTGCTCTGTATCAAATATCCTCTGGAGTTGGAGATAGAGAAGCAGGTTATCAATCAAGACCTTAAATGCCTCTGGAGCCAGATGTTTTCAAGCCTAGCGCGAAAGAAAAGCTTTAAATTATGGGAGTGGGACAGGTGAGCCTTGGCCGTACATACGTCTGTCACCTCCACGATACAAACTCACTGGCCCACGCACACTTCTTTCTTCTCTGTGTATTTCTTCCACTGCCGGTAATAGCGCCCAGTTCCTAATGAAAGACCCCCCAGGGACCATGGCAGGGACTAATAACCCTCTAAATAAGTCTCTTCTCGTGCTGAAAGGCCGGCCTCTTTACACTGCAAGTGTATATGTGCTGTAAAGTCCTTTCCAGCCGACTACTGTAATTTTATGGCCTTGTTTTATCCTTTTCTTTCAAAGCTTGTGAGAGAAATTGGGCTGGGGCCGGTCAGAGAGGTGTCTGTGGATCAAAGGGCTGCAGGCCCCTTTTTCCAGTTTGAGGCTCTGAAAAGTCGAGAGAAGGCTGAAAAAATGATATTGAATATATTAGATGTGGCTGTTTTTAGTTGAGTTGTCACAATCCTGGGCTTAGTCTTAAGTGGGTGTCACGATAAAGAGTCGCCAGTCTTAAAGGGAAGCAGTGACATCAGAGGGGTGTCTTTGCTTTGAACATGTGCTTGTAGTTGTTGAGAATGTCCATTGTGTGTTTGTGCTTGAACACGCTGGCTGTAAAATACAAAGAGGGCGGACGTCAAGCCAAATAACTTAGCAATACAATTACAATATACATTTCAAAATCCTAAATAAATTCCAGGTGAGTTTAAACCATCGGTGGAGAGGGTGCTCTGTCATGTGACTCCTGCCAGACCAAACCATTCATGTGTTTTCGATGCCGCGACAATACTGTCAACTTATCAATAGCGCCATTCAAAATGTAGGTGCACCAAAGTACACGCGCTGCGAAAACACCCCGAGGCTTTCAAAAAGCATGTGTTTTGAAAGCGAGGACAACACTGGAACGGGTACTGTGATGTCATCAGAGATATTTCAGCGGTTACGGAGATGATAATAATGTTCCGCGGTTAGCTCATAGAAATACTGTATGTACCGCTGCAGTGTGTCGGAGCAGGGAGGGGCCGGGTGGTACATCTACACAAAATGTTCCAGGCTTAGTCAGAGGGTGGAAGAAAACTGTAAAACATCAAACAGCCCAGATTTACACTGAAGCAGATCTGCATGTGTTTTATTGTTCATTTAAAGTATGAATGTGTCCGAGATTCCAGTTCGGTGATATTTCAGTGCAGGCAGCAAACTTCTCGGGAGGGACATGATTCATCAACATGCTTTTCATATTCTTTAGTCTTCTGTAGAGGAAGCAACTCTTAAAAAACCTGCATGTGGATCCTTTAACTGTAGGATTTGACCTCTTGTCATGAAATGATTTTTTTTTTAATTCCCAAAAATATTTCACGGTGTGCTAAATTGTAGCTTCCAGCCTCAGTGATCACAACTGCTTTAAAAAAAAAAAACGATATAATTTAGTTCATTCACTGTATAATGAGAAATCGGTGTAAAGTGTTTCATCTGAAGGCGAGACAAATAATCTGTGAAAATAAAGTACATTTGAAATCACTTCATTCATTTGTTGTTAACTTTAGAGCAGGATTTCAGCTTTAGTATCAAAGCAGCGTCCGAAAACACAGCGAGTGTGTTTGTGAATTCCTTAAAAAGTGCAACAGAACAAACTACACGAACATGATCACATGTGGTCCAACAGTGTCCCGTGCGAGTGTTTCTGTTTATGCCGGTTTTGTTGGTGATAAAGAGGTCACGTCGGTCTGAAACGCTGAAATAACACAGCGGCCCCAAAAAGCCAAACGTCAGCAGTCTGTCGGCGTGTGGAGGAGGGAGGGGGGGAGGGAAGCCGAGTGGATGCACTGCCCTCTCCGGCCAGCAGGCTGTGCTGTAGCAACACCACTCCCCCCCCATGCTCCCTTCCCTTCTGCTCTCTGACAGACAGGATACAATCACTGACCTCTTTTCCTTTTTTTTTTCTAGTGCAGATTTAATAATTCTACCTCTGCTGGATTTCCACGGAGAGTAAGAAGGAAATGGTAAGTGCAGGGTTGAGCTCAAGTGGAAATGTCCTTTGCCGGGGTGTTTTCATGCGTTTGGTGTCTGCACATGGGTGCGCCCATTACCGAGACCATCAACACCACCACCGCCACCACCATCGCCGCCGCCACCACCACAAATACCCCGGTCAACATCCTCGTTTGTTTATTATTACGTTAATATTCCACTTTTTCCATTTGTGCAGCAAGAAAGAAAGAGAGAAAGAGAGAGGATAACTGACACAACCACACTTTCCTCTCTCAAAGCTCTGTTTTTCTCTTTGTTTTTTGTTTCTCTGTGTCGGGCTTTCTGCTTTGGTCCAGCGGTGAACAATAGCCGTGCTGTGCCAGCTCCCAAAAACAGTTGATAGCAGTTTGGTTTGAGATAAAGATTGTGAGCGGGAACTATTATCTTTGACTATAGAGCTATCTGGGTTGGAGCTAAAAGACTGTGTGTGTGTGTGTGTGTGTGTGTGTGTGTGCGTGTGTGCGTGTGCGTGTGTGTGTGCATGTGTGTGTCTGTGGGTGCATAGCTCCATGTTATTCTCTGAATTTGCAGGCTCCATTTAAATGTGTCACTCCAGTATTTACTAAATCTTTCCTGACGGTAGGTCAAGTCACCCACTCTCTCTCTCTCTCTCTCTCTCTCTCTTTCTCTCCTTCCTTCTGCCGGTCTCTTTCACGTTCGTCCTGGCTTCAGTTCAAGCCCTAGCAGTTGTCAGTTTCAGGAAATGCACGGCGCTCTATTGGGAAGTGATGTATCTGCCTCTGGGCCAGCCGCCTCCCTCTCTCTCACTCTCTCTCTCTCTCTCTCTCTCTCTCTCTCTCTCTCTCTCTCTCTCTCTCTCTCTTTCTCTTTTTTTTTCATTATTTTTATCGACTACTTACGGGAAGCAGAGCTCCTCCGTGCACACAGGTCTGTTCACGCAGCCCTCTCCTCTCCTCTCCTCTCCTCTCTCCTCTCCTCTCCTCTCTTCTCCTCTCCTCTCCTCTCCTCTCATCTCTTGCTATGGCTGTACGCAGAAGGTCATCCGCTGGCTAGATGAACAGCTACGTATGTAAATGAATGGATAGCTGGCTGGATGGATTTAGCCCTTCGACATGTGCACACGCACAAACATACACACACACAGCGTCACACACTCCGACCAAGCACTGTACTCCCCCCTCGGTAATCCAAATGCTTTTACACTTTGTTTGACTTGTGATTGCTGGAGGGGCCATATTGTTATTGCTGTGAAACAACGTCAGCTCGCCGTAAACCCCACCACAGACACAGACACACACACACACACACACACACACACACACACACATGCTTTACGCCCCCAAACAGCGTTTCACATTAAAAGGCGATAGAACCAGCCTCACATGATCTGCACAGTGCCGTTGCAGAAGTGTGTGCAGAAAAGCAACGAAAACAAAGCCGTATGTTTTTTGGCCGGGGGCTTGAGAGTGATGTATGAACAGGGTGTGTGTGTGTGTGAGAGAGAGAGAGAGAGAGCAATGCTGTGTGTGTGTGTGTGTGTGTGTGTGTGTGTGTGTGTGTGTGTGTGTGTGTGTGTGTAGGAGTGGGGAGAGCAGCTTGAGTCCAAACAGGATATTGTAGTACACGGGAGCACAAATTCTTCCCGCGGCAGTTTGGCTGTGTGAGTTCAGGACCGACTCGACGACAAGCACCCACTACATTGTGTCACACACACACACACACACACACGCACACGCACACACACACACACACACAGAATCTCAGAGCCTGCCATCAGATAACTGACTCAATAGCCGGCCTCCCTTTCTACGAGGGAAACAATATTATTGGAGTCAGTGACAGTTTCCTGCGAAGAGAGCGAGGTCCATACAAACAGAATACAATCAGTCACTTCACAAATAATAATCCCGTCTGAGTGCAAACACATCTCAAGCTCAGCATTATTAAAATCGGGTGCTTCGAAACTAGACAAATGCAATTGAACACGTCGGACACGCTGCGCTCCCTCCAACATTGGCCCTGCTGATTTTCCGGAGTTAATAACGAGTTGTCCTCAGACTTTCCCTTCAAGACGATTCGCTCCGTGCAAATCCCACCGCAGCGGACTGCAGGCGATATGATCAATCTGTCGTTCCACAGAAAACCCATTTGGGAGACATGTTTTTAAAGAGGAACACTCCTGGAGAGATGCTATTTCATTCAAAGAATAGATCCAGGCCCTGCAGAAGTCGGCTCTCACCGCTGCACGAGTCCACACTTATTCTAATGCAGCAATGAGTTAGACATCCCAAGTCTTCCTCCTTAAGATAGTTTGTCATTTGTGCACAAACTCCAGATTAGAGTGGAGGGGAGGAGGGCCAAGGAAAAAAATCCAGCCCGGAGGCAGAGTGGAACGGATTCACCTCGTGTTTGAGGCTTGGCGAGGAAAGAAGAGGGGCGAGAGGATCGCAGTGTGTGTTGCTGTTCGTCTCACGGGGTTGTCAGGAGCATTAAAACAAGCTGTTTGTCGAGCGCCAAAGCCGACAGCGCCCGTCTACTCGCTCCGTGCCGGGTGCTTCATTCGGATCGCTGCTGAGGCAGACGGACTGATTTATGCGTGTGTGTGTGTGTGTGTGTGTGTGTGTGTGTGTGTGTCCTCGTCCAATTAGACAGGAGGACAGACAGACAGATATGCAGCTGGATACTTAGACACATAAACAGAAACATTTTCTGTGAGCCATATGGACGGCCTTCTGGAAAAAGCAACAGATTTTCATATAAATACTGAAACAATTTGAACAGAATGTGGCCGAACTTTTTACTATTAGTTTTGGGTTTAGACCAACAATTCTCATTTTCCTCCATTCCCCTTGTCTTGTACCGTTTTCCTGGTAGCTCTATGAAAATGTTGTTTGGATGAGAAAGCAGACATTGTTAGTCGCCTAAATGTTATGAGTAAATATGACTTCATGAGTTTCCATCATTTCGGTGTGTGCTTATGGAATCTAAATTGAGTCCTCATTTGTTACTTAACACAATGAAACAAAAGGGCCATAATGTTGTTATTGAATTTGTGTTTCTAACAGAATTGTTTATGAAACAATCAGTAATGATAATCAATTTGTTCCAAGGAATCTGGAAAGAGTTTTCGTTCACAGTTTTGTACAAAAAAACTTGGCGAAAAGATATGAAATGTTATTTCGACATCCCACTAATTCATCCACACTATGGGAATGCTTCAAATATATAATCCTCATCATGTAAACTGCATCAAGTCGTTGTTGCTTCCTAATTTCCAGACACCTTAAGCGTACATCTTTATAGTTCAAATAACCCGAAAAGCTTTTTTTTGTGTGTCTATTTCACTGATTTCTGAGTTGAAGAGTCAACATGGACATTAGAAAAACAATGTTTTTAATTAAAAACACAAAGGCCTCTCAAACCATCTCAGTGGAACCATAAAACAGCTTTCAAAGGCCTCACTCTTAACCCACTTAAAACAACCCATGACCTTTTTTTTTTTTTTTTCCCTTTCACTCTGGGGTCATTCCTCATGTGCGCTTCCTTAATTGCCACGGTTATGACTGATGAAAGATGAACCCATCCCACTGCCTCTGCTAAGAGGAGATTCATACTCACCCCCAAGCAGGGAAAAGCAATAGGAAGCCAAAGCAATAAAAGGCTTTGACATTGATGGGCCTGTTTCCCAAACACTTAGGACCTTAAGTCGCCTCCTCTCAAGTCTGGCTGGAGGGGCCGGGGCTCCACTTCTTATTGCTGTGTCTGACCAGAGTCGCCATGCTCCGGAGAGGGTCCACGTCTCGGGTCTCGGCCCCTTTAGTTCCTGTCTGTCTCTGCCTCTGAACGTGCTACAGGACTTGGCGTGCTGGTGGAGGGGTAAGTGGGTGAGGAATTTGTGTGTGTGTCGAAGGCCTTTGGCAAACAGCCCCTCACGGTGTTAAAGCAAATACAGAGACCTGTTCTCTTGTGCGAAAAAAGGAAGAGGGGAACGAGAGAATACATTTGACGGCCCACCGATGAGATATGCGCAGAAGGGAAAAAGGAAGAGATTGGTGGTTATCGCGGGCGATTGTGAACACAGTTTGGTCTCGAAGGCGCAGTGAATCCATCGCGACGGCCTCGTGACAAGACGACAAATACACTCTTCCGGTGGCCTTTAAAGAAGTCACGAGAACCTCGGCAGAAACATTTAAGGTGTCCGTTCAGAAACACAAAGTTTCCGCAGAAGAACAATGCCTCGGCTTCATGTCCATGTCCATTTGAGTGGATTAAAAACCAACAGCAACCTACTTTTTTTTTTTGTGCAGGTTGCTGTTGAACAACTTCTTAACCCCCTCCGTCCGTCCTTTTAGCATCGTTGGCTGGATTAGGTTCATGCACAAGGCCCCTACTCATGCCACTGGATTGCTTATGACAGGCCCTTATGCAGACACCTTGACTGCCACGAGCAATTACTTTAAATACTCAGGAGAGGGCCAGAGCTGTGCTGACCTGTGGGAGGGAGAGGGGGGGGAATAGAGGGGCACTTCTGCCTCATTTACACTGCATGCGTCGGCTCGATGTGACTCACTTTTGGTTCCAGGTCCTTTTCTATATTCAGTTTTTCCGCCGCGCATCGCACCTCCTGGGTGTAGGCGCTGTTCTCAGCTGATCGCTATCATCTTGAATGCGACACGCGCACTTTGGAGGTTGTAGTTTTGCGGGCAGTTTAGATCTGTTAAATGAACACATTGATTCAAACTGAATTGTATTTGAAATGGCGGATTTGTGACGGACGTTCTGTGTCTCAAAGTGTTTATTCCCTCTCACCAACCAGTGGCCTCCATCGTTTCTAATCCACTTCCTGGAATTGGCTCGGCTCGCTGGGAACCTCAAGCAGTGTTCTACCAAAAATAAATGTGCAGGTACCAGATACTATGCACAACTTTTGCTCATGGAGAACAAATAATGAGCAAGTTGAATTGACCAGAGCCACTACCATGCAGTGGAAATGTGGCTTTAGAGAGAGGCAAATGTTGAAATAGAAGGAAAGAGAAACGCCCCACAGCTAATTTTAGATTATGTCAAGTTCTGTGTTTTTTTTTCTCCCCCCCTGAACACTTATAGCCACTTTATGTGTCACGACTGAGAGCTAAGTTAAGTGGAGGAAGAGAAAATGAAAACGTCAAGTAGTTCTGTGAAACATGGTTTGCAATCGGACCGCGTTCACATCGAGCGCATGCAACTGAATCCGTCTCCTCCATCCATGTCTCCGTTCATCGCTACAGTTCAGACAGACCTACCTGTCGGCGGTCCTGTCGGCGGTCCTGACGGCGGTCCCGACCCCTCCCAGTCTCCCCGGGCCCGGGTCCGCCTGTCGATCAGGTTTCATGCGGATCTGGACTAGCTCTGTTACACTACGGGCCTTGTCCCCGCCGCTGTGTTTTAGCTGGCTCTGCTCTGTTTCACCGAACATTAGGCCGAGTACTCAGACACCGACTGAGCACAACGAGTGCAAAGAGTTCATCGGGTTGTTGGTTTTGAGGTATGGTTTGCAATGTATATGAAGGAGAAGGAGTCTTTCTTAGGAGGCCTTGAAAAAAAAACAGAGTTTATTTAACCTTTTTCTCCAGAAGTGCAGTTGCAGGAGGAGATATTGACCCCGGGCTCCACTGCTGCTTCTTAATTGCATAGTTGTGGGCATCATTCCTATCACTAAAATAACATTGTACTCTTTTTTTCTCTCTTCTTTTTCTTCTGAGCATGGCAGCAATCCAAAAAAAAGAACAGAAAAGCAGCACAGGAAACATGAACAGTCAGATGATTGAAACAAAAACTATTAATATCCAAACTTATTCCAAAGAGAAAATTGAGGCCAGAAAACGAGTTGTACTTCAGACGTGTTGGCCGCTCTCACTTCAAGCCTGAACTCTCTGATCGTCTGTAGTTTCCTGCTTCCAGACCAAAAGCACGCAATTAAATCCCTCAGAGAAAAAACTGTGGAGTTCACAAGAATTATTAATTTGGTTGCGCGGAGGAGAAGCTTTGTCTTTGTGTGCGACCGAGGGACTCGAGTGTGTGGACAGCACAACAGAGAACTGTTGATGAGAGTGTTAGATCTGTGAGAGAATGAAGAAGTGGTGAAGGCCAGAGTTTGTGTGAGGTGAACCAAAGCCTTTGCACACGCTGTACTCGGCGGACGCTTTTCTCTAGAACTCCCTCTGTGCGCGTCGTCTCTTCTCCTCTTGACGCTCACGCGCACACACACACACACACACACACACACACGCGCGCGGTGTAATGACGAGAAGTGTGTGGAGCTGCTGAGCTGTTCCACATGTGTAGGGTGCGTCAGTTCAAATTAAGCCTCGTTGACAAAGGGCCTTTTACACACAGGTGCATGATGGGGGAGTTGTGGGTGGAGAGGGGGAAGAGAGGAGGGGCGGGGGGCTGCAGTCAGCCAGTCAGTCAGCAAACCAGCCAGTCAGTAAGTTAATCAGTCGACCTGCCACTCAGGCAAGCGACTTCAGCTGCACCAGCTGTGGTGTCTGGACTGACAGCTTTTCATTTCACCGAGAAAAAAAATGCCACGAAACGTCCGTGGACGTCTGGCTTTTTTTTTCCTCCTTCTTCTTATACCCGTCATCATCACCGTTTTGGGTAAAAATCCTGGCCCCTTCCCACCGTCACGTATCTGTGAAACCGCGGGGATTTGCAGTTTCTCAACGGCGTATCGCCACACGCCTCGACACTCGCAGTTAACCCCGTGGAAAAACCCACGACGCGCAAGCGAAATCGCACCGGCGTGTCGACTGGCCGCGTTTTTTTTTTTTTTTTTCTCTCGCGAAAAAAAGGTGGGAAAATGCAATTTCGGGACCGTGTTCACCTCTCTTTCCCTACGTTTATTGCATTCTCCCTCGGAGTTGTCACTTTTCATACGTGAGCACGAACCCCACCTCCTCCCCCCCCCCCCCCTCCATGAACACACACACACACACACACAGAGAGAGGCAAACACACACTCACCCACAAACCCCATGGGTGCCGGGGTAACCATAATGCAGCTGCGGCAGTGCGGGCTGAGTTATTACGTTTAATCCGTCTAATTGTTGAGTTTCATAGAATGGGACCCAGTCTGCCTTGGAACTAATTCTGTCTGGGCATTCTATTTAATTCGCCACACTGGGCCCTAAGCTCTTCTAAAGGCAAGCTGCCCCCTCCGCTCCCTCCACCCCGCCCTTTTAAGAATATAAACCCCTTATCTTCTCCTCTCCCTCCCGCTCTGGCGTTGGCAGAACACTGGGTGACTTGTGCTGGAGAGTGATTTCTCAACAGTCCATAAAACATTCTTCTGACATTTTGGACATCCACTCTAATGAGGCAGCATAATGGGAGCAGAGCTATCATGAGCGGGCAAAAAAAAAAAAGAGCCAGCAGCAGCAGCAGCAGCGGCGGCGGCGGCGGCGGCGGCGGCGGCGGCGGCGGCGGCCTTGCAAAAAGGAAAGACACTTTTAAAACGACAAGAATATGCGAGCTGCGTGATGAAGACGACGTGGGGCAAGGCATGAAATGAATGGAAATTGAGATGCAGGTCTTGGAAGGCTAAAGAGAAGCGTATTGACAGCGTCACGTGTGCGGTCTGAACCGCAAAAATACCCGTGTGATGACACAAAAGGCTTCTAAAATTAACTCTAGGCTGAAAACCAGCGGAGGATGTGTGTGTGTGTGTGTGTGTGTGCGTGCGTGCATGGCGGACGTGTGCGCTCCAGCTGGTGTTTAATTGTTGCAACTTATCCCAAACTAGAAACAACAAACTCAGAGTAGCTTAGCCGACGTGGCCGCGGCCTCACCGGAAAAACAATGCCGCTTTTAACCGGTCGGATTGGTGGGGGGTTGATTGGTTGGATGGTTGGTTGCGTGGCTGAACGGCGATAATCCGCACTCGCAAATCCCGTGCGTTTAGTCAAATTATTCCAGGCCTTAAGGCTCCCATTGTGGCCGCTGGCTGGTGCGCTGCTGTCTGAGCCCCCCCACGGGGACAACAATGCCACCATTCAAGGCCACTCGCTGCTACCGACGGGCAATTTCAGGTGTGAATTGGCTGTGTAGCCAGTGGCTTATATTAAATGACCTGAGACGTGACCTCGAAAGAGGGGTAAGAGAGGATAGAAAAGGGAGGGGAGAGAGAGAGGGAGAGAGAGGAGGAGAAGAAACGGAGTATACGCATTGGGGAAAGAAAGAGATTATGAGAAAGAGGCGGGGGCAGCGCTGCGCTGGTGTCAAGTCCTGTCATCTTCTCTGCGCTGCTCCTCGGCATTATTTTGGAGAACGAGACGAAGAATGAAAGAGGGAGAATATGTGAGAAAGGTAAAAGAAGGATCGTCTCTTCTTTTCCCTTCCACTCTTCTCCTGCTAAACTGCTCCTCTGTCCTCCCCCCCCCCCCCCCCTCCAATAATGTGCTTTTAATCATATCTCCTTGGCTGGCTTGCTTGCGTGGGTGAGCGCCGCGTCCAGGCCCTTTGATGGGAATCTGCGATGCGCCCAAAAGTCTTTTGAAGTGGCCGGCTGGGGAGCTACAGCAGGAGGAAGGGGGGGGGGGGGGGGGGGCTAGCTAAAGGGCCCGGGAGCTTTGATGTGCCAGGGTCTGGAGAGGCCGGCTGCACGCTGCCCTGCACCGATCTGTCAGTAGCACAGCTGCACTGCTCGCTCGGGGAGCCCCTTGCCTCCAAAACTGACTGTTTGGCGAGTTGACTGTACACACTATGTACCTGCAGGAATGAGTGCCAGCATTTAGGGGAGGGTTCATTTCAGCGGTAGCTCTCGCGGAAGGGGAATTTGTCTTGGGTCAACTTTAAAGATCCACTATAACTGCACTGTATATGCTTTTAATAATGTGTTGTTTTGAGTAAATATATCCCCAGAGTTCATATGAATCCAAGTGCTGTAGAGCGTAGAGTTTCATTTTTTTTTCTCCCTCTTGTCTTCTCCTGCTATTTTCTTTATTTCCTGTCAAGCAGCTCACGGAGAAAAAAATACGCAGCGGACGACTGTTTTCTGCTCAAAGTCGATGTAAATGTGCCATTGGGAATTTTTCAGTTTGACTCCTGCCAAATGGGATCTGTTTTCTCTGCAGCTGCACGAAAGCATTAAAAAGAGACCATGTGTTCTAACCTGTTAGGTTTCAGTCGAGCTCAACCTTGGCTCAACTCTCCACCTGGAGAGGAGAGCGCTTTCCAAGGCCGAAGCTATATCGACGCTTAGCTCACCGCACAGCGGCTCTCTCTCTTTTAGAAGGGGGATGCATTAACGGCCCGACGGCAACTGAGAGCGTTATTTAATGGCACAGATAGCTGTCCCACATTTGTCTTAACATGATTTATTTCAACCTTCCATATGTTTGCATATTATTTTAACAGCACAGCCAGTTGCCTTAACCTGTATTTTTTCATTAACTCAGTGTAAATATTGAATTTTGGAGCAGAACTGTTTGGTTTAGTGCACACATGTAGCCATCACAGATGCTAAGCTGTTAGCTTAGTGTACTTCATGCAGTAGTGAGTTCTAGTTTAACCCCTGCTCTCACCTTTTAGAGGATTCGTAAGGTTCGATCCAGTTTCTTCAGAAGTGGTACATTTGGGCTGCTTTGAAAGCGAGAAGAACTTAATCCAGCGCATGAGCCGCATTTGAACACTTAGCTAGTTCCTGTCAACATTGTCACACCTGTACTGTAAGTACTTTCGCACACATCCTTTGGATTACTGCCCCGCAGTAGTTGCGTAGGTGTGGAGGAGAGAGCATTTTGTACATTTACTTTTTCTTTCAGGTTCTCCCACTCCGTCTATAATTCACACCTGCAGACAAATGGCCACAAGCCAGCTCCCGAGTTAGCTACATATCAAAAAAAAAAAAATTCAAATTGAAATCAAATATTGATTTAGCAATTACCGTGTTCATCATGGAATATCAACAGGCAGTTAGATGCATGTAAATCATGAGAGACCGAGATGAGCGCACCTCATTTATTTCCCAAGGATTAGCTTGACTGTAACGAAAAATAAGTCTCTCTCCAGTGTCAGTTTGTGTGTTGACTTTGCCTCTGGATCTTTCTTCCCTCCTCTGGAAGAAGGATCATCCTCAGTTAACCTCTGCGAACGTCCGTTAGATTTACGGCTCTTCTCCTTTTCACCTGTGGGAGTATTCTTCTGCAACCGGACAACAGGCAGGCTCCAACTTGACGCTTGTTTAGCCCCAATCTGTCAGTTAGTGGGATCCATTGAAAATGTTGGCTGCTGATTATTTATATAGAAATCATTGAATTTGTTACTTTCTAACTGTATCATTTATATCCTGAATCGGCTTGTTCCACCTCCTTATTCAAGCTATATGATGTCAATGTTTTTATGGCTGCTCCATTCCATTAAAAGGGCTTCTTTCTTTTTTTTTTGTCTGTGCATCACTTTAAACACATTTTTCCAAATTTCAACCGGACTTATTTGGCCTCTTTGAACACTTTAGGATCTACTGTTGGAATACAAATGAACTTTTCCTGGGTTCTCTGGGAGTTTATGGTGACCGACCCGCCAGCAGGTTGGAGAGCTTCCCTCAACTCCTTCAACCAGATCAGTTATATGAGGACAGAACTGCCAAAATCCTTTTATTAATACAGCCAACCGACTTCAGCCTAATGTTACCTCAGATCTTTGCGAAGTGTTCTGGCGCCGCTTCCACTCATTTCAGGCCAAAGGCAGAATCGGGAATACGGACCCAGCTCTTCACGATTGTTGGTGAGGACCCCTTTAGCGCCGGGCTGGTCCGATGGCCTCCGCGTGACCTGTTTGACCGTGGCCTCAGCGAAACCCGCTATCTTCAACACATCTGTGCCGAGTTAAGCGAAGGTTGCATTTTAGGCCGATTATAGTCGAGGAGACAACGCGGCCTGAGTGCTATACTTTGACCGCTCACCCCTATCTGACTTGCACATGTGGTCAGTCCCCATGGCAATGTGCTGAAAAGACTGCTTCCTGGGACTTTGTTGTGTTTGGGGCTTGGCAGGGCATTGTAACCTAGATATTATTTTTAGTCCGTCAGCGAAGGCCCAGCGTGTGTGGATTTAGGATGTGAGCTGACTGCCTCACACACAAGCTCTTGAGTACACAAATTCACAGAGCGACCGAGCCCGCAGCACAATATTCAACCTTTTCAGACTTGCAATATATATATATATATATATTTATATACACGCCTGCAAAAATCCTGTATTGACTTGTATTTGACATCTGTGACGGCGCGGCCGTCTGTCGGACAATCTCCGGTCATTGAAGTCATCATCAGCAGTGACGGTATGTGAAAAGCTCTCTGTTTTCTGCGTTCGTCGGCAGTGATGTCCCACATCCATCTGTGGCCTTTTATTGCTTTTCCCTCCCTCTCTCTCTATCTCTCTCTCTCTCCCTCTCCTCTCTCTCTCTCCCTGTGGCAGCCAGTAATAAAGGTCTGACAGGGAGAGCGTGAAGGTCATGGTTATTAGATGGTAAAGGCGAGAGCCACAGCTGGGCTGGGCAGGCCTCCTCTCTGGCGAAAGTGATGAGTTGTGTGCATTGGGGAAAGAAAGAGGGGTGGGGGGGGCAGCTTTTATTTGACACAATGTTTTTTTTCTTCTTCTTTCCCTACGGCCACCTGGTTTGGTGAGGGGGAGGGAAAAATGCCCCAGGGTCTTTTGATAAAGTGCGAGGTGTGAGCGAGAAGAAGGGGTGGTGATTATGAGCGAGCCAACAAGTTGAAATACTGCTCAAGTGCTGTGTGTTTGTCTGTGTGTGTGTGTGTGTGTGTGTGTGTGTGTGTGTGTGTGAGCTCGTCTGACAGCCCGAAGGCGTTCACACCGGCTGCTTCTTCAGCAATATTTGAGCTTCTGTGGCCGAGGTTGCTGAAGCTAAGCTGTGACACATGCATTGCACATACGCACTTCAATCCCTTTTTGATGACACTTTTTGATGGTAGCTTTTTTTTTTTAAACCCCTGAGTGGCTCAGATAGCTAAAAGCAAGCCCAAATATATTTACATTTCACGAAAGTTGAAGAAGTTCAGTTGAAACCGACGAAGTGGAGAATATACAAGACCCAATTGAAATCCTTTTTCCTTGACGTCGCAGCGATTTAATATTTTCATTCAAATAAAAAATCGCTACAATCCATCCGAAACAACTCCTAAATAATATTGTTCCCTCCAAGCAATGTTGGCACTGTTTACAAAAATATGACCCTTTAAAAGCAATTTATTTCACCGTTAATGAGGAAACACTATTAACAGTTAAACCATTATTTATAGGAAGCTATAAAGCAGTAGATACTGGAATGTGACTACATGGACACAAGGTTTCATTTATGCTTGGCAGAGTAAGGCATATATATATATATATATATATATATTTATATATATATATATATATATATATAATTAAGCTAATAATGGGATACATACAGCCAAAGTGGATATTTCATCATATAAAACTCCGAAACAACGTTACATTTCACCAAATTGAAGAAGTGTTTGTGCATCATAGACACCAACAGCTGGATGAACCTTTGTCTTTGCCATTTTTGTACAATAGAACGGTTGTCTCCTGTGGGTGTGGGGCTATGGATGATATTAGCTTTGACAACCCCGGCAAAAACTGAGACGGCAAAGCCAGCAAATTCTGAATTTTCGTGAAAAATTGAGGCCTGTGCAAGTTGGGCTGTCGACCAAAGAAAAAGCTTATTCTCAAACTAACTCACCTTTTAGCTAATGTAGTTTCCTACAATGTACATAGTTTGGGGGCAAAGTGGTGCAAAGTTATAATGTTATCATTACGAATGGGATTATTATCACATTGGCCGCACTGAGCTTGAGCAATCAATAAGGAATTTAAAACCACTGTCGGATTGTAGCTCCACCTGAAAAGTCTAATTCCTCTTTCAGGTTTTTTGGAACACACTGTTGATTTATCTCAAACCAAAACAATAGCTATAACTTAATACCTCTATAAGTGACCTTCTCTCGGGAGCAAAAAGCTCAGGGAATCAAACAGAAATGTAATAAGTGTAGATGATTTGTCGTATGTCCTCTTTTTTATCCAAAATATTGCCTTTGGGTGACATCCAACTTTTCTCATAGTCAGTGCCAAAATCGGACTCTTCCAAAACCTCAAGTATTCTCAAGTGGGTTTAGAGCTGTTTTGGAAAAATTGTGCAGAGAGAGAGAGAGAGAGAGAGAGAGAGAGAGAGAGAGAGAGAGAGAGAGAGGGAGAGAGAGAGAGGGAGCAAAATGGAGTAGCTCCACGTTGGATTCAAGCACCGAGCAGAGGTTGCATCTGCCCGCTTTTCTGCAGCGTGTACACAAATCCATCATCTCCCAAAGCGTTCTAGGATGAACTCCTCTCCAACCTCATTTGCATTGATATGAAATTTGGACAAAAATCCGATAAAGGGGGGACACCCCTCGATGATTACGGGGTCACTAGCCAACCATAAAGGAAAATCCCTGCGAGCCGCCGGCCACGGCCGAGTAAAATGAAACACCGCGTCGGACCGAAAACAGGACTCAGACTAGTGTTGGGGGGGGGGGGGGCTCATTGTGTCTGCTATCTGTCGCTACACAATGAGGCGTCTCATTCTTTGGGACGGGGTGTCGGGAGTTCAGCCTTTATCGCCGCGACCCGCGTTTGACCTCACAGGAGGGTAAAGATGCAGCTGAAGAGGCCTCTCTCTCCCAAGCTGCGGAGACAGAAACGCACAACCCGGGGGTGCTTCTCTCAAGGCCTCATCACTCAGGAGGAGCTCGTAAAAACAACAACGACGACACACACACTGACACGCCACATAGCGCACAAAGGCCTAAATGCACACGCACAGAAGAAATATCTGAAACGTGTCAGCCCACCCTCCTCCGCTGATTGCTTATGATGGGCAGATAGAGGGCTTAAGTAAACACCCAGAGACACATAGTGATGTGCGGCGTTACGGGTCCCCTGGCAACAACGTTTATTGTTTTGTGTCGAGGAAAAAAGAGGTGAGGGAGAGGATCACGGAGGTGGGGATGACAGGGTTTCCACCATATCTGCAGCTGGCGAGCAGGTTGGTGTGGATGCTGCTGACGCGGAAGGCCGAATGACATCGGAGCAGATAAACATCTGCAGGCACGCACAGCCAATACATTGGGTCTGTTAGGGCTGGGTGATTGTTTCATGTTTTTACACTTGGAAAGGCTTTTTGGTCTCCTTTGATCAGATTAATAATCTGGTACTCGAGTACCACAAGGATGAAATTCCAACTTCTCAAATATCAAAACACCAGAATCTGCCTGAATAAAATGGTCTTGAATTGGCTTTAAGCAGCATCACAATGGGACTTACCCGGTTAAATAAAGGTTTAATAAACAAATAAATGTAAAAAAGCAATCGTTTTTCGACATATTTCCCATAACAACTCTGTATTGTTGAGTTCTTCGCTTGATCCATTGCCCCATAGTGACTAAAAACAAGAAATAAAACAGCGAAAGTAGCTTTAAATCAAAAATCAAGAAGGCTCTAATTAAGGAATAAGTTGGTGTGTAATTTTCCCCCAGTACTGTAAGTACACACAACACCGTGATCATAACCGACTCACTCATTATCGTTCTCATCACCGTCGTCATTTTAGCTGTCACTAGTTGAACCAGTCAATTATTTTGCGAGTAGAAATGACCCAGATCTCAACCTAGCCCCAACAGTGTTATTCTACCATAGGCAAGAACCCCGCCACGCCACACCCAACTCTCTCTCTCCCACACACACACACACACACACACACACACACACACACACGATAGAAACGCTCTCGTTTGATTTCCACTGGTTTCGTGAAACAGATTAAATGCTCGCGCTCGGGTCTCAGGTCAGCAGCGCCGCTCATACTGTGCAAACATTCCACATCCGTCGGAGGACAGGGCGGAGCTGCCGTCAGTCAGAGAGGGCGGAAAACATTTACAGTCACATCATTTGGGTGTCCAGCGGGGGCTTATGTCAGCTTCCCCCTCATAGGTACACAAGCAGGGCTGTAAAGGGGACATATCATGAGGGAATTCATGTTGGAGTGCTTGGTAACAGAAATGTGGGTATTGAGAGTTCCTGCCAACCAACAAACTGTGAAATAAGACAAACCAGTCAGCTTTTTGTGGGCCGTCCAGATCAGAAAACAACGAGTCATTCAGATTTGGGTCCCCTTCCTATTTCACATGCGGGCTCATTAGGAAAAAGTGCCCACCAGAGTATTTCCACTCAGTACTTCAAAGATCTACCTTTGGAGAGTGTATGCAGGTAGATTTGTGTCTTTTTTACCCGAGCAAATTTATTTTTTGAAAGTAAATTGTTTCCAAATCTAAAAAATGCTCTCAAAACGCTCTCAAAAAAACAACAAAAAAAAACGCTCTCGAAACTAAGAGCGCAGGTTTTTATTTTTTTGAGAGCTTTTTTTTTTTAGAGCTTTTTATTTTTTGAGAGCTTTTTTTTTTTGAGCGTTTTTTAGTTTTGAGAGCGTTTTTTTTTTTTTTTTGAGAGAGCAATTTTTTTAATTGAGAGCAAAGATTTAGAAACAATTTACTTTCAAACAAGAAATTTGCTCACGTAAAAAAAACACACATCTACCTTCATAAAAGTGCACCATATTGTTTTGATTGCAAGCCAATTAGAGCAGATTTAGCTTTATCTGAAAGGGCCGGGCGCTAACACGGAGCGTTTCAGACAGATGCTGAATTCAGGTACATTTAGAATCACAGTAATACAAACATATTGTAATTTGTGAATATTGAAGCATGCAAATACGATCTAGTAGAAACCCCAAATATAAGTATGAATCTGAAAATGAGAGCGATATGTCTGTCCCCTTTAAAGTCCTAGTGAAAAGGAAGCTAGAGCGTCTTTAGCGTCTGTACTCTGAGATTTCCCCAGTGAAACAGATTATTTAGAGTATGTACCGTTACATGAGGGATTTAAGTCAAATCCTTTGCGTTTGATTGGGCAGCTAGAAGGGAGGGGGCGGGCTTAGACTGTAGGAGCTACAAAGGGCTGTAGCGCGATACACCCCTCTAGTCACTGAAAGTAAAAGATTGAATAATGGATGTCATGATATTACTATTTGAAATTGGCCGGTTCTTGCTTACGTATTGAATTCTCATACAAAATTATGAAGAAAATGGATTTATTGTTCTTTCTTTTGGAATATATTGTTAAAAAAAGGTGTGCTATATGCTCCAGGATGTGATTTTAAAGGGTTAAAAGCGTGTTTTTCATTTGATTTCAATGTCAAGATGACACATCGATGGTTGATGGTGTCAGGGGCGATGTTCTTGTCACTTAAGGTGAAGGTGAGCCGGCGAGGGATGAAGTGTACTCGTGCAGCCGCTGACACCCGCGGGTGGCTGTTTGCAGCTGTTTCAGGTTGACACTGTTTCTCCACTTTTATACAGATTTTCACCGTCTGGCTTTATTTTACTATCCTGTTCTGTCTTCTCTTTCATTTGTTGCGTTGTTTATTTTTCCTCTCCCTTTCTCACTTCACAGCATATGTGAAAAAGACAGCTGCGTCTTGGATGTGGTGGGTTTCTGTTTGTGTGCGCACATCTCCCCGTTCGCTCTTGAGCGAGCGTGCATGTGCTCGTCGTCTCTGAGGTGTGTTTTTTCTATGCCTGATGTAGTATGTGTATGTCAGCCAGCTGTAGATATAAGCATGTTACAGCACCTTCGCACTCTTCTCATACACAGGAAGTGGACAGCTGCGGTGCGGCAGAGCACCGGCATCAAAAACAATTCGCCACATGAAACAACCTTTGTTCTGCCAGTTGTGACCTTCTGTCTGTCAGCATCTTTTTTGGGGGGGGGGTTTAGAGAATCTTTACGCTTTCTGAAACAAGAAACGAAAAAAGTCCAATCCAAATTTTGCATGGTTTTCAAACCCATGATTCATGAAAAACGTACAGTAAGTATAACCATGACTTGATGCATGGCTGTGGAAAAAAAAAAAATGCAGGGCCCTAGTAGCGGTTTTAAAAGATGACACGCATCTGTTTCACCTGTCTGCTTTTCATTTTCTCGAGGGCTTTTAAAGATTTGTGTTTCTCAGTGATTTGCCCGTGCCGTCCACTGTAAGTGTGGCTGGATACGTCTTGTCTCGACGAAAATATCGTCTTCATTGCGTTCCCTGTTGACACAACACCCATGCGCCCCTCCATCACACTCCAGCTCTTGTCTCTTAGTGTAAAGTCGGGAGAGGAAAACCAACACACAGTGCCAACTCTGCCAATCCCCTCCCCTCCTCTCGTTTCGGCGTCGCTAGGCAGCCCCTTTTTCTTTTTTTTTTCCAACCACCACCTCTTTCTCTTCCTCCTTTCGTGCATCTGAAAGGGGTCAATGCCTCTGCATGATGGAACCACAGGGCTAAAAGTCTTTGGGCCAGACACTGGAGGAGTCCACTACTAATTGCTCTCAGCGAATCCCCGACCATTGTCCTCCACTGGGTTTTAATTTGAATGTGAATGGAGGTAGCTAGCTGGTGCTGAGAGTGTAAGGTACACAAATGACTGTCACTGGGAATGGATAGCAGCGCTACGGGGATTGTGAACATGTCCCCTAAATAAGCACTGTTGGCTTTTTGGCTCTGCATAAGTTACAGTGTGTTTGCACTAGCATAAGCGCCATATTGATGTACGCTTGGCTGAAGTAGTGTTGGGATTGAATGAGAGATTTTTTTTTTTTTGTCTGGGGTGGACATTTTGTCAAGAGGATTTCTCCTTGGCATTTCGTGGTGAGGCGCCAAGTCGCGCCTCGCCCTTCTGCAGACTCACGCTACATCATTAGACACAGGCACACAGAGCAGCAGAAGCATAACGAGTGGCCCAGAGCTCGCGCTCCCGGTATTCCTGCTCCTTTGTTCTTCAAGCTATTTGCCTTTCTCTCCATCTGGGGTCTGCGAGGACACTGTACGACAAGTTCAAGTTGCCCCTCGAGTGCAAAAGCTAAGTCAATACCGCCGGAATGATGGATGGAAAGACAGTGAGACGGACTGTCCAGCTCTGCCCCGACAGACAGACAGACAGCTGAACAAATTGCTAGCCCTCCCCCTCCCTGCAGTTCACTTGTTCCTTCTCTATAGAGGCGAGGGTCCTGGTCCGTGTCCCCCTCTTCTCCTGCCCCACTAGTGGTTAATTGAGCCCCTGCCAGGCCTCGCCCCTTTATTGCCTCCATTTGTCAAAGCCCGCAGGCCTGAATGGTGCCGGAGACCTTATACAAATGAAGAGCCTCCTCGCCCTCTCCATCCCTCTCCATCCCTCCATCCCTGTATCGCTCTCTCCATCCACGGAGAGCAAACAGGGTCTGACCCGGGGCCGTTCAGGGCAAACAGTGGCTCAACAAAGACGGGGGCTCCGTTTGGTGGGTGTGGGCAGGTGGCTGATGTTGTCTCTGACACCTCCAAGGTCAGTGGCGCTGAGACTGAGAAAGCCACAGATTGCGAAAAGAGCATGTTTTTTGTGTGTGTGTGTGTGTGTTGTGGATTAGACCCTCGTAGACCTTCAAAGCGGGAGACAGGTGTACAGTGGGAGGTATTGTATGGCGCCAGAGTCTGTCCAGTGTGAGGCTGTCATCGGCACATGTGCCGCTGCCATCCCGTGGTCCGCATACTGCAGATAAGAGCAGCCATTGAGCCAAGAAGCCATTCACTATAGTCATCTTTGTTTGCCGAGGCCGAGACAGACCTGTAACGTACAGAGAAAGACATTGGAGGTGGTGGTGAGAGGGGGGGGGGGGGGGGTCGGGAGCTCTTAGAGGCAGAACAAAATACAAGGGAGAATGACGGAAAGGCAATCGGTGCGGTGCCATATGGAAACACAGGAGACTGTTTGTCTGTGCTGCGTGTGTCGGCTGCCACACGTACCATATCAGATTAACACAAAATTAGAATTAGAATTGAAGCGGAGCCCAGACTTTCATGAAGCCGTGCTGCGGCTGGAGAGCTCTTTGTGGATTTTCTCCTCGTCATAGTGACAATTACTATCTCAAGGGCCTCTTTGTGCAGGGGCAGTCAACAGGTGACCTCCATATTCGAACAAATGGATGCAACATTTGAAACACCTGTCGGGTTCAGTGGTGCAGAAGTATTATGTTGTATGTATATTTAATATATTATATATTTATATAACATGTAAGTATTGGTGGTATTGGTGCCGACTCGACTATCAACATGTGTTATATTTAAAACATTAATACGACAAGTAGAGTTATTATATATCCTGTAATACATTGCATTTCTAAAAATGATGATAAAATGTCCCCTAATTTGATATTGCCATTTTATATATTACTATAGTTCTCCACATTTTCTTCTAGCTAACTGTTAATATAGTCTCAGCTAAGAGGAATGGAAATGATAAATGCAGCGTTTTTTGCCGGTAAAATAGTGTTGAAACATGAACAAACTGCTCCGACATTAAAGCGAGTGTCATCTGGCTTTTAGCTCACCACATTCTAGATTTGAGTTCATCCTCTCATGCATCATCCATTGATGTTTGTTTTCCTAGATGGACTGAGACGCTGCGTCATGTGCAGCCCATCTTTTCCGTGGAAGACCCTCCCTCCATGCTTTTTGACGTTCAAGTTCACGACCGGGATCCTTTAAAACAAAAAAAAAAGTTCATGTCCAAGTGCACAAAACATCGCGATGTTCTCGCGGTCGTAAAACGCTCGGAGCGTCTCAAGTGTGAGACGGATTTATGGGCGTTGACGTGGGAATACAACAGACATAAAAACAGATTTAGAAAAGTAATCTATAATGAAAAAGTTCTTTTTGAACATTTCAAACGGGGCATTTGATGACCAAAAATACGTTTGGCCAACGTTTTATCTTTCAAAGTGCAAACGATCTGTATCTGCTTGTATTGTATATTGTTTGTGCGCACATGTCTTGTTGTATGTATTTGTATTCATGTGTTTTTGTGCTCCGCCCGCCAGGGTGCCATGCCCCGGCGCAGAGGTCTTTGTTGTGAGTCAGGCCTGTGGGAACAAGCCCAGCTTCTCTCCTCTCTCTCCCACGCTTTCACACTCATCCCATCCTGTGTACCTCTACTTCACCCCGGGTGATGGGGAGGTGGTGTGCAGTGAACACCGCCGTGGAAAAACTCACACACACATGTGTAAGGGTCATCAGACCCTGAGAAAAAGAACATGCATAGAATTGTATGTATATATAGATATATGTTTTTTGCATGTGTGTGCATACGCGTGTGGCTCTTTTTCCGACTGACTCATGGTGTTTCTCCGGCTGCTGTTCTTTTAACAACACTGCCTTACAGGAAGCAGACTGACGTACTAATAGATTCCACATAGATAGAGAACAGGGGATAAATGAAAAACGTCACCCTCGCTAGATTGTTTATAAACCTCTTCTCGGTATTTGCGAAGATCGGTTTTGTCGCTGCTGAGTACTTACGCGTACAGTTCGTAGTCCATTTGAATGTCTCTCTGTACAAAATCATGTGAATAATCCAAAACACCAAACATATAATGCTCACAACCACAAAGAGAGCCCCTTACCACCTCCTCTCACCTTTTTTGAATTTCTTTTTTGTTTCCTATTTCCGTTTTGTAATGATAGACCGACATTAGACTCAAGGTGTATCAATAGTTAAATCATCCATAAGTCTACGCGAGGGTCTAAACTAGCGTACTGCCCTGGCTCCCAGGAAGTCTTGCCAGTGTCGTGTTTTTTTTTTCTTTCTCCCAGTTTCAATCTGGCCCCAGTACCCAGTGATCCCCATCCAGTGGGTGCCATCTGGCTGACTGTGGACCAATCAGAGGGCTCATTTGAGGGAGTTAACTTAGCAGCAGCAGAGCGACGGTGTGATGGGCAGAACCGGGAAGCCAGACCCGAGCCAGGGGGTTTTGAAGCCCATCACCCTAGCCCACTGGGAGGGAGGGAGAGAGAGGGAGAGAGGGAGAGAGAGAGAGAGAGAGCTTTATCAGCGAGTCGGAGTACAATTGTGGTGTGCAGTGTGGGAGTTGGGGGAGTTAACTCTTTGTATAGATGAATGGATGAATAGGAGAGGAGGGCTGAAACACTAGCATCTCCCCCTCCTCACTAACCCCCCATTCTGGATCTGTGTATGTTTTAGGTCGGCCATCCCGGGGCCCCAGGGCCCCTCTCCATGGGCAGACCGACAGATACCATCAATTACCAAGGCCAGCCCCTGGCCACCATATGGCCGGTGGCTGTATAGGAAAGTAGGCTGTTCACTTCACAGCACCAGCCCTGCATATGCCGCAAGCCAACGCGCAGAGATACTGTGTGTGTCTTTGTACGTACATGTGTGTGTGTGTGTGTGTGTGCGTGTGTGATATGAAGTGTGCTGGCATAGGTTTGGCTAGTGTTACATGGTGGCCTACGTGTCAAAGGGTCAGGATTGTATTACAGGATTGAGTTATACCTGTGTGTGTGTGTGTGTGTGTGTGTGTGTGTGTGTGTGTGTGGGTTTGTGTGTGTGTGTGTGTGTGTGTGTCTGCTGTATAACTTACTTCGTGGGGACCACATAGTTAAAAGTGAGGACATTTTAGTAACATTTTGACATTTTGGTATGACCTCACTGCTTAAGATTGTTTGAAGATTCAGTCTTGGTTTTGGGGTTAAAATGTGAATTAGATATTTTTACATTTAGGTATGGTACACCAAAATAGGAGGACCAAAATTAGTCCTTGTTTTGTCTCAAAGTGCAACGTTCAGACAAAGCTTATTCTTCAGCAGTCTAATCGTCCCCGCATCAAATCAGGAGGCATTTTCGCGGGAAAAGCCATGTTCGAAGTTGCCGAATGCAGGAAAAGATGTGCTTGATGTCTGCTAAAGCTTTCATATTGAATGCACGGCACTATTTTACAGCACACGTGTGTTTTTATGACCCACTCATCAGCAAGGAGTCGCATGGGTACTGGGCCTCAAACCGTGATGTTTCAACTTTCGAGAGGCACGTGCGTCAGGCTGTCCTTGGCAATTACATAATTGCTGCAATTGCATGGTTTCCAGGTGTGCACACGGGATTGTGTTGACCTGCACAAGAACCACACATTGGCTCCGAGCCAAGAAATCATCCGAGATTACAGACTTTTAGCAATCGCAAGAACATCCCTCTTTACGTTTCCCAGGGACATGGCGTCTCTTCACTGAGGCACAATGAAGAGCTGCTGCTGGGCCACAACATAATGAATACACACACACACACACACATCCACACACTCTCTCACACACACACAACTACTGACAAAGACATTTAAGAATATATTTTACATTTTTTTTTACTGTTTTTCTTATTAGGAGGAGCTATCTTCAGGGCAAGTAAGAACAGGAATAATGATTACAGCAACCTGTAAATACTTTAACTGTACATGTGGGGATGTACGTATCCTTTACGATGGCTGGCGGGAGGGGCTAGGGAATGCATGCCAATGTGGGAACAGAAGTCCAAGGGTGTGTTTGTTTGTATGCAACTGTGATTCATCTTGCAGCTGCCAAAGCCATTATCTTCTGTGGCCTGGAAGTCAACCCTCACGATCAGACACCTGTGAAGCAGACACTTGGGATTATGGCTTGTTTTTTTGCAAAATAAAAGGAGAAACAGTATAGAAGTCAAGCTGTCGTTCTGCTCCGCACTCCAACTTCTTAAAAAAAGGACAAATCCTCCCAAACACACTGTAATTTAATTTGACGTGTCTGTTTGAAATCAAACTGCAAGTGGAAAAGAAATCCCGCTCTTGTTGGTGCGGCATTAACAAAAAACACATTGCCTGATGGGCGAGAGGGGGCCGGGGAGGTTAAGCGAAAGAGAGAGAGAGAGAGAGAGAGAGAGAGAGAGAGAGAGAGATGTTTCTGTGTGATATATAATGTGAGAAAGAGCCAACCGCAAAACAAGGAAACATCTGGGTGATTAATCTTTTGGAAGGGAGGAAAACAGGGAGGCAAATAGTACCAGCCATAATAGGCACACATACTTACACACATGAACACACACACACACACACACACACACACACACACACACTCATATACGCGCACACACAAACAGCTGGGAGCCAGAGACAATGATCTATGTGAGTCACAATCCTCATTATTATCATATGAAAGCGTTTTTGATTAAGTCTCTAGTTAGATGAAGAAGAAGAAGAAGAAGAAGAAGAAGAAGAAGAAGAAGAAGAAGAAGAAGAAGAAGAAGAAGAAGAAGAAGAAGAAGAAAAAGAATGGAAACTTAACTTTAACCGTAGTATAATAATATCCAAGACGGTGTTGTTTTTCCTCTCTACCCAAAGCCCGTTATTGGGAACATGTGCTCTTCTCATTCATTCAGTGACACACATTCACACTTAGGAAGCTGCCCAGTACAACAACCGCAGCAGTTACACACTTTGCCACCGTGCTTTACTCCACTGGAGCAGCTGCGGGCAAAGCACCTTGCGTCGAAGAAGGGAAAGTGTTACTCATTCACTTTCCCCCCGCCCAAATTACGCCTTCCCTGGGATTTTAACCACGCATCTACTTATCGCAGGCCAGCCTCCGTAACATCGAGGCTACCGTTGTGTTGCTAACACATCACACACGGTCGGAATAGCCTTTTGGTGGGATGGCGTGACTCTGAAAAATCTTGCTTTGGCCAATATGGGACGTGCACTGTATGTGTGTTCATCATCGCCGGCCGCAGAATCACGCAATTGCTCTCACGTATGCGTGCGCCAGTGACTTCGTGTGGGTCTCTGTGTCTGTCCACGGCTAATCGGCTGCAACAAACGTGCGGGTTATTTTGGGTGGTCAGTTACGGCTGCGTGCTCAAGAACCTCTTTATTGCCTGCTTTATACTGGCATTTGCTGCCTGCTGACCTCCCCCCCCCCCACCCCCTTCCCCTTTCCAGCCAGTAGGAGCCACTAGTGATGACACAGCTCAGTGCATCGCCGAACCCCCAACCGTTAGCTCACTCGTGTTGTATTGAAGGCTGTGTTTAGCTGTTAGCTAACGGCTAACGTAACTACAGGCACAGTTGAACGCATCGCCGCTGTTGCTCTGCCGCCAGAGACGCAATTATTCCTTTTTATTGTCCGAGAAAAAGTGGGCCTGAAGCCTGAATAAACAAGGGGTTAGCCGATCAAGCATTGCAGCAGTGGTGTTTGCAGACACACCTGGAAGAGATCTGCACTCTACTAAGTCAACCTTTCTAGTTATTTACTCATTTAGTTACAGTGCATGCTTTAGGTATTTTTAGTGCACAGTATGAGATTAACCTGCATCACATCAAGAGCATCGTAACACTTGTTTGACTTGGATTGTTAATCTGGAATGCATTCCCTTTGTTCGGCATATGTTTACATTCATGAGCCTATGTACTAAAATGCTATTCCATTTCTTTTCAGCCTCGGTACATATAGTTTATTGCAACACATAGGCAGCTGCAGTTGTGTTCTTTTTCATCCCCTCTGGCGCCTGGCGATGAATCCTTGAGGCAGGACGGGGCACTGCTGTTTACTTTAGCTGAAGCTGACTTACAGTAACAGTGACATGCCGCAGCATTACAACCCAAGTGGGGATGAGTTGAAACTAGCACATTTTTGCTGCTTTACAACCTGATGAGATGGACAGATAGACAGGGAACATCTGTTAAGATGAACATACTGTGTGACACACACACACACACACACACACACACATACATACACCACACACACCAACTCACACTCACACTCATACACCGAACAAGGGATCTTATCCTATCGTCATCACTGCAGGTGTCCTGTGATAGGCACACACACACAGACAGCATATGATCATACCACACACATACACCCACACACACACACACACACACACACACACACTATATACGCCATTGATGTTCAAGCTCAAACAGCACATTGCCCATCTCACGCACAGTTGGCGCTCTGATACTGTGACATACCATATTGACGCCATCTGTTCAGAGGGGAATTCATTGTGCAACTGTTCCACATGTAAGTCTCCGCCATTGTATCGTCTTCATATTTGCTGCAGTTGGGGCTGTTTATTGCCAATGCACACATTGTGTCCGTTCCCATTTGCATATACTTGTGAACCTCCGAACCACGATGAAGCAATATGATGCAAATCTCATTCAACAATTGACTTTGATAAGTCCCGCCCCCACTCTGCTACTAGTATCAGTATGACACAGCGGACCAGCTTCAAATCCACAAAAACAGCTTAAAAATGACGAAAATCTGAAACAATTGCACAAATCTATAGAGCAGAGCCGGTTAGCTGGTCAGCGCTGCCCGATGCTAAGCTATGATTGGCCAGTCTGCCTTTTAGGGACGGGATTTAGTGAATAATTATGATCATTCAGCTCCATTCTAATATGTTTCATGGTAAATTCTCAACTGCCAGTCCACAGCTAGTGCTGCTTGCATGGCAACATCCTGTGTCATGGCTTATATGGTAGCGATGTGCACTATTAGCCAATCAAACATTGCCCTCGCTCGTCGGTACCATAGACTGTATACAAGAAGTGGACATAGTCATCGTGACGTCACCTATTGGTTTGTGGACTGCCGATTTGAAGCCTTGAGTTTGACGATTTAGCCGTCACCATCTGGATTACAGCCGTTTTCATGTTTTTTTTTTGTTTTTTTTTTAAATGAAGGGAAGTCACCATATTAGGAGTGGAGGAGTAGCGGTGTAGAGACGCAATACACAGCTCTGGTGGCGCCTGTCAATCACAGTAAGCCCACCCCTAAAGATGACTATTTTACTCTAAATGGACCATAATTTACTAAATTAACCTTGTGCTGTATTAGGGAAAACTTAAAACTCTCTCGTCATAAGTAACTTCGCAGTAATTCAGATAACCTGGCAGAATGTTTCCACGTCAGTCCCATCTCTTAGTCAAAATGTTTCTCACATTTGTATCTCTTTTTTAATAAATTGTTTTCTTTTCGAACTGGGCAACGACTACATTGTATGTGTTTATCAAAGAGAAATATACAGAAAAAAAAGATTGACGTCTGCTGCCAGTGGTTGACACTAAGATCAGTTTTCTTCCATAACACACACACAAACACGCACACACACACACACACACACATCATTGGTCTGTTAGTGGTGGCGGGTGGCCAGTGTGAAGTCCCCGGCCGCGTTCCCATTGTGCTGGGGTTTTCCAGTCAGACACGCTGGCATTGGAGGGCCTCGTCAGCCTCATGTGAACCTTCCTACAAAACCAGAACGTACACACAGACATGTGTTGACGCACATGCACACATGCACCACACGGTGTACTACAGAGGTTTACACAAAAGTATAATTAGAAAAAGCACCTAACAAAACACATGCACAGAGGCAGGAAGTGCAGCCAGTGACTCTTGGCTGCCAGTTCAAAGCCGTCCTGTTCGTCATGAGACCAGATCCTTTGTGAAAGTCTTTTCTTCAACTCGCTGGATTTAGAGTGACAGACCGGCTGCACCTCTCCAGTGGAACGGCCGTCAGTAGTCATGTGTGTTTTTGTTTAAGTGTCCGTGAGTGTGTATGTGTGTGTGTGTGTGTGTGTGAGAAGCTTAATCCAGGATGTGCCTCCTCTCTAAGAAGTAGTGCTCAAAATGGAATACATGCTAATAGTTTTCTTAGTTCTTGCATCTAATTATATAATTATTAAAATATGAAATGATAGCAACATGAGTCATGTTTTGAAAAGGTCCTTTTCCCTGCCATCCCATGGAGAGATTATGTGTTTCTGGTGCTGGATAATCCGTTTTAAATACTCAAAATAACAAGTAATGCAGTTCCTCTTTAGGCTGTTTGAGTGTCAGCTACCTACATCTCTCTCTCTCTCTCTCTCTCTCTCTCTCTCTCTCTCTCTCTCTCTCTCTCTCTCTATATATATATATATATATATATATATATATATATATATATATATATATATCAGTCCTTCTTTGTTGCTGTGCCCTCGGCCTGGATGTTAGCTTGTGAACGCGCTGATATGAAGCCTGATTTTAACCCTGATCATCTTAATCTCCCGTATTATCCTTGTCGGTGGCATCTCTGCGGTCAATACTGCCACCAGTGTTTTCACTGTTATTGTAGAGACCGTCCCAAACCAGTTCCAACCAGAGCCGATAGCAGCTTCAGTTAGTAGCTACAATAACTCTCCCACAGCCATTGAGGTGGAAGCGGTGGATGTGCAACCTGAAATCCCCACTTCCCCTCCTCATTCCCATACCGCTTTCTGTCCCATCGCTGTTGTGGGGACAGGGAGGAATCCATCCGGTCACACGCTGCACAAAACCACGCAGTTAGGTCAAGGGGATCGTCGCTGGCTGCGACCGTGCCGGATTGTTATCACTGGATAATCCTCTCTGCGAGGAGGCAATGACACACCGACCCCCGTTAGTCTGTGACACCGCAGAAGATCTTTTTACAGTACGGCGCGACACACACAACCTGATTGGTATCGGTTTTTCAAGGTTATTTAGAGCCGTGTTTTTCAACCTTTTTTCACATTTTCTACAATAAAAAAAAAAAATCCCGCAGCACACCAACGACCGAAAAAATGTTACCAAATGTCACATTGTTGCATATACATACATAATACAGCATATATGCGAGGTATTTTATTGTTATTGTGCTACCTACTGGCATGGAAGAGTATTTAATGACTAGGCCAGCCACTATATTGCAGGCTCAAACGCTCAACAATGGAACATTATTTGCGGCAACTAAACAATATTTAGTTGGACCGATGAAGTGAAATTGGACATTTTCCCACGGCACACCTGACTATCTCTCACGTCACACTGGTGTGCCACGGCACAGTGGTTGAAAATCTCTGAATTAGAGCACGAGGCAACTCAAACGACGTCCACAAAACAAATCAAAGTGTGAAAGGAGCCACAGTGGAATCTCTACGACGTATTACATCAAATCAACCTTGCATGATTTATGTGACATTGCAAACCAATGTGCATGTGTGACGAGAAATTAGGGACAAGAGCAAACAACAACTAACAGGCCAGTATCACGCGAGCGGAGGGATCTGAAAGGAGAAAACCTGACAAGCCGGTCCAGAATACAAGCAGGTGCTAATCTGTCAAGTGGCAGATCTTAAAGTCTGTTCGAAGACAAACAGGCAGGCAATGCGAGGACGAAAATTGTTGCTTTCCTTCCTGACTTGGCGAGCATATGTGCTGTTTCATTTTCAAAATAAGCCTTATTTATACAAGGCTTATTTAGCTAAGACCACAAAAGAGAGCGGCTGGTAGTGATGAAGGGAAGCGTACAGTCATACTTTCATAGTCTGCCAGAAAAGGCTCAACGCACTGTTTTCAATCTTCTTGTAAGAAGTAAGTGGCAATCTGATACTCTAATAATCTTTACAACATGGTAAACACAATTTGCTCACAACAGTGGCTGCTTTGCACGAAAGATATTACACTAATAAATATATAATATTGTTATAAACACTTTATAAGCATTCAATAATAGTGCAAGGATGTACTTTTTTGTTGTTGCACAGTTGTATGTCAGCGTGTGTGACAACGCGAGACGGAGAGAGACAGGGATCCATATCACGGTCCATGTCAACGGAGGCTCCCCTGGGTTTGTTGCTTTAAACAAATCCCTGCTCTTCCTATCTCAGTCACAACACTCCCACTGCGCCACAGCCCAGTGTGTGTGTGTGTGTGTTTGTGTGTGTGTGTGTGTGTGTGTGTAATCAATTTCTAGGGGACATAGAAAGACAAAGTGGGAGAGATGCACTATGCGTGGGGGTCTGTGTTTATTTTCTAGCGGTTCAGAGTTCAGTTGGATGAAGCCCAACGTCACATTTCAGTAATGTTTAGATCCACTGTGTGAATACTATCTATAATATAACTGAATAAAAATGTAAAATCAATATTATACCTACTGTATATTAATGTAACATCTATATTATAACTACTATATTAATGTTACATCTATATTATAACTACTATATATTAACGTTAGATATATAGTATAACT
The DNA here is from genome assembly GCF_023055335.1 of Clinocottus analis. NCBI lineage: Eukaryota > Metazoa > Chordata > Actinopteri > Perciformes > Cottidae > Clinocottus > Clinocottus analis. Next base: position 4,694,725 of record NW_027176218.1, on the reverse strand, counting down.
ACTCTATATTAATGTAAAAATGTTCCTGAATTATTTGAATCTGCTGTTTTTCATGACTGTTTGTCATCTCACTTCCAAGCGTTTATGAAAGATAGATTTCTCTAAATGCTCATGTTCTATAACCGTGCCTCTAAATCTACTAACCAAAGAGTGCTTATAATGTCGCGGCTAATTAGCATCAAGCCAAACGCTTCAGTTCCAATGCAAATTCCCTTTCCTGGGTCTTGCCCTGGGAGATTGCGCTACGTGGCCCGAGTGAGCGAACCAAAGTGGAGCCACACATGTCTTGCATTTGGACATTAAAGCCGACTATTATGAGATTAAATCGGGGACTTGTGATATTCGGTTCAGATCGCAGCTCCCACCAGCCCCAGTCACGCAGAGGGACCATTCAAACTGATAATATGTTCAGTTTCTGCCAAAGTTTCACAATCAACCCGCAATGAAAAGGAAGTGGATGAAGGTGTTTTGTCTTGAATTGGAGCTCAGATAGATGTGGGCTATGGCGCAGATTGGGCCGATACTGTAAAAGCCATTGAAACGGCAGGTTGAAAGGGTCGCAGGCCGAAACGTGGAGCCTTTCCACTGCACACTTCTACACACACATGCATGTTTGTTTTTCTCGAAGAGGTTTGAATTTTTTCTTTCTTTTTTCTTTCTTCAGTTGAGAGGGCGGCCAGGACTTGACTGGCAGGCAAATTAAACCGTTTAATTGTATTTAAAGCAGAAATGTGCCGTCGTATGCGATGAATTATCATAAAAAGGGGCCCTGAGCAGCGTGGTGATATTAGATACAAACGTTGTTTTTTATATAGTATTTGTATTGTTTTTTTCATGGCAAATAATGTTACGTGCATAAAGAACCTGCAACATGTCGGTGGATATAAAAGAGAGGAAGAAAAGAAACCTGTATTAGCAACTCTTTGTGTGTGTGTGTGTGTGTGTGTGTGTGTGTGTGTGTGTGTGTGTGTCATGTCTTCTCTATGCTACATCTCAAGTTGCCTTGCTTCCTGTACCAAACCTCTTGGTTCCTTTTTCATTTTGTGCGCATGTGTGTGTGTGAGTGTGTGGGTGTGTGTGTGTGAGTGTGTGTGTGTGTGTGTGTGAGAGAGAGAGAGAATGAGAGAGAGAGAGTGTCTGGCAGAGAGGGAGCTCCTCTGTCCCTTTCTTGTGGGCCTGTTAGGTGATGAATGACCTTCAAGCCCGATAGTGACAACTCGGCTCCTAATGACCAACTGGCTGACTGACTGGTCTTAATGGAGGACCTGCAGAGCTCTGGGAAGCCTTGGCACACATTACACATACTGAAAAGGTGGGAATATATGTTTCTCTTCGCTCCCTGGTGAAAGAAACACATGACAGCAGTTGTTCCTACAGTATTTATCACTGACACGGGGTATGATTGTATCATATTACTGAGGCCAAAGCCCTACAACAAGCTGCGTTTTTTTTTTTCCCCCACAAGTCCATATTTTCCTTTCCAGCTTCTGAGTCGCCTTCCAAAGAAGATAAAGCGGGACTCTGGGGGCGGAGGGGGGAGGAAGAGAATGAGTGAGATGGATAGAGGGAGAAGGAAAAGGGGAAGCAGAAAGAAAAAGAGAGCGAAAAAAGAAACGGAGCGGGAGAGAAACAGTCGTCGCTGCCTTCGGTCGGCCAACTGGACTCGGTCCAGGTACCAGGGGGTTCTGGCAAAAGAAGCCATCATCTGCAAACCATCATTCAGTGTCCACTTGGACCGGCTTTCAGCACCTGTCACCCGTCCCGTCAGCGTGACAAACTCAAATAAACATCCCAAATTAATCAGACCATTAGCACTGAACCCCGCCACTATCTTCCCCTTGCTTTTCCTTTTACATTTCGAGAATAAATCACAGCAGCTGTGGGGTATCTTTCGCTCTTTTTTTTTTTTTTTTTTTTCAAACTTTCCTTTTCCTTCCGTCCCTTCATTTGTGCCTAATTGTTATGAGGCACACGTGTGTTCCTAAGCGAAGCTGTCAGAAGTTTGGGTGCGGTTAACACGCTCTTTAGTCACGGTGCAGTGAGAGGAGGGCAGCACCTCACTGCCCCGCGAGGTGGTCGGAGGTCGTTTCATTGCTGGGTTCAGCCCGAGGTCACCGGGGTGCATGAAATATCAGCATTTTTTTTAAAATTTGTTTCATTGACAGCACTCATGCTAAAAGATTTCCTTGGAATTAATTAGCTTAGTCAGTTAGTAGGACGGCCTCATCCTACGCTTAGAATTAGCTTGTGATAAACGTAGGATGAGGCCATGAAATGAATGAAAGCGAAACAAACTGGACATATTCAAAAAGTACTGCAGCTCATCATGATCTTTGACTGTTGAGTGGAAGTTAATAAGTTAGCCCTAAGGATTGTAGCGTTCACCGATAGCAAAACAAAAATACTTTTAGAACAAGTACAAGTATGTTATTTCTGATCAATTATTGACCATCAGTAAGTTGCATTTTAACGCGGTCTACCAGGTCTACAGGGATTGGAAATCTTGATAGACATCTATCGGATGGGTCGCCGTGAAACTTGTTTCAGTTTTGATTTGAACTTTTACCAAACGCCAAATTTGTTTGACTCAATTTGGGAAGCAACCCACATCACGCGAGCGTCACACCCGGCCCCGTGATGCCGCTCTAGTGGCGGTTCTTTGAGTACAGCTTTTATATTTTCCCGTGTGGTGTCATTCAGTTTCACGATGTGTCTTGAGACATGCTAACTTTGAAGTTAAACAGCCCTTTGTAGTTTAAATAATGAATTTGTCCCACATTGGAACAAACATAATTACACTATTGGATGAACCCTGATGAATACAGCTGTTTTGCAATTGTTTGACAGTTAGATCGAGAGAAAGGAAATGCTGGGAGAGAGAGAGGGTTATGACACGCAACGGGGAATGAGACCACGCATGTTGTGGCCACGTGGTATAACCACGAGGCCACTTGGGTGGCCCCAAATCCCAAATACTCTGGTGATCCTCTGACTTTTCAGTATTACTTTATGGTTTATGACTACTGCACTTTGTGTTAAGAGCCACTTAACACACGTTAACATGCTAACACACGACTAGGATGGTGAGTGAACCTGCTAAACATCAGCATGCTAATGATAGCATTTAGCGCCACCGTGCCCAAGTACAGTCTTACAGAAGCAGGAGCTTGGCTGGCGTGTGAAATAATTGGCAATAGCTCGTCTTTCATAGCCAGAGCTACGTCCACAGCGCTGTGTTGGCGCTAAAGAAAGGTTTTGCTCTCCGCATTATCATTCTGGCTTCTTTGCATGTCTTTAAACAAACCTCTCGGGTGGTGCTGAGTACAGGATGCAGCTACAGGGCCCTTACAAAATAGTCAAAGTGTAGTGGAATAGATACTGGACTGGGAGGAGATTGCAAGCTAATACTCACAGTCTGCATTCGGTTAGCTAGTTAGCCTTTACCGACAGCTATACTGATATTTTGCTGGATCGATTTTGGAGGGCTTTCAGTGTGAGCATCATGAAGACGGCTGACGTGGTAGGGGAACATAATGCCCTGCACATTTCTTCTACAAAATAATAAAAAAAAACATTTCTCCAATCCCCCCAACTGTATTTTTGTCTGACTTCGTTCTCGTCGGACTCCTCCAGGTCTGAAAAGATTGGCTCTGTCTCGTCCTCTGTGTGAGAATTCTTTCGACAGCAAGAAATTCTCACACAAAGGGGAGAAGAAAAGGGAGTGAGCTTCTTCAATAGTCGTTCCACCTCCATTGAGTGAGAACAGTCCTCCGTGAGGACCAACGCCAGCTCCACAACTACAGTCCAGAGCGAAGAAAACTCTGAGGTCAACATTTCTGCTGAGAAGAGGAGCAGAGAGGCAGCGCAGCGCTGCTGTGTGTTGACCAAATGCAGGCTTTGCATATAATTTCCAAGCCCATTTGTTGTTTTTAGTCATTGAAAACCCAAACAGAGTTGAGTTCTTTCCTGCAGCAGAGTCTATTACAAGCTGTAGCACGCCGCTCGCTGATCATTGCCATCTTCTTTATCTCCCGGAAAAGATCTCCTCTTTGTTTCAACGTATAATTGTGTAGTTGTGAAGTACGCTGCACAAAGATGCTCTAAAAGCACAGTGTGTGTCGTATCTGAGCAGCCGTGTGGTCGCCACAGCCATGTTGTATTTAACTCTAGTGCTCTATGTCTTTTCATGTGGGGGGGGGTGTTTCCATGGTTTTACTGCATTGCAGGTGTGTTTGTGGTGCAGCAGGTGCTGCTGGCTGCCATGCTGTGCAGCGAGGGTGGGAGGGTGTCACGGCCAATATACGAGGGAAAGAACCTCTCACATATGGCACTGGTATTGTAGGCCTCTGGAAAATCCATTTAAACACTCCACACAGCCCGACACACGCTCACAGCGAGCACCAAGACGTGCGCACATAAGTCACATAAATAGGCAGACGCACACATGAGGAGAAGACATGTGGACACGAGGAGATTGTTTTCTTTTTTTCACATGCGCTCAAGCCTCAAGTACTCGCAAGGAGTGCAAAAAGAAAGGACTTTTTCTTGGTATGATTAAAATAGGCCGGCGTGAAAATCACTCAAAGCATCAAACTTCAGGAACAATGTCTTTGTTCTGGCCAAGCGGCTATAAATCTGCAATAATTGCCTCCCTCATCTGTTTAAGGCTGGAATAACTTCTGTCTGTGCAGTCAAAAGCCCATTTAATCAGAATGATATGAATAGTATATATTCTACTCATGTGATATATACAGTATTCAACTCTTGTTGATGTAGTAATAGCCATCTGTCGTTGCATCAGACACATGCAGAGCTCTTTTCGGCCTGTTCCTCTTTATTTATTTTCCCTCTGTCTCTTTCTTTTCAGTGTCAAGGTCACAGCAGTTAAAGTTTTGTGTCCTCTCTGTAGGGGGCACTCTCTCTCTCTCTCTTCTTCTCTCCGTGTCCACCTCTGTCTCGTTTCTGTCAATCCATAACTCTTCACTCCCGTTATATTTTCCTACATTTTTCTCTCTCCATTCAATGTGTGCTGTTCCTTTTTCTTCTTCTTCTTCTTCTTCTCCTCCTTTGCTCTCTCGCTGTCATTCTCTGAACCCTCCCGGGCTCACCACTGGTCACTGTACACAGTGTCAGACCGCGCTGTGTAAACAGCGGAGGTGTTTGTGTCTGCATGGCCCGAGGCCTTTCATTCTCACCGACGACAGCCAGGTTGCGTTAGCAGACGGCGCGATGTGCTAACATCGGAGGTCACGGAGGGGGTTGCCCGAAAAATGGTAACAGTGAACTTCTGCAAAGCCTTCCCCCTTCGCAAACTCCCTTCAGTGTGAACGCGAGTCGACTCTCCTCCAAGCTGCATCGCTGACCCGACTCTTGTCTGTCGGGTTTTCCCGCTCAAATAAATCCCCCCATCCCTCCCGCTCGTTATCACAGAGCAACAAATATTTACGTCTACTCTAAAACTCGGAGAAACATTCTCATGGCCTCCCTGATTGGTTATGTCACCCGCATTCTTGCACGGGTTCATTTTTTTTTTTTTTTTACCCATGAATCATTTGTCCAGTAACAACCAATAAGACTCCTTTTTTTTCTGACTCCCCTTTGTGCCCGTGACGCTTGCGGGTAACTACTGTATTTACGTCCTGGTGGATGTCGCCAGGCCGGCGATCACCTGGGCAGCCTCGCAGGTATTCCTGTTTTTCGCACTGTGTCATTTTCATTTTATACCCAGGGGGCCGGCTAAATATTTGCGTTTCCCCCCCCCGCAGGACGAGCCTCTCCTCACGAAATGCAAAAACTCTCCCACCATATAAAACTTTCCGTGGCTCTTCTCCCGTGGTGTTGCAGCCCCTGAACCCGCCATCACGCCGCCGGGTGATATCGCGGCTTTGAGTTCATGCGAGTGTATTTGCACATGTCCGCGCAGTGTGTACAGGTGTAGCTGACAGCTCCACACAGAGGAGGGGCGAAGAGACTCACTTCCTCTTCAGACTTTGATGCCGAGACTCATTTCCTGTCGTCACGGTGCTAGAAAGACCAGGGAAGGAAGGGGTGAGGGTGGAGCGGGAGGAGGGGGTGGGGGGGGAGGGGGATATGTTCTTTTAAACGGGCTGCCTTTGTTTTGGCTGGAGATCTTTCTCATTACATGCAGGATAGCGATTGCGCCAACAGGGGATTGTGCGAGCTTCAAACCCAAAGTCAAGTTGGGAGAAGCTTTGCACATTTTCAGTAATGTTTTTCCAAGGTAAATTTTATGGATGATGACTGTGACATGGGAAAATATTGCGTTTCAGACCCAAAAATGAGCGCTCATTCCACTCAAGCTCTCTTTAGAAACGGCTCCGGAGGAGCAACTCGTGCATTAATAACCCGTCTGTACCAATCACTGAGGCGGATCATCTTTAACTGACCCCCCAGGGAACAAAACGGAACATTCTGTTATTGTTTTCACAGAGGAAATAATCTGTTAACAGTAGGATGCGCTCCGCCGGCTGCCTTATTTATTTATTTTCAGAAGCAATTAGGCTCCGTTAATTAAGCCCATAAAACGCAGGAGTTGTGCTCCGGGCGCAGACCGTGGCACTCAACTTGGCACGTTTCTAGGAAATGAAATGGTGAAGTTTAATCATTCACTGGAAATGGAAAAGGCGAGTCAGCAAGGGGAGACCTGGTCCTAATTTGTGAGGAGGTGGGTAGGCGGGGGGGGGGGGGATACATTTGAGTTGTGCTTCGACATAAAGGAAGGCTGCTTTCTGTGACATTATTCATGCGAGCAGATTATTATTCAAAATAGAAATGTGAGATGAAAACATTCTGGTCTACGGGGTTCATTTGGTTCCATGAGGGCCTTCATCAAGTCTATGATCGATGACACTACCTTGCTAATGGAAAAAAAAAAAAATACTTTTTACATGTCTCAGATGGAAGTTGGACGAGGCTCTTGGGAGTGCAGCGAGTTTAGCTAACACCAGTCGTGTGTGATTGTTGCGTGATGGAGCTGGATGTCCAGAGGACAGATGTTCATGACCTTCTCCGACGGCCCGACACTTCTCCAACGAACCGCCGGCGTGACGGCGCTCAGCAAAACAAGACCGGCGCGCCTGCAGAGCCGCCGCTCTGAGCCGCCGTCGACGAGTGCGTGCGTCCTCGCGTGCAATGCATGTCAGTGTGTGTTGTCGAGTATCCGCCAGCTCACAGTGGGGTCAACGCACTCTTTTTTTTTTTCCCCCCTTCCTGATGAATTGCGAACATGTGTGCATGCATTAATAATCTCCTGTACATGTGGAAGCATGTTTGAATACACACACTTATGTGTGAAAGGAGGGTTTTGTGTGTGTGTGTGTGTGTGTGTGTCTGTGTGTGTGACGTTGTCTAGGGGATCAGCACACCTGTAGGTGGGTGTTCATTACAACGGGCCTGAGTGATGGCTTGGCCTATGGGAGGCCCTTGTTCATTGTCATCTCCCTTCACTTAATTAGCCCTCACTCACAGGTCAGAGGAGACCACTGAAGGCCCCCCTTGTGTGTTTGCGTGCACGCACACATGCGTATGTTTAGCATTGAGCTTTGTACTTGATATGGTGCCAGGGGGATACACACACACACACATGCTCAGGCCCACACTATATATCTACACCTCTTAACCTTATCAGCAACCCACCTGCACATCATTTGAAGACAGATTAGACGGGCACAGGCCGTCCCTTGTTTCGGCGATACGTTGGAATTACACCTCGGTAGTTGTTCGGGAACAACCAAATGTCTCTCTGCTTCCATCTCTATCAGGGACTTTCTCTCCAGGAGATTAGAAGCTGACCCATTACTGGAAATGCTGTCAGCAGGCCTCATTGTAAGGAAATAACACTGAGCTCTGCTGCTGCTGCTGCTGCTGCTGCTGCAAAAAAAAAAGAAAAATGCAAATGCTGAGTACATACTGCACATGAAGAGAATTGTCTCTTTCATCACTGCCAGCTGTGTGCGTAACTTCCCCCTTATTTAAGGTCATCTAGTGTGCGTGTATTCTTCGATTTGTTGGCGTCGCACGAATGTGTAGAGAAAGATTCGCGGGTAAAATCGATCCTGAATTTGGAGGAGAAGCCGAAAGAAAAGTCTCGGTTGGACATTTCTTGTAGTGGAGATGCCCGTGCAGGCCGCTCTTTGTGGCGTGTGTGCTGGAGTTAAGCTGCTTATTAAATGACATCGCTATACCCCACCTTGGACCTGGACCCACTTGGCCTCCAGCAAGGAGAGAGGAGAAGAAGAAAAAAAAGCCTGGATGTGAAATCGGAGTAGTGGAGGAGGAAAGAGGAAAGAGAAGGTGTACAACATCTCTTAGTGGAGATAGATATTTATTAGAAGGAGAGGATGTGTCAAGAATGAAACACTGCGAGTGTGTGAAACTGAGAGAGTGTGGTTTAGGGTGTGTTACTGTGTATTTTCAGTACCAGTGTGTGTGTGTGATAGTGCCTGTGAGTATGTGACTCAAAAAGAAACACAATCACACTCATTCAACTTATGCTCCAATATGAAAACCTTGCAAGACTGCCGTATGAATGAGGTACAACACACACTCGCGCTTAGAGTTACAAGACACACACACACAGAGAGCGCCGTTCATTCTCTGCCATATCTTCACATATCAAATGCTCAATTTCTGAATATTGTACTGAGATAGTTCCATGGTATACAGTTTGTTATTTTAGACTGAATGGTGTTCAAGTTTTGCAAAAGTAAATAGATGGTATCATGCAGACTTCCTCTGACCCGGCAGCAGCAGAAAGGCTGATGTTTCGCGGGGAGTAGTAGTACTGGAAGTACTCCCCGCTCCTAACATGTCATTCAGTGGAGTCGGTAGTATTTCTGCTCTCTGCTGCCTAACTTACACCCATCCACTCCCTCCAACTCCGGACTCCGCTCACATGTGTTCTGGCATCGCTCCGGGCCCTGGGGCTGGGGAGGAGGACGAGGAGGAGGAGGAGGAGGAGGAGGAGGAGGAGGAGGAAGATGAGGAGAAGGAGGAGAGGTGTGTGTGTGTGTGTGTGTGTGTGTGTGTGTGTGTGTGTGTGTGTGTCTGTGTGTGACTCCTTGAGCTCCTCTTCCCTTCCCTCTTTCGGACCTGTCAGGCAAGCGGCCAGCGAGTAATGTGGAAATGTGGCTGGCTGGCGTCGACTTGATTAAGTCTGCGCACGTGTCTCTGCAGAGAGGAGACCCCGGGCTTAATCACCCCGAGCCCTGACACTCTCCTCCTCCTGTCTCCCTCCTTTTCTCTCCATATCTCTTTTTTCCTTTCTTTCTCCCCGCTGCCTCTCCTTCTCACTCCTCCCACTGTGAGGCTGAAGGCAGATTTGTTTTCCCTCTCTGCCCCCCCCCCCTCCCCCCACCTCCTCCTCCCTCCCTCCCTCTCTAGTTTCTATTTTTTTCTTTCTTTCGCTGATTTTCGTTTTTTTTTCCTCTTCCCCCTGCCCTTCGCGCTCCCTGCGTGTAACTGACTTTTCTTTTGTTTGCCAAGCCCTTCTTTCACTCTCTTTATCTTGCACTCTTTCTCCCACTGCCCTTTCTCTCGCTCTTTTCCTTTCCCTTGCCCTCCCCCTCCTCCCCCACACCTTCCCCCCTCCTCCCTCCACCCTCCTCCCCAACCCTTTTCTCTCTCTCTCGCTCCGTTGTTTCTTTCTGTGTGCATGCATTCGGGGCCAACTTTGTTTTTTTGTGTGCATCCTTATCTGCGAGAGAAGCGTTGGATACACATATGAGCCTTTGTGTGTGTGTGTGTGTGTGTGTGTGTGTGCGTGTGTGTGTGTGTGTGAGAGGAGGTGTTTCCCATAGTGCATCAGTGTGCACCATGCAGGGGCGGGCCAGGACCTCTCTCGACAGCTCCAGGCTACCTCACCTCCTGCATGGCGAGGACTTCATGTATGAAATGTTCTCTCTCTCTCTCTCTCTCTCTCTCTCTCTCTCTCTCGGTCTGGCTTCCTGCCAGCGATAGCACATACAGCGCTCTACTTGCAGGTCCTACACGCCCCGTCCCACGCTGGGTCCTCTGCTGAGCGCCTATATTTACACATGATCAGGATTAGTTTGTTTTCTGGCGTAGTGGCGTAATATCGCAGCAGGCTTAGGTTGAGGTAAGTTCTAGTTTATGATTAAAAACACCGGAATGGAATGAATTTCTATCCTTAAAGGGACAGTTCACCACGAAATTAAAAAAAACCCAACATATTTGTCTTTTTTTCTTTACCTGTAGTGTTATTTAGCGATCTCGTTTTTGGTGTGGGTTTCATGTGCGGTTGAGAGAAAATAGTTCCTGCATGAAAGTGCTCACAACGAGGTCTGTGGATTATCTAGAGTTGTTGTTTCTGAGTTTATTAAATGTATACTTTAGCACTTTAAGAGAAAGGCCTCTCTACGGCCATTATCTCTCTAACGAGGAAACTTATACTTTTAACAATCCATCACTGCAGGAGAATGTGTGTATTTGATTTTGAACTCTCCTTTTCAGGAGGTGTTGAATGTGTTATATTAGAATATTTTATAGTAGTGAAGTTCGTATTATAAAGCTTGACTATTATGCGTTTCATGATAGATTTCATACTTATTAATTAAGGATAAAAAATGCATAACTGTGTTTATGAATTGCATACTAATGAGTTACTAATGAGTGTTCATGTTGCTTTATAAATACTGAATTGCTTACTCATGCTAAATAGTGTGTAGTTATTATAAAGTGTTACCCACATTTTGTACAGACAATTCAATCTGGAGGTTTTCATGAGCATCCAGGTCCCTCAGCTGCCATTCTTCCAAAAGTAAACTGAACTGGTTTCATTTCAGAACCGTGTCTTCGTGACATAAACCGTCGACGCTTATTGTCCTGCAGTAATGACAACGTCCGCGTCCATCTTTTTAATCATTCCACTTTTCCTGACTATCTCGACCTCTGAAGTGGCGACCCCGTGTATATCCTCCTGTGTCCGCAAATGAAAAGCTTGATATCATTACATTTCGAAAAGTTATTCTTATCCAAAGTATATTTACTTTGCCTGTTTGAGTTTGGAAATGTGGAGGTCGGTGGTAAAGCCGTGATGGACAGTTTGTGTTTTGGGGGGAGACGGGAGGGGGCATGCGAGGCGGTCCCGAGCCAAGATGGCCCGGCGCAGCGGCCACCCCCAAAAGCAACATTGCCCAGTCATCATTTTAGAGATAGACGAGGCTCTGTGCACTTTGACATGCTTCGAAACACTGCAGGGTTAGCCCCCCTCCACCCACACACACACACACATGCAAATTCACACACCCGGACCCTGTTGCCCGCACCTTTAGCCGGGCCACCTACCTCTGCAGTGGCTCGGCGGCGACAGATGCAGGGCCTTCGCTCCATCCATCACACACTGTCGTTATCCCAGTGTGCTAAATGATTCTATTAGAGCGTCACGCTGGCCCCTCAAAGCTCCCACTGTTCCCACCTTCCACAATGCGGTTCCAGCAATCCAACCCATGCGTTGATAATTTGCCCTGAAAAATTGGCCCGGGGACAGGCATCCAATTATGGCTTCTTCTTTTTTCTTTTTTTTTTTTTGCACCGTCGTTTCCCAGCGCCTCTTTTCAGATAACCGCTCTCATAACCGAATCCCACACGTCCTCATCTTCATCCTCATTTTGTCCTCCTCCTCCTCCTCCTGTTTTCTAAATCTTTCTGTCGGTCGCCTCGGTGGTGTATCGCGGCAATGTTAGGTGAAGCATGACGGATATCAACTGATCTGAAGTTAGTTTACTATTATGACAAATTAATGCCTCTGAATTCAGTAATTTAATGCTCCGGGCGCCGAGCCAGCGCGTCTGTTTTTCCTGTCTGTCAGTGTGGAGTAGGGTTGGAAGTCATTTTTCAAACCCTGGCTTGCAGTGGTGTTATTATTAGGTCAGTGTTATATCATCGTAGTATTACATCAGTCTGTATTTGTCTGTCTCGTGTTTGTGTGCCAACATTCGGCCCCGAGCTGAGACTCAACTGACTATTCCAGAGTTTATGTGATTCCTTAAATCTGCAGGATTGTTTGCCATATTATATTACGTTAAGTTATTATTTCACCACGACACAGATATATATATATATAAATGTATATATTCTTCAGCGTTTTGTTTGGACTTGGAGTTTAGTTTTATCGTTTGGCCTCATAAACTGGACATTCAGTTCACGGTGTTCTCTTTGGGAGCTTGGCCGCCGCTCCTGTTTTTCGACTTTGTCCAAAATGTTCTGGCTGTTGTTTGTTCTCCCACTCAAATTAGACTTCATGTTTTTTGGAGCGCAATCTGGGCGGAGATCAGCGGATCTGGCTGCTCACTGGGGTAGAACTTCAAAAAAAAATCGAAAAAACAAATGAAATATCACTCAAAGAGAAAGTCGTTGAAGAAGAAGAAAAAAAAAAAGAGGATATAATTATAATCTTTCAATACCGTGATATGAAACGAGATATTGTCTTAGATTTTGGACATTGTAATTTGCCATACTTGTGTGTGTTTTGTAGTCTGCATTACAGTCAATCTCGTAATATTCATATCAAGGTCAAAAATGCCTTGATCCATATAGCATAAGTGGTATGTTTTGTCGAGAGTGGTGATTCATCCCATTACCCAATTATGTCATTTTCACACAACACCTGCAACATGATACGTACCGACTCAACGTGCTGAAAGGACGTGGAGAGATTTTTTTTTATTGCAAAATCACATTTCAAACACCAAGACTGCCCCAGGGGCTTCAACCAGTGTTCAAATGTTGTTGAAACAGCTGTCCGATAGCATTTAAATAACACTCAAAAATAGTGCTGTAGCGAGAAAGAAAAAAAGCGTGTAATTTGGAGAGGAGCTTAAGAGCAGTGATACAGGCCCATAATTCACCCTGACACACTCCCCTCTCACATCTCATCTCACCAGAGAGCATTAAGAGGGTCAATTTGACCAATCGTAGACCTCGCTGCACCCCCGGAGCCCCCTGATCCTCTTTCACCTCCTCCTGGGCCTGTGAACTCTCTGTGTACCGTCATCTGATCCCACTATAGCAGCAAGCAAGAAGCAGTTCCTGACCCGGACTGCTCACACACTCTGAGAGCTGGGATCATAGCCCGCAGTCAGCCTTTTTTAGGAGTAACAATGTTCCTCATTTTGTTCACTCGGTCCCTATGATCCTAAACAAGAACTGATACCAACTGTCATTTGTTCCAGTTACACGACACCGACCTGTGCTCAGCTTATCCCACCGGGGTTTAGAGTTGACCCTTGACTGAACAGAGAGAAGACAAACTGCTCTCTAGTTTTTTTTAGATATGATGAAACTTTAACAAAAAACAAAAAAAAACTTTTTTTGTGGAATTGAGAGCCCTGTTGCAACATATAGCAAAAGCGTACGCTAAAAAAAGCCCACACATTTTTATTTACAACATGACCTTTGCTTTCCACGGCAGATACATAAAACAGCGCAAATAATGAAGCGATACAAATATATGGATTATAACCAAAATTGGATTGCCGATTGAGACAAAGAAAGAGCAGAAACATTTGTACACATGAGAATATATTTAAGATATGACATTCTGGCTGTATGAAGTAAGAATACCAGTGTAAAGTGTGTTTATAATTTTGCTTAAGAATAATTGATGCAGCTCTGACACCAGCCTCTTTTTTATAAATTATGTTCCCTTGTATACAATCCAAAGGGAGGCCGATCGGGTTGGATAATGGTTATGATGAAGATGAAGTGCAAGTTAATCCTCAAGCCTTCAACTTCAAGTCTCCAAGTCTCAAATCAAGTCTTCCTGAGCAAAACGCAAGTCATTTGGAAGCCTTTCAGATCTCTGAAATGCTGACCCTTAAATCGTGTGGCATTTGAAGGCGTTAAAGGTTCTTTATGCAATATTTAGAGCATTAATATGGCAGCCAACGACTTTTTTTTTTTGCAATGTGAGATATAGGCGAGTCACGGCGTCTTGAGCAGAGAATGAAATCCGTCAATCCCACGTTTCTCTGTACTTTCCTGAAATCTAAATTCAAGGCGTGTCTGTATGGAATGATTCTGAGAGCTCCGTGAAGTTTTTAGTCCTCGTTTCTGCAAAGTAAGTCTGACTTGAGTCCAAGTCTTCGGTCCCAAGGCTACACAAGAGACTCTTGTCTGCTACCTCCAGGTTCCTGAAAAGACTAAAACTATAATATTGAATGACTCTACCGTATCCATAATAAATCAATAGTGGAGTCTTACGACGCGTCGAGTGTTTCTCAGCTTTCTGTTTGCTTGCGTGTTTGGACTGATAGTTTAATGGGCGTCCAGGCTAGGGACAAAACCCGGAGACAGAGGCAGCGCGCTGATTGCATGGTGGACCAGGAACGGAAGCTGTTAAATCGAGTCTGCCGAGAACGTCTCAGCCTCCTCTGCTTCCATAAATCCCTCCTCTCCTTTACAACGCACTGCTGTTGCCACTACCACTCCCTCCATCACGTCATCTCTCTCTCCATCCCTCCCATTCTTTCTAGACTACACTTTGAGCAAGTATGGAAAGAAGTGGGAAGACAGTATGTGTATACTGATTTCATACTATTTTGAATAGATTATCTTTTATCACGGATCAGTGAAAACTAAGCTAAAGCAGAGATAAACAGAGACTGATGGGTTTTTTAACAGCCGAGCAGTTCCCTTTCCACCTTTTTGAAAGAAGCTTGCAGCCTTGTTTGGCCAGACCTGTCAGCCACATCCCTCGTCTCAAATCCCTCATCTCAAATCATTTCCTCTCCTCTCCTCTCCTGACAAAGGGACTCAAAACAGCGGTGATCCCATCGGGATAATTTGTGTGACCCTGGTCTAAATGGTGAATGCTTGTTTAGTTTACGGAGACGCATGGCCTGTGTAAGGCTTGGAGAGGCGGCCCCCTAAGCTTCAGGATTGCAAAGAAGAAGTACTGTAAGTGCTCACTGTCAGCATGATGAGTCTCTTTCTAGGTCTCTGGAGAATGGAAATCAATATGTTTTAGTTTTTTTTAAAAAAAGGTGAGATCATGTCTTGGTCTCTCTTGCTATATTTACAGTTTGTCTCTTTCTCCACAGAGGAAAGGACCACTCAATATGAAACCCATCATATATTCACCAATGAGAAGCTTTAAAAGAGTTTTCAAGATTGTATTTTATACATATACACTCCCTCACATCTTTCCTCTCCTTCTCTTTTTCTCTCATACACAAACAGACACACCACAATTGTCAATGGTCATTAGGGAGGCTAAGCAGGCCTCCCATAGCTTAAAGCAAGAACAAAAAGGCTGACCAATGTTGAAAGGCCTAATTAAACAGCAGTCTTTAATGTCAGTCAGCCCCCCACTGTAGCCCCAACCGCCCAACCGCACATGAATGAAAGAATAAGGCCCGTTTGAGAAGGAGCACAGATTTATAATCTAACCCATTGGCTTATGAAAGGGAAGCCAAGAAGGCCCACGGGTCACCCTCCATCTCGATGGCTCTCTCTTCTTCTTCTTCTTCTTCTTCTTCTTCTTCTTCTTCTTCTTCTTGCTCCCCCCGAGGTCGTGGTGGTGCTAATTGCCCCCGGACAGGCACACAAAAAACACACACATGAACAGCCATGAGTGTTGGCATGACCAACCACTGGGCTCATGTGATTGGATTAACGGAGCCCGATGAAAGAGAAACAGCCAATTGAATCCAAAAATGGAGTGGCTGTAGCGGGACTAAGAGTCGAGAGGAGGGGGGTGGGCTTGGATGCTCGCGGGGCCTCAGTGCAAAGGGTTATCCCAGAAAATGAGTGGGAGGGGGTGGGATTGCAAGGGTCCAGTGTGCAGCCCTCCCCACCCCTCCAACCTCACCTCATAACTACCAACCACCAAAAAACCTCCCCACCCAGGCGAGGGGACCCCCCGACTGGCAGCAATAAATAGATTATTTCTCAAACATTCCTAATCCTGCTAAACAGCAACAAATCCTATTAGGCCATGAATTATAAATCCTCCCTCGCCCCCATGACCCCCCCCCCCCCACTGGAGAGACCCAATCGCCCTCCTGTCTTCATAACGTGCATGCGCATACCCACACGCACACACAAACACACTCGAACCTCAAGAATGTTGGTCTAAACAGGGAGGAATTGTAAGTGTTGGATATCCATGCATTGGTATGTATGTCTATATATGTGACCATTCATACTAGATGCTGGTTCATGTGGACTTGTGTGTGTGCGTGTGTGTGTGGTCCCTTGCAGGGTTTACGACTCCCCGCTCGTCAGTCCGCTGAGCTTGAATACAGAGTTACAAACGTGTGTGCAAGCATGAACACTCTCATGTACTTCTGCAGTAAATATGCTCAGCAAAGTGCAAATGAGGGGCTGTGAGTAACCAAAAGTGAAGCCAACTGGTTGACTGACCGGCCGACTGGTTGACTGACCGGCCGACTGGTTGACTGACCGGCCAACTGGTTGACTGACCGGCCGACTGGTTGACTGACTGGCCGACTGGTTGACTGACCGGCCGACTGGTTGACATAGCCATCGAGCCACAAAGCGGAACAAGTGCACCTGAATAGAACATATAAACCAAACATCCTTAAAAAACAAACAGATTTAAGGGTAAAAACACCCTCTGAAAATCAAAGTCTGACCCTGATAAACCCACTAACATGCATTCCCAAATTACTGACACACCTCTAGGTCAACACTTAGAGTAAAGGAAGGTCTGGCAACAAAGACGGGGGTCATTAACCCCAAATCTCCAGCTCTCTCATTTGGCTCACTTTGAAGAATAGTAATGGCCGCGTCCTCCTCTTCAGGCTACACCTTAAGCCTGGGACCAAACCCTCAGAACCTGAATTAGTGCGATCATCTAGAAGGAGGCCACTGTCCCAAATTATTATTTTTTGACTGCTCCCAGTTTCCTTAATGGCAATGGAAAGAATCAATTGAATAAAGTACATTGCCATCTACAGAAAACCAGTATCTATACCCTTAAAACTCGTAAATTTGTACATGTATTTTACAGATCACAATCGTAGTTCCTTGTGGTTTTCATACCCTTGCAAAAAGTTTATTTTCCCACGCCGGCAGTTTTTCATTTTGCTCGGCTGTCTCAGTGGAAACCTCCTCGTCCAAATCTTTCGTTAATTCTGCAGTTACTGTCGTGTCAGATAGAGTTCACCCGTCATTAGTGTACTTGTTAGACGTGCGTTCCTCTCCAATCTCCTCCCTGTGTGCTGGGAAAGAGCGGCGTCTGTCTCTGTTCTTCTACAAAAAAAATAATAACAGGTTTTGAGACTTGGCGTCATTAACGCTAAACAGGGGCGGGGCTTTTTATGAGGCCACGGGGATGTCGGCCATCGCTCTCGGAGAGTTATTTTTTACATTGGTGGGATTCTTTCACGAGCTTTAACACTTTCATTCGCATGAGCGTGGAGGTACGTGGCGACAGGGAGTGAGATCACACTATATAAGGCTACTTTGAACAAGCTAGAAATTTCCTATTAATACAATACCTTAAAGTCAAGAACAAAAGACATTGTGGACGACACTTTGTGCACTTGGGAGAGACTGAAGCTCTGTATTTGCTTTGTACATTCCTGCCCGTATATACACAAACATGTCCTTTCTTTACAGAGAAGTTTCACAGTGTTTTCGTGATGGAAATGCAGAAGTTGAAGGGCGATAGAGAATCTACAGTATTTCTGGCCTATCTCTTGTTTTCCCTCTCCGACTCTGTGGCCACACACATCAAACAAACACGGCCGGCTCCCTCGGTTCCGTCTTTGTCATCAGCTGCTAATGGGCACCGGGCTTTGATGTGGCCCGGTCGCTGCTATTGTCTCAAGCATGTCTTGATCAGCGTCCATTGATCTGGAGAGGGAGGTGGGGGGCGGCACAACAAACAACTGGCGCAAGGCGCATGGGAGGAGGAAGACGATCGTATCAGTTAACTAGCTGCGTCTTGCTACGTGGAAAAGACTCTGTCAAAGACAAAGTAAGAGAAACACACAGGATGGAGGAGGGAAAGAAATAGCTTTCATTTGGAAGAAATGCCGGTTTATGATCCTTAGTATAGTCAAATAACTATCCTTTTCATTGGTCTGCCAACATAATTGTAAATATATGTAACTAAGAATAAGGTAATTGTTCATCTGGGTGATGTGCGCTTTTGATGTCCGCCGACCACAAGGAAATGCAAGTACAAAAAAAGAGGACATTTAGCTGTTTGCCAATGCAGATGGACTACTTCTACGAGAACGACCTCAAAGTGTGAACACAGCATGTTCACAAGCAATAAGCTTGCGAGGAGGCGGCCTGAGAAACATGAAGTTTCGGATGCAAACTCGTGCTGCTTTAATTTCCCACGAGACGGAGCACTTTTTTTTCCTCCACTTTCTTCCCGTTCAAACTGCTCAGAAGCCCATTCATTTAAAAACCCTCATTGAGTGAAGGAACTTGGCTGTGATGATGTGGCGTCTCTCACTTATAATTCTTACCACGGCACCCTCTGGCATGCCATCACTTTTAGATCAAACATTCCTGAAAGAATGCAGTCATCTTATCCTCCCAAGATATGATAAAGGGATGTCTGTTTTTGAGGAGAACAGAGGAGCACATCTCTTTGATGGACCAAAGCACCAGTCATAAAGCTTATCTCTCACACACATACACACACACACACACACACACACACACACACACACACACACACAGACCAGCAGTCTTGCTGGGCCCAGACCGTAGCACATTGATGTCTAAGGCTGCTCTCTCCTGACTGACTCCAAGGTTATTGCAGCGCACCATGGAAGCACAGGATATTTGACGGTCCCCTGCCAAATAAAGAGCCGAAGGGGTTGCGGGTGGGGGGGGGGGGGGGGGGGGATGCGGGAGAGTTGCCATTGACAACTCCGAGATCTCCAAAGTGACCATCGGAAAATGAAAAAAGAGAAAACTTATTAAGGGAGAAGGGTCCGGGGGAGGCCATGGGGCTAAATCTGTCACAGCTTTTCAAGAAAGGGACAAGGCCGGTTCACGACTCCAGCAGCTCCAGCTTTTATATGACCGCTACAGTCGGACCTAATGAAGAATAGCGAGTCTGTTGAAAAGAGCCAGGAGGTATCCCTATAGGGAATGAATCATAGAGCGCAGGATAATGGAAAAATATGTAGAAGACGTCGTGGGCGAGAGCTGAGCTTTGCTGACTCAGGAGAAGTCCCCAGGATATACTGTGTGTCAGAGAAAAGAGAGGGAGGGGAGGCCGGGCGAGCAAGTGTTTGAAGGGCAGCATCAGCAGAGAGAGAGATGCAGAAATTACATTCCTCCACTTTCTTTGTGCCAAATGTTGAATGGAGTCGAGTGTGGGGGGGCTTAGGGGGTTAGGGGATAACCTTCTGTGTTATTCTTTTATCACACTTACCCAACGAACATGTGTGCGCATTTGTGTCAAACGCAGGAAACGGGCGGAGGGCAAGGAGGGCGCACGGGGTACAGTTGTGCGACGCTTAAAACCGCACATGTTTTTTGTTCCCTACATGTGTTTTCTTTCCCAATTACGCTCGAACCTCCGACTCGCACAGAAAAAAAGGTTAAAAAAAACAACAACAAAACACATCCTTATCCTGATGGACAGTCGAGGGAGGGCAGACTTTTTTCTCTCCCAAAATAGGGCCTCATGCTCTTTATGTTTGGTATTGTTTGTGTGCATTTCCTCCTATAGCTCGGGCAGGCCTCGCATGGAGGGCAGGGGGAAAAAAGAGGCAGCAGCACGACAGCCTTTGATGCTCATGTTTTATGGTCCCATGTAAACGCATTGTCTGCTAAGCCCTTTTGTTATCCCTCTGCCTAATTAAGACCTAAGAGCGACTTGTTGACTCCACAAAGACCCTTGTTCGGGGAGGGGGGAAGGGGGAGGGGTGGCGTTTGTGTGTCAAGGGTGTGTGCGTGCGTGTGTTTGTGCATGTGGGTGTGTCGCCTTTTGACTTGGGACGTAGTTTGAGAGAAAAGTTCTTCACTCCGACCAAGACTTTTGACATAAGAATGGAGCCATTCATTTGAGGGCCGTTGGAGTGGAGGAGAACTCATCTGTGGCTGCAGTTACGCTCAGAGCAGCGGCAAAGAGCACTCGACACACACAAGCATCCAGTGCATTCTGATTTATGAATGCCGTCGCATGACGTACACATGCTCCGGACAATTACGGAGAAGTGGCACTGCTGTATACCGACCATTGCCCCATTCCTTTCATGCCATCCTCCTCTGAGAGTCTCTCCGACAAGACTCTGAGGATGTCAGTTTGCCGTTAATCCGCCGCTCTCCGCCGATCGGCTGCTCCTACACACACACACACACTGTCCCGCGGCTTACCAGTTTAACTTTGATGTCTTTGATACCAACAGATGGCGGAATAGGTCACCCGTCTCCGAGACATACTGTACATGAAATAGAAGACGGATAGAGAGACGGACGTAAACGAACAGGAGCAAGGCCTGCTCACCCAGCAGACAGGAGATATTTTTTACTGTGTTTTTAAATGAATAAATGCTCTGATAAAACTGCATTATGTGCACTTTGTCTCTCTGCAACAAGGGCTTCTCAACAACTAATGCATCGACTCTGACAAACTGTCCTGGACTAGCGACTGTCAGTATTAAAGGAGGGTGGTGAACACTGATCCATTGGAGCGCGACGCCTCTTTGCACTTGCACGCATTCGTGCATCTGTGATCTTCGGATCTCTGAAACTATGTATTTGTTGTTTAAAGACATACTTTCCAACCCTCCCAATGTTTCCAGGGATTTCCCCTCTGCCAGCGATCTCCCAGGGTCACAGTTCTCCCGTAATACTACCACAGCATGACAAGCTTTCTTTCCTTTTCGTCATCACAACCTGTTTCGGTCGCCGCTCAGCGTGCGTACGCCCTAATGTTTCCACCCGGACAACAACATCACTGAACCAAATGCTCTTTCCTGGCCGCTGCTGACACATTGAAAAGCTGAGAACAAAGAGAAAGAAACACTGAAATGGGCAAAAGATTTATGAATGAGTCAGTTAATAAAAAGAAAAAGAAGTGATGTTAGAGATTTACACCAGAGGGGAAAATTCTTCTTCTGTTCTTCTGAGAAATGAATGTAAAATAATAATTGTTGGAGTTTACTACAGTTCAACAGAAGGCAGGAAACAGTCTTTGAAACACCGCTTTGTTTTTTAGAATTCTCCCTTTTTTTTCCAGTTTGAAAAGTCTGTTTAAAGACGCTCAATGTGGGATTCAGAGCATTGCCTCTACAAGGTTCTCAACATGGCGACAGCTTAGCCTAACAGGCTAACAGGGCGAGCAACAGTGCAGGCAGACCTAGCAGTGTTTACCTGGAGGGAAACACGAGGACGGACAGGTAGATAATACATTAATAAATCTTTATTTGCCGCTTTATTAATGCTCTGAATCCTGGATATGAAACCTTTAGGATAAATACTAGACTGCCATGAATGTTGGATGTCTTTGGAGCTTCCTGCGTGGAAATACAATACAACAGATAGAATACAACAGTTTGCCTTTCTCAAAATTCACTTGACGATTTGACAACCTGTTGGTGTGTGTGTGTCCATCTGTTCCTACGCAAAGTATTTGTGTGTTTTCAATCACTCGGACCACTGAAATTCACTCAGTCATATTTTCTCGTTATCTATTTTCACTCAAAGCGCACAAACACGCAGCCGTCACATATCCAAGGACATGTTTTTCTTCTTCTTTCTTTTCTGACAAATAAATCACACGAGCGCCAGAGAGCCTCCTTGAAAAAACAAACACAAGTGCATGCCATACAGTCACTATGGCATGCAAGTATGATTGAGTTTGCGTGTGTGTTGTTTGCTTCCAGTGGTTTCTGTCTCAGTGTTTTGCTCCATACCAGTGGGTTTTCATTTGTGTTGACACAGATGTGCTGCTTTGAGTCGAGGGACGTGTGTTTTGGGAGTCCTCTTCACGCAAACTGAGTCTGTTTTCCTTCTGTTTCACTTTGCATCACGTTGCCGAGTCGTATAGTTGTGGCAGAAAGCAGTAGTTCATCGATGTCGACGCGCACGGTCCGATGTTTACTGTGTAGTGATGCGTACGCGAATGCATACCTGCGTGTGCGCACACATGTTTTCTCCTGTCATAACCACATGTTTTGCTCGTGCATGATACACACATTGTCCATTGATTATTCAAAGCAGTTAGCGCCACTGGGCATGGAGCTAGCAGCTTTTCTTGTCACCGTTTTCTCCCTTTTTCCAATGTCGCTTCTCAAAAGCCAGACACTTTTTCACGACGAGGAATCATCTGAAATCCAACGCTGAGCATCTTTTTACCTACAGACTAAAGCGGTCTTTCTCTCTGTCACAGGTTGTCCCATGCCCAGAGGTCGGCTGTGAAAGTCCTCCGCAGGATGCAGTACTTTGTGGCCAGGAAGAAATTTCAGGTAAGCGAAAAGCATTCAGCAGAGTTAAGGGGAACAAAAGATGCAGAGACAAAGAGAGAGACAAATTAAGAGTGAGAGAGGGAGTGAGAAAAGTGTGTAGCGTTTTTGCGGTTATACAGGATGAGCAGGGGGCGCCCCAGGGGGCATATGTCAGCTGCAGCGTGTGTGTAAGTGTGTGTACGTGTGTGGTGGAAGAGTGTGTACGTGTGTGAATGCCTGAAACTTGCACCTGCATGTCGTCTTTGTGCTTCAGTTCAGGCGTAGTGTCGAGGGAAGTCCACTAACCTGTCTCTGGGGCTACAGTAGGAATTCACTTACTGTACTGCGCTCGCAACAACACACACTTGCAGAAATTCACTCACACACACACACACACACACACACACACACACACACAAAGCAGGTTATTGCCTCATGCAGCACTACAGGCAGCAGAATTAGCTTCAAACATTTTGTAAAAATAAAAAAGCTAATCATGTTTGAGATACTATTGCCGTCGTTTTCATGCTTCGTGTTATTGTCGAATGGTTCCTGTATTCTTACTGTTTCCAAGTGCTCTATATGTTTTCAATTATGGCCTAAGTGATCTCAGCTGCTGAGGCGGTGTATGCCGAGGATACCCTAAAGAGTTCACTGGGTTCTTTCTGACGCTGCTTGTATCCATGTCCCACTAAACAAAGCTGTGAAAGAGCCCTAACACGATTGCTTTCTACATGACCATGCACTTGTCAGTGCACACACACACACACACACACACACACACACACACACACACACACACACACACACACACACACACACACACACACACACACACTATGAGTTAACAATGAACCCTTTGCCCCCAAGGGGGTTGGGGATGTTTTCGGGGACCAAGCAACAGCGGCTGTGGTTGACAATGGCTTTTGTCTCCCTCCGTGTGTGTGTGTGTGTGTTGTGTGTATGTGTGTGATCCACAGCAAGCGCGGAAGCCCTATGATGTGCGGGACGTGATCGAGCAATATTCCCAGGGTCACCTCAACATGATGGTCCGCATCAAGGAACTGCAGAGAAGGTGGTGACTTTGACCTGGTTTCATGCTCTTTGATCCTCGCTTTCTTTCTTTGACGTCGTGTCAATTGAGGTCAACTGTTTTCCAGCCATCATTATGTTGGAGAGCTACGCTGGTGGACCAGGCGCTGCAAAACGGCCCAAAACGTTTTCACTCGGGAGAGAGAAGTGCTGCAGCTTCGGAAACAATGCAAATTCCAAAAGACATGTGAAAATCCAACACAATAATGGAAATGCGATGCAAATGAAAAACGCATGCTGCGAGCCGGAACAAATAGATTAACAGCGAACACTCTGCAAACACAGGAACGACGCAAAAACACACAAACCCAGAAACGAAAAGCAACAGAAAAAGGCCGAATTGCCAGTCCTCCTGCTACACATGTACTTTTTCTACCTTGGCCTTAATCTTACAACATATAATTAAAGAGCTAATGCTAGTTATGTAAATCTGTCACTCTCTTTAATCCCTATATCGATCCCTTCTGGTCTTTCGCGCTTCAAAAATCCAGCTGTTCCCCATAGCCATGCTACTTAGCGTGCTATTTTCTATCCTATTTGCTGTTAATCTATTTGTTTTGTCTTTCTGCAGCACGTTTTCCTCAATAGCAGTACGTCTCAGTTATTATCTTCTTTATGTATTTTGATGTGTTTTTGAATGAGCATTTTTTTCTGAAGCTGCATCATGTTTCTACTCACGAGCATGTTGTGGGCCGTTGCAACGCGTATATACCACCTCATAGTCACAAGAAGAAGGGAGGAGTCAGAAAACAATCTTTTTAAATAGCCGTACATTGCACCATAAACGTTGTAATAGTTCTGCCCTCCACCAAGCTGTCCTGACACAATCAGCTGAACTGGGCCATGAAGACAACAGGACAGGAAGATACATGACTCTAACCAGCTCTTATGAATCACATAACACTTATTTATTATTCTTTCTGCTCATCTGACGGATGGGATGCGACCCCTCACTCCTTTTCCTGCACATTGTCTCTGCACTTTTATGTGATTTTGGCTGAGGTAATAAATTGGGTCACTTAGATCACTTAGATCCTTTTAACATCTTTTGCAGTAATCCAGTTGAAACATAGTCAGTAAGTCAAGATTATTTATAAATAACTACGATGATGTAAAAGAATACAAACAATCACAAAGGCCAAGTGTCTTTTATGAACACATTTGTGTCTCTCGTAAAATTCTACCCTGTGGCCTTATTGTCTTTTTTTCTTTTTTTTTTCAAATTCCAAAACGTTAGCATTCGACGGAAAATCCAAAGAAAAAGATCATAGCGCTCACCACTTCTGACTCCTTCAAGAACACCACAATGCCAAAAGTGTACCACAACCATGCATTGACTGTTCTGCCTTCACTGGGTCACCGACAATAAAGAAAAGACGGCTCAAGACGTGTTATTGCTGTAATATACAATAAAAATCCATCCTTTATTTACACGGTTGAACAGAAGAGAGCGCCTTGCAGTACACGTGGAACTGCTTCAGTTCATTTATAGATGACTAACAGTCCACATGTGCAATCGAAACCTTTTGCGAGTCCAATTGTTTATTTTGAAAGCCTGACAGCGCAATAAGAACATTCATTTATTCATCACTTTAAAACTGGCATGTGGGTGAGCAGTAAATAGCGTTCAAGATGACGCCATTTGTTTCATTTTATTGGCTCCATAAATTGGCTTCTATTATTTTACTGTTGTGTTCATGACCTGGAATAATGTGCTGTTTACTCAACTGCATCTCCTCTGGATCTGGCCAGGGTTTGCACCTTCCCCACTTTAATCGCTTCTCTCGTTTTTTCCCCCCCTCAGGCTGGACGGCACACTGGGGAAGCCAGGAATGTTTCTTCCAGGTAAATACACAGAGAACACAACAGTCTGCGTCTGATAGACAGCCATCACTCCTCACCACATCCCCGTGTTTACGTCCCACACATACACAAGCTGTGCCAGACTAAATATGAGAGGAAGAGCGGCCGCTGACGTGTGTGTGTGTGTGTGTGTGTGTGTGTGTGTGTGTGGAGACATTATTTTGGAAATTACGCCGAAGGAAATGAATGAATTAGGAAGTTATCATTTTGTTTAATCTAATAATTGAGCTCACTGTCGTCAGATTCATGGTAGTAAGTCATGTATTATTAGATTACATCATTTGTGCATTTGTTCATGACATGTTGAAGAGTGAAGAAATGATTTGTGGCATCAACAAACATAATGTGGGTCTTGTTGTAAACTGCAACTGATTCAACCAGCACTATTCTAGTGGAATAGACTTTTATCAATAGCCTGGTTCACAGCCTACGTCTCTGATTCGTTCAACAATCCAAATATGATGATGACGGCTATTTTCTGTGACGGCTATTTTCCCTGGTTAGAGAGAAAAAGATAAACCAACTGGAGCTTTGCATGCATGAGGGGCGTCATCTTCCCATAACTCACAAGCCACCGGGCTACACTCATGGACAGCTTTTAATAGACAGATCTCTATGGTCAGTGTGTCAAAAACATCAATAGCGCTTTTGTGTTAACTGAACATGAGGTCAGCCGGACGAATATGTCATTCAGGCAAAACTATACAAAACAACCCCCCCCCTCCTTCCTAACAAAACAAAATAACATGCTGAATGAATGAAGTGGAAGTAAAAGGTATTTCAGGATGTTTTTTTGGACCCTTATGAAGTTACAACTGATGGAAGTGAAGTATAATTTGATTGTTTTAAAGATTGAATTCACACTTTATTACAATCAATGAATGGTGGCTAATATGAAATGTTTGAATCGACACATCTTCTCCAAACTAGCTTTTATTGCCGCGCCTCCACCCAACCACCACCCACCTTCCCGTCTTCACTCCCTTTTCCTCCTTTCCAATTCCCAGCAGCTCAGTAAACGCCTCCCGGCTGACCCTGGTCACTGGCGCAGATAACCAGTCAAAGCAAGAGGCGGGATTACACACATTTCATCCGCAAACAGTAGAAATGCGATACACATACATCGATTCACATCCCTGTGACATCACCATTTTTACACTTCTGAAGAAGGTAAAACACTGATGTCACTGATGCGGCTCCACGGATAAGTGGAGGCTCACCGATCTGAATCATGGAGTTCATTTGGGTTTTTTAGGGCAACGTAACTCTTCCTGACGTGCATTTAGCGTCCACATTTCAGCAGGGGGCTGTAAACCGCCACTCTGGGACCCGCGTGCACAAAAGCGGCCGAAAAATGAATGAATGGACGGTTTCACTCCGAATCACGAGCCTTCGGGGCGCCGACTGTAAAAGACAACGTTATTTATGTTTGTGACGTGCGCGTGAGCGAGCAGTAACGGCTCCGGGTGTGACCAAATGTACCGTTACGCGTCTGTTTTTGTGCTCAATAAGACAAATAAAGTTGTGGACAACAAGGCAAACGCATTAATATCCTCGCTGGATGTGTGTTAGTGTCTATGTTTGATGTTTGAGTGTCCATTTTGCATTCATTCACCAGGAAAAGGAGAAGATAAAGAATACCCAACTATTGGAGCCCGACTGATCAGACTAGAAGATAAGGTAAGCACACTCATGCTGCTGTGTGTGTGTCCGTGTGTGTGTGTGTGTTTTGTCTGTGAGTGAGAGCGATAAGCAGAAGTATGCGCCTGTGACTGCATAACTGTGTGTCTGAATATCCGTTATCAGATGAATATGTGTGCTTAAATCTTTACGACCATGTTTTTGGAGGTATCCTGACTCCCATTGGGAGCGGAGTCATTTTGATGATTTTCCACGCCAGCCCCTCGTTTCCCCTCTGTAATCCCAGGTACATCGAGTGGTGATATTTAACTTTCCATGAGGGAAATATTAGAGCACTGGGGGCTAAAGTCTGAATACAGTGAGGCGTCGCCAATAGATAACCTCTGGGCTACGACGGGTGTAACTAGGCGCGTCGTCCCGCAGAGAGATCAGGAACGGCGTGACGCCATCGTGGCCGCCGCAGCAGTCGTGAGTGAACGCGTCCGGCTTCCTGTCTTAACATTGGCAAATCAGATAGGAAATGGGGAAATGTTTGTTGGATGTCCCGTCTGCTGTTGGTCCGCCGGCATTTCGGACAAGATTTGTAAATGTGTCGCATGTTCAAGTGTGTTTCTTTTTTCCACGCCGCCGGTGATGTCACAGACCTCTTTCGTCAAGTTGTTCTCACATCGCCCGGTCGATGAAAACACACTCCTACACAATGGAACAATGCATTCTATAGCCACTTCTTTTTCTATTCAGCTCAGGATTTCCCCCCACTTTGCCTGGACATTTACCGTCCCATGTCTCATCCACGCCGATGCTCTCTGATGTCTGATGCGTTTGGCTGTTCTCGGACCCTTTCGGGTACACGGAGAGCGCCGTGATGATCTTGAACCGATGTGCTCTCTCCGAACCCGAAGACCTCCCTCCGTGATTGAGTTACGGCCCATTTGCTCGGGGGGGGCTTCACGTTGTGATCGCAATCGCCTGATTGGAAACATAAACCTTGAGTTCAGAAGTGCTACGACTCTCTCTCTCTCTCTCTCTCTCTCTCCCTCTCTCTCTTTCTTGACACAAAGGCGAAACACCGACGAGATGCGGAGGCTCGAGGAACAAATCAGCGGGACAATGTGCAACCCATCAGCGTTCCTCTAATCAGAGCCGCGTTCGGGCGCATCGCCGCGACAAGATTTCCTCTCAAAGTCAAGCAGACGCGGACCTTTGTCCGTGTGAATTTCTTGTTTTGATCGTTCCGATGGGCAAGCGCACCTGTTGATGTTTGTATGGGAAACAGGGAGTGGGAGGGGCCAAGGGGGCTTTTCCCCCTCGGGGCAGCAGGTGGATGAACCCGCCGACCCCCCCCTGTTACTTGGTACATTCCCTGGTCCTCCTCCAGTAGCGCAGCAGACGTTATCGTCCACTCTAGATAAACCGAACGTGTCAGATTTACGTCGCTGGAATGTGGGGATTTTGTGATTACAGTCGCAGCGCTTCAACCCTGGATGAAGTCACCGCGGTTGTAAATGAACCCAGCGTCTCCTTCACACGCTCCTGGCCCGCGTTCACCTCCATCTGTACTTTGTTGTTGGAGGTTCGTGTGTCCCGTGTAGCGTTAGCATTCAGTGCGGTTACATGGATTCGAATAACTGGCTTAGTCCGACTAAAATCGAATTATCCAGTTCATGTAAACACCTTTATTCGAATAACTGCGGTCCGACTACGATCCGATTAACACCCCTGGATAACTCGATTCGATTCGATTGATAATTCGAATAACGCTGCATGTAAACGCTGAATCGGATCGGAACTGGACAATGCGTTTGTGCGCATGCTCAAGATCCCGCCGCTCTCCTCCCTCCCTCCCTCCCTCCCTCCCAGGTCGTGACCCGGAAGTCGAAAGAGACGATAAGTTGTCACGGCCGGCAGAAACAAACAAACGTAAAAGTCGGGTTACGAGCCGAAGGTACCTTCGGTGGGTGTCTCCGCTAGCTCCCTGATGTAGCCTGCTGGCGCTGCTGCTAGCTCCCCGTTTGCTCTCCGCTAGCTCCCCGGCAACCACCGAAGCTAGCGGGGTTCTCTCCATTATGAAGAGTGAAGAGGTCAAGCGGAGATGGCTGTATCACCACTACATGTAATGAAAACAGCGCCACCTGTCGTATCGGATATGACATGCATTCGGCCAATGATTCGATTTATTCACTGCCATGTATATTCGGATAACAGCAGTTGCCCCGAAAGAGAGCATAGTCCGACTAAAGCAAGATTCGAATTAATGCCATCATGTAAACGCACTGACTGACTCTCCAAAAAAAACAAAACAAGCATTGCGACACGAAACTCGGGTTTCGGGCCGCGAACGCGTGACGCTCGAGCCGAGGGGACGTTTCCAGGGGGGCCGAGTTCAAGCGGTCAGCGTGCCCTCCAGTTCAGCTTGTCAGCTGCGTTTTGGTCTGCAACAGAATCTCCAGCGCCGAGAAAGCCTTTTGTTTGCCCGCGTGCGTTTCATACCGCCGCGTAATTTCGGGGGTTGCGTCACCTCGCTGCGTGTGGCTCGAAATAGTAAACCTCATCACACACAACGCAGAACCCCGGTGTCACAGTTGAATCACCTCTGTGGAGAATCTCTCCCAACAGCCCCGAGGAATTATTCATCAACTATGTGTGTGTGTGTGTGTGTGTGTGTGTGTTTTATCCCATGCCTTTCTCAAGACTCACTCTTTGGTTGGCCTCCAGCTTCATTTTTTTTTTTTTTTTTTTGACAAATTCCCACTTTCTATACTCCCCTTCCCCTGTAAAACAGCAGACATCGACCACTCTCACTGCGCTTCAGGCTGCAGCTGAGAAAGTAACGTAGAATCATTTTCTTGTCAAGCTATTGTCAGCACATCACTTGTGGATGAATTTATCTTCAGTGAGCTGAAGGTAGTGGGTGGGGGGGATCGGGCATTGTGTGTCCTGTACAGGGTGAGACAGTGATTTATCACACAAAGACAAAGACACATACTATATAGGTCGACACACACACACACACTCGCACCCACACACAAGCGTAGGGTTGATTAATCACCATAGTGTGTCTAAACCCCACACACTCAAGATTGAATTCTCCAGGAGCGACTTGGAAACGAAGATTGATGGCGCTCTGAGACAGTGTGTTATCTCTCTGTCAGACACACTCGATGAAAAATACCCAAACGACAAGCTCAAACAGTGGCCGCTGTCTCGGCGCTCCGGCGTGGCCTTTTCAGAGCTCGCTGCGTGCTTTAGGATGAAGTCAGCCCACTGGTTGCGGTAAAGTTTTATAGGAGCGGGATGTTACTTTTTCTCTCTCATAGCAATGGGCAGACAAGGGGGGATTACAAGAATATGCTCCAACATATCCAAAACAAGCTTTTCTTTTGGTCTGATCCTATTTCGTTTCACAGATTTAACAGTACTGTTAAGTATGTTGCGCAACAACTCGGCAACTTAAAACTGAAATGTGTGTGTGAGGCTGAAAGCAGGAGCCTTTAATCATGGAGGATTTATGTTGAAGTTGTGAAACTAAACCTGTTAATGTATAATTTCTTACAAAAAATACAAAATAACTTACAGGAAAATCAGTTTCCTCAAAACAAAAGATATGATCGTTCATTATTTACTTTCGAAAATACTATCAAGACTACAAAAACATCAAATTAACACGGACTTTCTAATAACGTGGGGTTTCTAATTCCCTTCATTACATTTACACGTGTGTCTACATTCTGACTGTATTACTAATCCAGATTTAACATTACATAAAAAATAGAAAAAATATGTTTCCAAAAATAAATCAGTTGTGAGATGAGCTGTCTTAAAAAAAAGCATGAAGAAAAATACTTATGTGTAAAAAAATACCTCATTTTTCAGCAACAAGGAGGAACGAATCCAGTTTATTTATTTTTCACATTCAAAGTGAAGTCCATCATAATCTAGTCATCACACTCGTGATAAGCTGCATTAGTCTTTCTGTGCGTGTGAACCCGTCTGGACATGCACGGACGTGTCTCGGCTCAACACATCGTTATTTGTGTGGCTCCGAGTCCACTACATCGCCCATACATCACACTCACTGTATGGTTACCTTCACGTCGCTATATTAGGGCAAATATACTGCGCCTTGTATGTCGCGCTTATATCATGTGCATTAGCGCGCGGCGTGCGCAGCAGAGGGCTCGCCCTCGACCCTAATAGCGTCTCAATTAGGTAAGTATGCTGTAAATTACAGCGAGGCCAAATACTGGAAATACTTGAGGGCCGGGGACAGAGTGTTGTGTTTGTTAGGAGTCCATCTGTAAGGCATTTAGGGCCCCTCGTCTTTAAAAGCACGGCTTTGAGGGGGGCAGGAGTGTGTGTGTGTGTGTGTGTGAGTTGTGTATGTGTGTGTGTGTGTTTAGACTGGTCCGATCCAGAGGACTTTAGAGATGAGGGCCTGGTAAACACACACACGCTCATATATAAATGTATATATACGTTGGACCATATACAAAAATACAAGTGTCTATCGAGATACACACACACACACACACACACAACTGTTGTCCATCCAGCAGTGTCTCGGTTCCACGCTCAGCTCTCTGGAGGGTAACAGCAAACAGGAACATGCGGGTTGTGCCATTAATCTATTAATGCATCAATACGTCGACTGAATCCAATCAGGTTTTTTTTTTTCTCCCCCGATGTTGTATTTTGGCACCCAGAAGCGAGTCACAGCCCACATCAATAGCAACTAATGCCGCGATCCCTTTTCAGTGCCGAGTGATGCTGTTTCCTCTTGAGAAATCATACGTCTTTTTACAGTCGCCGCAGAATTAATCCGCGGGAATCAAAGACGAGAGGAAACATTTCTTCTTAACTCAAACCAAGTAACGCTGCAGTAAACCGAACAGCAGGTTACCGACCGCATCGCGAGATGTAAAAGTTTTAAAGAGATTTCTGAATTCTTTGAACTTGGACTTCAATGAGGCTTCCTCTGTTCTTATGTCATGCTCAATTGCATTTTGTGGGCGGGAGAAGGGTTTGTTTTTTCCCCAGCCTATCTGAGTTTAAAGGAAAGCATTTAAAGTAAACACCAGAGTGGGCATCCTTAATCCTTTCGGTTTATTAAAAGGGGAAATTAACTGCAGACTTTTTTTTTGGTGCAATATGATGTCTCCCGAAACAGACTTGCCTGTCATTGCTGTTTTAAAAAAAAGGAAGTTAAGAAGCAAAAAATGCAACAGTAGGAAGTTTATCCCTTCACTGTTTTAGATTCTCACTTTGTGTAGAGTTTGGTGCAGTAAAGTATAACGGCATGTTAACTATTTCTCATTGACTATGCAGCAAATTGAAAGATTGTTCCTTTTGAAACTCTTAAAGTGATCAAAAGAGTCGCTCCTTATCGAGTACAGTGTACATTGTGCATGTTACACTGTACACATGTAACATACAGTATCATGTTAGATGTGTGTAACATTAAGCAACACGTTACATCTGTATGTTAACATTAACATGGAACATACAGTGTACAGTATAGCTGTGTACTATGTACAGTTTATATGTTACTTCCAGTACGTCGTGCATGCACACTGTACATCATGCACACTGGGTATTGGCCCGACTCTCCTTCGTCTGGGCCATCGGTGTCTCTCTATTCATTCCTCCACTTTTTCTGCATATTTCGAAACGCTGGCCCTGTGTAAAAAGAGTGATGGTCCCAGTGATTACTGGGACCTAACCATTCTGTTAGAAAGGGTTTAGGGAGAGTCTGCCGCCGTCCAACAGTCTCTCTCTTCCTAATTCTCTTGTTTTCCAGCATGGACACCTCTCAGCCCCCCTCCATCCCCCCCATCCCCCCGTCCTCCTCCATTGCTCCTATATTCCCAGCACCTCTCTGCCCCGAGAGCACTCTGTCTGTTGTTGTGCTGTGTTTTTGATATATGTGTGTATTTGGCCGCAGCGTGCTCAGCGGGGAGCCGGACTGACCGGGCCGGTCTAAACAAAGAGAGGAAACTTGGCAAAGGAAACGCAATGGACACACACACACACACACACACACACACACACACACACACACACTCACACACACTCTCACACACACAAATCCTGGAAAACACACAGCCTCAGTGCGGCGGCCACACTGTGACTGCCCCGTGCTGCAGACAGGCCCATACTGAATCTCCCTGCATGTCTGGACTTGGCCTCAGTAGATACAGCACATAACAACCTAGTTCCCCTCTGTTTTTTCTTTCCTGATTAAATCTAGTCCTCTGAATCCTTTCCGGCTCAGGATTCTTTGCACCGCCACTGAATGGAAATGGATAAAAGATGAAGATCTGCGCAAAGATGCTCGTGTGGCATTGTGTTCTCACTGGAAACGGAGATTACAATTTTAAATGGCAGTTTTCTTTCTCACTGTCCCCCACTGCAACAGGGAGGTCAGAGGTCATTGCCCTCGACAAAACAACAGGCCGGCTTTCAATACTTTTGCTCGCACACATTTCACGGACAGAATGCGTGACGCCATGTCCGGACTGGCAATAGGTGCTGTTTCAAAAATGCAGGTAAACCACCATCCGGTAATAAAACGTTTATCTTGCAAGGTCATGGGACAAAATGACATCACCATGATAACTTTCCAGAGCTGTGCTGTGTTGAGCATTCTGATAACCCCCCCAAAAATCCAACACTGATTCCTATATGCTTACTGCTACCTCGTTAACTCTTCATTTATTTATTTTCCATATTTCGGGCCTTCGTCCGGATCCAGCAGCCTTCTCTTCCGACTCTGTATTCTGCCCCCCCCCGCCCCCCGAACTGCCAAACTGCTCTTTCTCACGTCGACACCTCCCACCGCTGTTGTGGTATCTTTTATAGCTGTTGTGAACTCGATAGCATGCGTCGAGCGCTGCGCCGCCGTGAGGTTAGATAGCGCACCGGGGAGCGGTGTGCTGTTTTGTAGTGCAGTCCTGCAGTAAATCATGTTTTCGGCGGTGCGCTGGGGATGCAGCCCCTGGCAGCTCCCAGACGGCCTTTTGGCTCTGGCTCCCTTCTCTTAGCGCCACTCTCTAATTTCAGAGCCGGGACCCTGCCTTACTACTACTGTGTCTTTACCGCATTCCCGCAAACCAGAGACGGACAGTCTGCCTGCATGTCTGGCTGCTCGCGCTCCATTTCTTTTCTATCTCTCTCTTTGCCGCTGTGTGTGTGTCTCTCTCCACGACTCTCACTCCCTGTGTTTTTTTTTTGTTTTTTTCGCCTGCTGAGCTTGCCCCTTCTTCTTTCCTTCCTCCGTCTCTGTCTGGTTCTGTGCCTTCAGGATTATAGGTCTGCAATCTCACTCACAGCATCTAAATCATGTTGTGCACTGCCACTGTCTCTCGTCAGCGCTCCCTCTCTCCCTCTCTCTCTCTCTTTCTCCCTCCCTCTCTCTCTCTCTCTGCATCTTGGTAGCACCGACTGTGGGCCCGCTCGTTGGCTGTAAATACCCAATGGTACATTTCCATTTTAATTGCCCAAGTTTCACAGGGCCCTGGGATATATATTTTCTCCACACATATTTTTATCGTCTTGGCCAAATGCCCTCACTACTTTCGGGCTGGACCTGACCACTAATATACTCCTGCATGGGCCAGTTCATTATCAGCAGGGAGGTGTTAGCTTATTTAAGAAGGTTATGAAGAGGTCAGCATGCAGTTCATGAAAAAGGAGTCTGTGTTTTATTGGGAAATGTAGTCTTACTAGTACACAGTGCTAAGTAGCCCTGGTGCCACCTTATTCCTGAGTGCTATTAAATCAGTCTATACGGCATGGAACAGTAAACCAGCTGTGAATAATGCCAAGCTGTGTAAATGACTCCAGAGACCATGAGTGTAAATGTCACCGCTATTAAGTCAAGCTGGTACCTGGGGAACCTAATGGGGGTTATGTTGCATACAGTATATATATATATATATATATATATATATATATATATATATATATATATATATATATATATATATATAATACTCGATGCATGCCTCTATGTGTGTGTTATGCAGATGCATATCTCTGCTATTCAACCAACATGCGATCAGAAAACTCCTTAAATCTGTGAAAGCTTAAGTAAGTGAAACTTTAATTGAACTGTGATTTCTGTTCCCCTGAAGGCTGTAATTGGTCTTGTAGTTTGGCCATTTTCAAGACAGTTTGGCCATTTTCAAGACATTGTCAAGTTGGATAAACTGGATGTTTTGGACAAACATCTTCATATTCCTCAACGTAAGATATGAAAAGGTTTGTTACGTTAAGTATAGTTGGCGTTATGAATGCTATTTGACAATAAACACAGTCAAATTGAAGCTCATAGGAATGTTTTTTTTTGCAGGCACTTGATCATAAACCAAATTATGTGACGAAATAAAAATTGTAGCTCGATGATGGAGCGAGATGAAAAGTAAAGGGAACCCTTAAGTCATTTGACTATTCCTTCTGGGCCCCATAAATATCTATACCATATTTAATAGTGATCCAATAAAGGGGGTCACTAAACTGGATAGGGTTCATCCTCTGGGGACATCCATTTAAATCCATCCATCAGTTATGGAGATATTTCACGCCTCAGGCCCAAAGTGGTGCACCAACCCGAAGCAGACCAACACTGCCGTTCCATTATACGGTAGCAGATTAAAAATAGAATAAGGTAAATTTTATTATAGCAGCGGGGTGTTGTGCCATAGCAGGCTAGCGCCTTAGTTCATGGAATGATTTTAACTAGCTGTTACTAATGCCGGCGTGTTTATGACTGTGTAAAGATTTGACTGGGCCACTTGTGGTTCAGACATTGGCCCTATGGTACTCGGTGCCCAGACACATCCATCAGGCAACAGTGGGGTTGCTATTGCCCACGCTAAATCGTGGCATGTGTGTGTGTGTGTGCGTGTGCACACCTATGTGTTTGCCCAACTTGCTCCAGCCACTCTCGACCCAGTCTCCTGTGGGCTCCCATTTAATGGCGTCAGGTTTTTGCAAAACACTTAACAAGCTTGTCTGTATTCCATAGTGAGTTATTTAAAAAGAAAAAAAAAACTGTAGGTAAATGACTAATGGTTTTCTGGGAGTATAATGGTGGGTGTTTTTCTATACCTCTGGGCCCTGTGTTTCCCTGTAGAAGAATTAAAGTGACACACCTTTCAATTGTGTGCAATTAACTTTGTAGTGCGCACAGGATACAGGCCTCGCCTCGTCTCACGAGCGACAATGGATCAAATCGGGACGCCGGTGTTTGAGGTTGAATCAGTGAATGGGAGCCGCGGATGGGAGCTGCGTATTCACAATGCTTTGAACGGTGACCGTCACATTGGAGACACACTGTAAAAAACAACAAGCTAGTTCAACTTCAAATAATGAAACCTGGCAGCCTTAAAATGTTGAGTTAGACAAGCTAAGAAACTTAAATTGTTTGAACTTCAATTTGAGTTAATTCAACTAAGAATACATAGTTGGGTTGACAAAGGGAAAGGTGAAGAATAGTCCTATCAACTTGAAACTTACATTTTCATCAACAAGTTTTTTTAGTACTACTAACAAAACATTTTAAGTTGGACAAACCTGAATCCTAGTTGAGACAACAAAGAACGACTAGTATAACCAACACACTATTACTGATATCCTGAGCTGTCCAAACAAGAAAATGAAAGTCGTTTGAACTAATATTCTTGTTGAATCAATTTATACTTTTTAGTAGGCCAAATATAGTAATACGAGTTGACTGTACTCAGCTTCTTGTTCAATGAACTTATATTTTTAAGGCAGCCAGGTTACTTTTTAAGGAATAGTTCATCTTACTTTCAATGTTAAGTTTATTCAATTAATTTAAACTGCTTGAGTTGCCCAGACAACTTAACCGTCTTTTTTCTAACAGACACATAAAAATACACAGAGCATTCATATTACTATTATATTTAATTTCAATTTTATTGCGAAAAGGCACCCCACCCTGTATTTGTTAGTACAGCGACTCAGCTCAGCCTGACTCAAATTGCCTGCCAAGTTTCATATTTTACCTGGAACTCGAGTTTTATTTTATTTGCTAACATCTTACAGCCATAGTTTGAAACTATGAAAACAAAAGAAAGAAGGATGTTTTGTAATACTGATTCAATGAAACAATGCTGATGCACTTCGGAGAGTTCTTCCAGAGGTTCGGTTGCTCGGCCCCCAGTGATCTCACTGGCGAAAAGTACAAGAGGCTTTGGTAATGAGGAGTAATTTATATTGTCTGCTGTGGTTCTGGAGTGTTATTACTGGCCTTGATCACTTCCAAGTGAGACAGATAAGCCCCTTTGTTGTGCCAGAGTAGATTTTCTGTCTGTGACACTTGCTGAGGACCTTCCTTTCCAGGAATCTTTCTGCATGGGTCAAGTGGGAACAAAAGCAACACAATTCACAGTTAGGAAACACACGAAAAACGATGATCAAAGAAGTCACAAGAAAGGTCTTGT
This sequence comes from Clinocottus analis, assembly GCF_023055335.1. Taxonomy (NCBI): domain Eukaryota; kingdom Metazoa; phylum Chordata; class Actinopteri; order Perciformes; family Cottidae; genus Clinocottus; species Clinocottus analis. The sequence continues at coordinate 4,657,236 of NW_027176218.1, read as the reverse complement.
GCAAGCGTTTCTTAATATAAGCAGAGTTGTCATGTGGGAACAAATACCCTGAAAGACAAATAGCACCTTCAAGTCTCAGTTCTACTTTTCTTTCAATGCAAACAACCAAAAAGTCTGAAAATCCCTTTTCTCTTTAGTTGTGAAATGCTCCACTATGTACACCAGCTAGTCACTAACTTTGTTTGTCTCTGTTGCTGAAAACTATGACGATGATCTAAAGACACTGAAGCGCTCCCTACAGCGGCGAGGATCTGCAGACTGTGGGTTTTGTCATCCCGTGGTGCTGTTTCACATAAGTCGTCATGTGATCCACTGCCAATGTAGACGGACAACAAAGTCAGGGTGTTCACAAACACTTCCATCAACGTATAAACGAGGTGACATGTACAGTTCGGCTCGATACATCTGTTTGCTCTTATTCCAGCGGCGCTGAGGAATCGAGACATGCACGGAGATAGAGCCAGACGAGCCGAGAGAGAGAGAGAGAGAGAGAGAGAGAGAGAGATAGAGCGAGAGACAGGCGTCAGTCTCGCGGCCTCGATACTGTACGTCTCCTCCGTGACATACTGCGGAGCAAGAGGGAGGCCAGGAGCGTCTGAGCCCAAGTCGGCCTGATAAGCAGAGCAGATAACGGGTTGCACTGAACCACAAACAGAGACAAGAACGAAACAGAAGGGCAAGCTGACTGGGATATGTCTCTTCCTTCTCACACACACACACACACACACACACACACGCACACACACACAAGGAGGAGTCTTGAGAGAAGACCAGCGGAGCAACTGGACCAAAGTCAGAGTGATAAGAAGTAGATAAGACATCCTGCTGCGTCTCGTGTTCTCACAGACGCCGGACAGAAGGAGCGCCATCGCGTAGTCGCGTCAACTCACGAAACCGACGCAGAACTCTTCCAAAAAAAAAAACATGTTGGACAGGCCCGACGACTTGCGGTTTGGATTCATGTGGCATATTTTTGCGTTATGAGTCAAACTGTAGCATCTGCGCGCTAAGCCACCGCTCACGCACTTGCGAAGCTCGCCCGGCTCGCAAAATACACACAGCGTGAACGCCGAAAAGGTCGGCGGCGGGCCCGAGAGGGTCATTCCCACCGGTCCTCCACGAGGCCAAGCAGCCTGTGTCTCGGCGGTGCGGGTGGCGGGGTCAAAGGACGTCCCAGCAGGCCTGGTGGTTACGGCACAATGGAGTCCATTCTGGACGTCCGCGCAACTGTGTGTCCTGTCTTGTCCTGTCAGTTGGTCTGAGCCGACGGGAGGTTGCGTGTGTGTGAGAGAGAGAGAGAGGGAGAGAGAGAGAGGATGCTTCAAGAGTTTCCTCTGCAGGAAAGAGGGTGAGAAGGCTCACGAGAGAGTGTGTGTGTTCGTGTGCGTCTGCCGAGTGCGCATGTAGTCGTGTGTTCACTATTGAATTTTGCAGGAAGGCCGGTGAGGAGCGTGTTTGCGCACGGGGGCTATTTTCGACTTTGAATCGAGAGTGTGGGTTCGGAGCTCCCCGCGCCGCTCACTCAGCACCTTGACATTGGCACTGGAGCCTTTTGCGGAGATCTGCTGTCTCAGCGGGATCACTCTCCTCCCTTTTTACTCTGACCCTTCTTCTCTCCCTCTATCACCCCCCCCCCCCCCTCCTCCCAACTCCTGCTCTACTCCCACCTCCACCCCGGGTCCTCCTCGCTTCCCTCATCCAAGGGAGAAGAGTTTAAATCACTCCCTTCTCTCTCTCTGTCTCTCCAAGGGTGTCCTCCCCCGCTCACTGATAGTGTCCAAGAGGGGGGTGGGGGGGTGGTCTGTGATTGTTGACTCGGACTACTGTGGGAATGCAGGTGCTGTGTATGTGTGTGTGTGTGTGTGTGTGTGTGGGTGTGTGTGGGTGTGTGGGTGTGTGTGGGTGCTTGCTCCCCTGCCCCGGGCTCGCCGGGCAGCTCGGTGTGTCTGTCGTCTGTCACAAGCAGCCGTTCAGGCTGTGCTGTCATTGCTATGACAGCATGTTTTGGCAGATGGCTGCCAAGATATCAAAACAATCTCTTCTTAGCGAGCGCTGCCGCAACTCAGGTTTTAGTCGGTGGTAATTAGGCATCAAACTGAGGCTTAGAGTAGTTTGGGGGATTAATTGATTCATTGTTTATTGTTTAGTTGTTAGTTCAAAACCCAAAGATAGCACCAAATATTGGTATTACCGGGCGTTTTCTTTCGCTTGATAAATGACTTAAACGAAGAATCGATTATGAAAAAGGGTTGTGCATTAATTATCTCGTGATTGACAAGTAGACTACTTGGTAATCTGTTTATTCTGAAGGCTATGAATGCATTGAGAGGTATGTCCACTGTTAACAAATTACACAAAATCTAAACATTCACACAAATTACAAATGACATGAAATCTAGAAATTCACATATTTTGACTGTAACTCAAAATGAAAACAACAACTAGCCAGATTGTATTCACACTCTTGTATAAATGAAAACAAAGCTAAGCACAAAGAAAGCCTGTGCTTTGGAATACGGGTGTACTGTTCCTTTAAATCAGCGTATTTAGCAGTGAAGACGTTTGACAATGACAGCCTTGACGGCCTCTATAATCTTATCTGCTCAGCTCAACAATGACAGATGGTATCTGTTGCAATTTGCAAGCGTCATGCCGCCGTGCACAAAAGCTTCTCCTTCCCCGTTCCCCGTTCCCTCCATGACTGTAAACCAAATGCTCAGCAGACGCGGGCACACCAGCAGTTTTCCACAAGTTTCTCGGGACCAACTGACCCGAGCCCTTACTCTTCTCCTCCTTTTTTCTCCTCTCCTCTTCCTTCTTGTTGCTTCTTTTCTTTTGTCTCTCTTTCTCTTCTACGCTCTCTCTCTCTCCCTCTCTCTCTCTCTCTCTCTCTCTCTCTCCCCCCCTCTTCTCTTGGCCTCTGAGGTTAACCACCACTTGTGTTACACTGCATTACACACTCATCAACAAAATGCCGGGCAGAAAGAAAAAAAACAAGCCACACTTGTTGTCCTCTCTCTCTCTCTCTCTCTCTCTCTCTCTCTCTCTCTCTCTCTCTCTCTCTCTCTCTTACCCCTGTTTCCACTCTCGTTCTTTTATTCTGTCTTGAGCTAAATCACAAAAACGAGCCGGCCAAAAACAGTGAATTGCCTAGAAACCCAATATGGACTCCACCCTGGAGATTACACGGTCAACTCGGCCAGCCTGCACTAGAATAACAGCCTGGCCTGCTCCCACTGTCCCATGCCCAGTGTGTGTGTGTGCGTGTGTGTGTGTGTGTGTGTGTGTGTGTGTGTTTGCAGCTCTCTGCGACTCTCTCGACACTCGTGCCCGCACGGCACGCATGCACACAGGTATTTTGTCAATTTTAGCAATGGACATCAAAGGTCACGTTCTGTGCAGTTGAGTATAGCATTTTGCATTTTGTGTGTGTGCTTTTTGAGTTGTTTTTGTCACGTCTGCCTGAGTTTACCTCTCTGGGTTTTCACAGATCAGCCATACCTCATCCGCTGTCGAACAAGAATGTGTTGCGGTACAACTGTACAAAGTGTATTGTGTGTTGTCTGACACAATCTACACCTCACATCATTTCGCATCTTTCACATTTCACATTCTACAACAACTTGTCACTCAGTAAAATGCAGCTAAGTCTTTGACTGACCTAATTTTTTTTTTTCTTTCCTTCCTCAGAATTCAAATTCTAGATTATTTTTAGGTTATTAACCGTACGCACCAATTTAGCAGACCAGTACGCATGCAGAACCACTGCAAGTATAGGAGGAAACTCATTTCCCCGAATTTAATCAGTCGGGTTTCCTGCATCAAGAACATTATCAGAGTGGGCCGGCGAGCATAAACAATGCAAAACGCGCCCGGCCAAACCTTTGGCAAACGGTTCGCCAGCAACACTTAATCGGCGAGCCAACGAGCGCCGCCAGAATGAGTTTTGAAGTGGTGGCGGGGGGAGGGGGAAGGGGATTCCCACAGGATTTGGTGACCTCAGACCCTCACGGTCCAAAGAAGAATATGTTGTACTTTTGGTGGTTAAATGTATCAATCGGAGTTTAGAGGCTAGACCGACGAGGAACATTGTGCTCCTGGAAACAACAAAATAATAACGTTCTCATTGCATTTAGAATAGATTTGGTGTTTGAATTTGATGGTGAGCTCAGTTCCGTCTTAACTTTTGGACACAGAATAGTACATTTTATCCAGTAAGTGGTGAGATAAAAGCTTGATACTAAATTATTCTCAGAAGCAATGGGCGTGATAGTCAGACTTCTCGGTCACAAGGTCACTCTTTCTGTAAGACAGTAACAGTCCAGATATTGTGTTGGCCAACACAGAACTTTTGCTGCTATCTGTTATGACAATGGATTATAAACAAGGCACGAGCTCTGGTATTCATTTTAGAAACTTTTAACAGGATGTGGCATATCAGCATGAAGGTTAGAGATTACCATAAGAATTAGGCCTCGGATATAAATGCATGAAAAATGAATACATATCTCTAATTGTTTAAGCGCTTTATACACCCATACTTTAATAAAATCCATTTTTATAGAATTGCTTTGAGGTGATGTCGTCCTTCCATTTTTTAATTTTTTAATTTTTATGATCTATTATGCAGTTCTTTTGCCCCCGTGGTTGTGTTTGTGTATTTTATATATGTGTTTGTTTTCTACGGTTCTTTTTGGCTATTTGTTTGGTTTGGTTGTGTTCAATGCTTTTATGGTATGGTCTTTTTTGTTTGCCCCCTTTTGGGTTGTGTTTATGCTTTGCAAATCTGTGAAAGCACCTCGTAAACTCTGTTTTTAAAAGTGCTATATAAATAAAGTTACTATTATTATATAATGCTAATCAATTAATGGTGGTTAAATTCCATTTTTCCAGCTGTATCAAACGTGATCTTTAAAGTCATACGTTGATACATGGCCATCAATAAATTGTATGTCTACGCATCTAGCGTGTACGGTTAAAATATGGAGAGGGGAAAAAAAAGGCTATTTTGATTCGGGTTCCTGAGATTGTGCTACCCAAAATTCGGAAAGCTGGATCCAATCTGAGGCCAGTTAGGCTGTGGTGATGGAGGCTTATCTAATGCTAGGTCTGTAGCTTTGCAACGCCTGACTCTGGCCTACAACTGGGGCAGAGAGGCTGATTGTTTCCAGCCATGATGGAGGTAATGAGGGGGTGGTGGTCATCATGATACACACTGACACACAGACAGAGACACTCACACGCACACACAGATTGACCTATAAGTGAATATTCATACATGCATGTGTATGTGTGTGTGTGTGTGTGTTTTCAGCCACAGCACATTGGCTCTCTCCGCAGACCACATGGTCACTCTGCTACAGTCGCTCATTAGTGGTCACCTCTGCTGGAGGACACACACACACACATGCACACACACACACACACACGTACGCACACGCATGCAAGCACTCACCGCCGGCTTTGCACGTGGAGATTTACCGCGCGCACCTAAACGTAAATCCACTCATCCACTTCACAGTGTTGCGTTTGATGCACGCAATGCGAGGAGCCTGAAAGTGAAACCACATGCTGCTCAGTTCAAGCAGATCTGCTAAATCTCCGTCAATAGGTGGCTGAGTCATGCCTGTGTTGGGCGTGCAATCACACACGTGTGGATGCTGTATCACAAGATGCGGCGTGACAGGCCTCGGGGGGGAAAAACAGCTGACAAAAACGGACACGAACGTCCACGCGCTCACACGGAGTCACTTGACTTCAGAATAGTCTGGAAACAGAAGCATTTTTGGGGAAGTAAACCTCTTTAATGAAGAACAGCACATTTAAAGGAGCTCTTACCGTAAACCAAAGACTTTTAAAAAGCAAAATGACTAATACCAAATACATTGGGAGAGGCATTTTACACGATGTCACGTTGCATAGATTAGAGAAGTAGGTTGACTGGTTTCCCATCCCTTAATTAAAACTCTTCAAGTGCCTTGGTCAACTTAAAAGAATTACTGTGAAGCTTTAAGCCCCAATAAACGACACATTTACAATACTACTCCCCAGTTTCTTTTCCCAACAAGCAGCACTCCAACTTTCTAGTTTCTTTCAGGCTCCATCCTTCGATGTTAAATCTTTAATGATAGACCGTAAGCTATCAGTAAAGCTCTATCACACTTTGTGACACTTTAAAGCACTGCCATGAAATTGAGGGTGAATGGTGTGGTAACATAGGATGGGATTTTCCCACGCTTAATACTTGTGTGTTCAGGTTTTTCCCATAGTTCAGCCCAACTTTTCCCAGCCAAATGTCCCAAATCGAGTGTGGCAGGAAAAAGCTTTAGGTCTGTATGGTTACTGAAGGCCCTGAAGCACCGAGGGCACAGTTGGCTGTCCTGTTGAGCGTTGATGGCTGACATTCATTCACGTGACTGAGGCCAGTCTATCAATGCAGGGAGGCTCGTCCTAAAAACAATACATTAAATTCAGCAAGAATCTCATTGGTAGTCAATCAAATATGTGCGAGACCACACTTCTGGGAGATCACCGTGTCGCATTTCTACTGGTTACCTTCTCAATCGTTCCACCTCAACCTGACCCCTTGCATTTTTGTTTTTTGGTGTGAATGCCCACTAGAAGAGAGGGAATACAGAGAGGATGACATGCGTTAAAGATCCCTCACGTTGAATTAGCATGTCTCTAGGACCACTGAGGCACCAGAGCACCTCATTGATGTCACCCACCTATCTGTCGTCTGTTGTCTTTTCCCCCCCGTCCGTCTATTCTTATTTCCCCTCCCAACCAAATGCTGAGCTGTCAATGCCGGCGCAACGCAAAGCGACCGGTAATTTCCTTTTTATTCATCACAGAACCTCCATTCATGTTGGTCAGCTGGTCATCGGCTCTACTCATTACTGTGTGTTCAAGTGCTACCTCTTTGCATAGGATGTCCATTGACATAAAAGCCTTTGATCAGGCAGCTTTTGTTGCTGCTGGTACTTTGAGGTCGGCTCGGTGCGCCAGGGCCATCAAAGAGAAGGTCTGAACACGGCTAACAAAGCCGGTTATCCTTTTCCCCGCAGCACTCGCCGAACAGGTTGCACATTAACCAGCCACGCGAGCGATTGGCCCGCAACAGCAGCTCCTGCGCCCCTGATGCCGCGAGCAACATTTATTGCAGCATAATAAGCCACTGCAGTGTGCGATGGCAGTGGGGGAAGCTGACAATATCATGCAGCTCGAGTGCCGCGGGTAACATATTAAGCTGCGATGGGCTCTGAAACAGTTCAATAGAGCTGCAAGTTATAGTGTAATGAATCTAGTCATTGAATATAAGTTAGGGAAACACTCAATATTTAACAGAAACAAAAGCACATCAAATGTGGCCCTTTAGAGCAGAAACCCACTTCCCAGTCATATCTGTTGTATATGATGATATGGATTTCCGGCTAGATGAGTGACAGGCTAGGGCTTTTATTGTGGTTCAACAGTGTTTCTCAGTCCATGAAGCAGCCTTATAAACATGTTGCGTGGGCTAATTATTTTAAACACACGACTCGAAACAAACAGATATGAAATAGACTTGTCTTAGAAATATTATTGGAAATAATTGAGGAATAGATGAAGACATTCTTGGACGTATGAAAGAAGGGAGCATGGTGATCCTAGTGAAAACAAAACCAGATCAAATAGAATAACAGCATATAAAAGCACATACCGCTGCCAATTGACAAAAAAATGGAAACAAATGTAAAAATGAAAGTATGGCGACAGACTTTAGTCCTTGAGAAACGAGATTCACAAGTCGATGGGTATTTCCATCTTCTATCGTTGTGATATTATTACGAGTTGGTAAGCACCTGCTTACTGCAGAACGGGATGACGCGGTGACCAAACGATGTCGAAAGAGAAACCTAGAAACAGGACATTGATGTAAGAATGCGAGGAAGGTTTCATCAGATCTGTGGAGCGATGGGCAGAATCCGCAGAAGCGTCAGTGGTTGTTGAGAAAACAAGCTCCATGTACGTCATCGTGTCGTTGATGAATCTGTTTCCATTGCACTTTCCCACACCAACTTTTCCACCTCGGTCAAGCGTAAAATCTTTTTTGCAATGTATCAAGATTTTCTCAAAGGTTTCGCGATACCACTCAGTGTTTTTCTGTCCGTAATACCCATTGGCTGGAAATGCGGTCTTATATCAAAGAGTGAACGAGCTTGTGGTCCACTTTCCTTTAAGTTTTCCCTACTTTATTTTCAAGCATTGGAGGCATGCAGTAAAAAAAAACGGATTGATGGGAGAGAACCCTGACAAACCTTTGGCCTAAAGGCTTGATTGGACTAACGTCAGCCCAACCAGCCATCAGCCCTTTAACCCGGGGATGGAAAGCACATTTGGGCCTTTTGGGAATGTCTGAAATTGCCAGTCCCACTGTGGTTGTGAGGGGAGAAGAGCCTGGAGCACCGGGATGTACCCGATGAGATGCTTTTCTGTTATGTAAGCATTACGTAGCACCAGGGTGTGGTTTATAAGTACGTAACTGTGGCTGCCGCTCAAAGTCTGTCGTATAAATTGGTAAATCATTGGCATATTTCGTTGATGGCGTAACGTCTTTGGCATTACGAGTAAGGTTTTGAAGGAGACAGGAAGCTTAGGTACAAAATATTCCCTACTCCCTTGTTTGCACTTGAAAACAATCTGACAAAAAGTGTGTAAGCCACGCACAGACCTGTCTTAGTCCATATTTGCTTGGGATCTGTAGTGTTGTTGTCAGTTCCTCTTAATCTACACTTCATGCATGTTCACATACCGACGCGTATATATGCTTTGCATATCAATAGATAGCTTGTATCTGCTAATTGTTCCCATAAAGTACCTAGCAGCACGAGCCGAGGAGGGCCTGCCCCGTGTATGAATAGCCCGTAATTGCAGCTCGATGGAAAACACTAATGCAGCTCGTAAAAAAACAGGACAGGACACTTAAGGCTGGTACAATCACTCTTTCCAACAGACAAAGCCAAGAAAACGCACCATGCAGCGCACTCCTCAAACCATCAGGCCTCTGACCCACAAACAAGTAGCAATCAATTCAAAGTGGTTTGTTTTTGTTGCTTTGCAAAGCTACACTTATACTCCATTGTATTCAAATGCATTCAGAAAAAAAAGCCACTACAGAAGGAAATGTGTTCATAACTATAAATCTGTTTGACAGAGTGAGGGTTGCATTATGTATAGTATTGCGTTTGGAAGCGTGTATCCGTAAACATTTGACTGCAGAGAGAGAGAGAGAGCCGGAGCCTCTGGGTATTGTGTCAGACTCGTGCAAAGTCGTCAACTGAGCGTGCATGCTGCAGTTGTAGCTGATAAGGTCCTTGCTGCAGGCTCTGCAGGCCGTTAACCATTTGATGGCCCATAAATCATTAATCTCTTTAGAGGAGTCGTTCTGGCCCACTGGTCCCCATTTTCGAGAAGAAAAAAAATGTCCAACGCGTAACCGCTGATAGAATCATGAAGTCACAACAGACCCAAAACAGCTTCAGGTCCAATTTCCAGTGAACTTTCACCATCCGTGTTTGTTGAAGAGTAAACCTGAGCAATGTCAACAACACTGGGGAAGTTTGTAGAGGGCCGCCTGGATGAATCACACCAGGCTGCAGAGAACTGAACACGGGAAAACAATGCCTGGGGGCTGAATCTAGAGGGCTTTTTGAGCAGTCGTGATTCTCGGGCTGCCATAAACTAGTGTGTGTGTACCGTGTGGGGGGAGCGATGTGTGGTTGCATGTGCACAGGTGCGTTATTTGGTCATTACAAACCAGTATCTGTGGTTCCATTTCTGTGGTTATTTTCCTTCCCGCCCGTTTCTGAAACTCCCTCGCTGTGCCTGACTCACAGTTCCCATGCGCTTCATTCTGCTGACTCGCCTTCCCGCCACTTTTGCTCCCCTTCTTCCCTTTCACCGTTCGACCCCCCCCCTCCCCCCCCACACACACACACACACACCTCCCCTCCGTCTTTGTTGTGAACGATGGCAACATTATTGTGACCCTCTCGCATTCATTATCCTCCGCGATGATGGTAATGAGTGTACGTCACTTCGGGGCAAAGCGCTGCAGGTTTTTTTTCCCCCGCTCCCCCTGGTGTTGTGTGTGTCTGTCCTCAAAAAACAAAGAGCAGCTTGTTAGGAGCTCACAATCAGTAGATTATGACTCTGTTGACTGACTGAGAAAGAAAGTGGGATAAATGTCCGTGCGGTTTGTCGCCTCGTATTTCTGTGCATGAATGGGTATTTGTGTGTGTGTGTGTGTGTGTGTGTGTGTGTGTGGACAGTTTGTCCGCCTGTTTCCCGTTTTTGTGAGAGGGTTTTGCGTTTGCTTTTCTTAATAATTACGCTAATTTTTAACTTTGCACAAACTGTCCCAGGAACCGGGCTCAGGGTGTTTTGTAGTTCATGAATAACGCAAATCAATCCATAACAATGTATTTTATATATAGAAATATTAAATCCAAATGTTAAGTACGATAACTAACAACATCTGGGACGATCTTCTCGATTCATGATTCTTAACTTAGTCAAAAATGTTTGGATGTATAGAGGCGACTGTGGCTCAGTGGATCGGTGGTTGGAGCCACCGGCTCCGCTAGTCCGCGTCGTTGTGTCCTTGAGCAAGACACTTAACCTTGAACTGTTCCCCGTGCTGTGTCTACGTTGTACAGAGCACAAGATGCAATGCTTTGGATAAAAGCTAAATGTAATGTAATATATATATATATATATATATATATACACACAACAACACAAAAAAGTATATATAGATACATACTTTTTTTGTGTGTTATTTATTTGATTGCCTTCCAATTTGATTGACTTCCAAAAAATTTCTCCTTGGGGATTAATAAAGTACTTTTCATTCATTCAATTTAACTGTGCGTTGTTTTTTGTTTCTCAATTATTTTTTTTATTGCAAATTTACTAATGTATTAATTAAGTACATGTTCTATTTTGTGAATGTAATTTTGCCCCATCCAGTCTTCAGTAAATAGTACAAATGTTAAAGTAGTCAGCTCCCAAAAATGTCTGGCCATTTTTGCCACAACACGTCGCACTCTTAGTCCCATTAGTGTCAATACAGAAGAACCCGTACGGTCAGTATCGGTCCGTCCGTCAGCACATTCAGCAAATAAGACGATTTGACGTTGAGTTCAATGTCTTTGGTGTGTCATTTCACTTGATTCCTCATCCAAGGAGACAATCGCTCTCGCTATGGCTCACTCAGGGAATGCTTCCTTAAATGCATTACGTAACAATTGTGGGTCTGGATATTTTCCTCCCACATCAATTGTGACAGCTACAAGACCACAGAACAATAAGCTGACAAGAGAAGAAATCAAGAGATGTGTGTGAGAGACAGAGAGAGAGGGAGAGAGAGAGAGAGAGAGAGAGAGAGAGAGAGAGAGAGGGTGGAAATTACTACAGTGGTGTAAACGGTGTTCACCTACGTTGACGTATGGCAAACCGCTGCTGCTGGGTGTTTCTACTCAAGATTAAAAGGCGGCGGTCTCTGTATTTTCGACAGGTTGTGACAAGATTGATGAGAAATAGTGACAATGTCTAGACTTACATGAAATCTGTTGTGGATGTTTATAATCCTGGGAGGATGGATGTGTTTCTTTTGGGTGACCCCTCCTGACCTTTTGTCTAGTGCCACCATCAAGCCCCATATGTAATATGTATTCAATAAGACAATTTGCCATGACGTTTGTGAAGGCGTAGCCACATAGGGATACATTTTGGAGCTTATAGCCAGAATGGCAGCAGTTTAAGGATTTCATTTTTATTGCTTTTTTTATGATTTTGGGATGTAATGAACGTTTTAGCCTCTAGGGGGGCTCCAGGCTTTGAGTTTTTGTTGGATAATTTCTGCAAACAAAGAGTGGCATGGTTGAGATGACATTACCTGAGTTTTTTTTTATTTTATTGCACTCAAAACTTCATTTATTTGTTGTCCTTTCCAATTAAATAGTACCGAAAGTAAAATGGCGTTTGTGCTGACACGAAGCGTCGCACCATGTGCAACATGTGAAAACGGTGTAAACCAACTGTGAACCTTCCTGTCCTGGTTTACATTCTCACTGTCCTGAGGCAGCCGGCCACCACATGCACTGCTTCTTCATTCCTATCTCCTGCAGTCCCCGCTCTTGCGGCACAACCTAGCCCCCGTATCACATTCCCGCTGTCCATCACTGGCACAAGGCCCCCGCTTAGCAGCAGAGAAAGTCCTCGGGGGTCAGCTCATAATGGACCTAAATGCAGCTCATTATCCTGATAAGGCAGGGGCGGTGGCCGGGAAATGGCTGCCTGACCGGCTGGATGACAGCCACGCAGCTTTGACAGGTAGACGGAGCTAGACACAGCCGTGCCGGCTATCTGATGGACCCGGTTGACAGATCCAGTTGCACCGGCCTGCTGCTCTGGAGCAATGGAAAGGGGAGGAAACTGGACGCCGCTGAGCCACACAATGATATCTCCAGTCCTGGTCCTCTGCCGTGTGATGGAGTGTTGTGAATATGACTCCGTCTTCCCTCCGGATGTGAGCGCTGCAAAATGCATTAAGATTAATAAGCACATTCACTTTTACAGTGTCGTAGGTACGGGACGTATTAAGCCAGTGGGTATTTATTGCATTGGGAGGATTTTTGTTGTATTACAAATTTAAAGGTGCGGCAGCTCATTCTGTCAGTTTATAATGAAAATATATATATTAAGGTTTTAAGTGAATTACAACAAATTGACTATTTACTTTCTCTCTACTGCATGCTGTACCCAGAATCTTAGGTCAAAGGTTAAAACGTGTTTTTAAGCAGGCGTAACTCACCTGATGTAAATGGATAAATGAAGTTATGTTCCTTGTCCTATAGGATGTGTCCAGTTCTTGAAATGAAAATGAAGATTTTCGGAGCAACAGCTAAGCTCATCTTATTCGATAAGGACCTTCTCACAGTACGCACGCACAGTTTTCTCTCTGACTTTGCGGTTTCGACACACTTGGAGGACGGCCACATTGCCTGGTCGCTATCGGGCCTTGACATCAGGCAGGAGGAGGCGTGGGTGGGGGGTCGGTGGGGGTGGGGGTGAACTGTCAACAGTCTCAGGCCCCCGGGCATCTAAGTAGCCACAGATTCTCTTACAGCCAGATGTCAGCCATAAAAAACCACCACACACTCTCACTCACTGATCAACTTCTCTGTGTCTCGCTCATCCATTACAGTATCCTCTCTGCCCTCAGGTGTGTGTGTGTGTGAGAGAGTGCCTCCAATTTCTCTTTGTGTACACTGCCTGTGTGTGTGTCTCCGTGGTTGTGCGTGCGAGGGTGTGTGTGTGTCGGCCCGTGTTGATATGCCCGGTGGAGGCATGTTGGGCAGATGCCGACTTTCCGTCAGTGGGCGTTTGGCAGCCGTGGCAGAGGGGGGGATAAGAGGGCACGAGTGTCATTCAATGCACAAATATGACTCCTCCCTCTCGCCTCCGGGCACACACTGCTCTCGTATAGGGTGACCAGGTAAGAGATAGCCGGCACTGGTGCGCTCTGGGCTCTACGCACACACAAACACACCCTTCTGTTCACGCAAGAAACCTGCAAAAGCTAAATGCACCGATAGAAAATGATTGCGTATACACACACGCACAGACACACACACACACACACACTGATACCTGCTCCTTTTACATGGTTTCATACCTTACAGTATGTATTGTGCCAAGCTTTCAAAAAGGGGGAGGTATTTTGAGGTTAAAGAGGTATGTGACTTGATCAAGGTACGGTTGCTGAATAGGTATCATGCTGCTCAGCATATTTTACCGCAATCGCCCAGAGCCATCATTTTGACAACGCATTCCTTGTGAAGTTAGCAATTTGCCATCTCCATTGTAAGTCCACATCATCCAGGTGCATATAGGCTACCTGCACGGCTCTTTTTTTTCTTCTCCCCCCGACAGGCTTACAGTGTGCTTAAACAGATTAGATGAGATTAGACGGTGATCTCGCGGGCCTTTTCGTCGTCTGCTGCAGACTCGTTTCCCCTCAACACCTCCGTAAGATGCACAATACTTAATTGCAGCTCCCTCTCAGACGTACAATTACAGCTGACTGCTTTTGGTCTCTTTGCACACGCCGACAAAGGCATGGAGTATCACGTAAAGTCTCTGTCATTTAAACTTGAATGCGAGCCGAGCCACCAGCTACGCTAGTGTCGGCTATCTCAAGTCGGCATTGTTCAGATGTCAGTCGTCACGCAGTGTTCCGATGAGACAAAAGTATTACTCACACACATGTACACATACAAAGACACGCACACAGCATCCCACCTCTGCTTCTCACATCACTCTGAAGTAGCTCCTTGTTCACCTCTGATGAGAGAAGTGTGTGTGGGGGGGGCGAGGGGGGGGGCGAGAAAATGGCAAAAAGAGACAGAAATGCGAGAAAGGGTGAGAGTTGACCTTTAAGGTCCCGCTGAAGCAAGCTCTGTAAGTGAGGGGGCGGGTGGCTGAACTAAGTGGCTGATTCATTTCCCCGGAGACCCCCTTCCCCCAAGCCTGCGCAGACACAAACACACACACACACACCCTCTCCCCCTGTGGATGGGTCCAGTGATCCAGGTGCTGGCCTCTGCAGAGATGGCAACATGACCTCTGTTGACCCCGAGGGAGCCCAGCTGGGGTGGAAGGTCGCGGCAGAATCCTCCCACTGTCTGTCCGTGTGTGTTTTTGGCTGTGAAGACCACAGGCGGAGCCTCCAGGAAATATGGTTGCCCCTGGGCCCCGCCTGACCTCTTGCCATTTTTATTATTTTTCGGGGACTTTGGACAACAGAGAAGATCAGGAGAAAGGAGAAACCAAAGTCTGCAAAGTTCAGCTGAGTTCAGACGGTGAGGTGTCGGGCTGGAAGGATCCTAAAAGGGGGGTTAATGTTTCAGTGCCGGCAGAACAAGAGGTCGAATAAGGTCTAGTAGTAGTTTAATAGATAGTTGAAATATGCTGGAGATGAATATGTGTGTTTGTGGTCTGTCAACCAGGCAGCATTTGAATGTTTCCCATCTCTAAATTCACTTTTGTTCAAGACGAGGCCTCCAGCATTCAGCATCACACACATGAACTTGGCACGCAAATTAACTTCTCCTCCTCCCCCCCCGCCCGCTTCCCTCCTTCTCCATTCCTGCCTCGGCGGTGTTTCCTTTCAGCTTGATGCGAAGTCAAGCAGCTGTCTTGTTTTGGGTTACGGTGAGTGCGCTCAGGTAACAAAAGCTCGACGCTGCCCCGTCAGCACTCTCCCTCTGTCAGCGGTGTGCCGAGGCAGATGCTAGCTGAGGCTGAGACAGTGACGCCATGTCTGCAACAGACAGCACTTGAGGGTTTCATAAATTAGAAACGATCCCTTTGTGAGTAAGATAATGGCAATACATTAGAAATCTCCTCGGTGGGAGAAGAAACGCTCGCGTCAGGAGGTTTTTTTGTTCTATAATTACTAGCGTCTTAACATTTCTGGATGACATTCAGGGGGCCTGGTCAACTTTTTCCCGAATCAGGTTTTTCCATCCTTACATACACATTGAGATGCACCTGTGAAAGGATACTGTGGGGATGGTTCATAGCTTTTACACTGAGTTTCCCATGTAACACTGGTCAACATGTTAACCTTTTAAAAGTCCAATCCCGAAGATTAAGTGATTGTTATATACAACTGTAAATCATAGCTTGTTTTATGGAAGAAGAAAAAAGCCCCACACTGCTGTATTTGGATGTATTGAACACCATAAGTCATATACAAGTGAAATATTTGGTTTGGTACATGGGCAAATTCAAATGTCACAGATGTGTGCAAATGGGCCCCAATGCAAATTTTGGAGACCTCGCCTGAATTATCTCTGTACTAAACCCTCTCTAACGTTGTCCTGCTTCACTTTATCAAAGTCCACCTTTGCAGAGAGAATGTTCACATATTGTGCTATGATTTGGGTTAGAAATAGACCGTACAGCTGCATCATTTTAAAGAAATAATCCTCCTGAAAGTGCTTTTTTTTCGAGGCGGACCTGAAATCTTTTAATTTTTTCCTGTTTGTTCTTTTCATTTACTCTTAACCAGTAATATATAGACTGATAGTAACACATCTGAACACAATCTTACACGTGTAGCCTTTTATTATGACACCAACATTATTCAAATAGCCTTAGTGGTTACAGAGATACACTCTTTTTAGTTTGGATATGCAATTTTCGAGGAAAAGGGCCTAAAAAAAGTTTTTTTTTGAAACGGCAGCCATTTGAATAGTGCTGCTCAGAGGCCCAGTAACTTTGTGTTTCTTCTTGGAAACCATTCATGGGCAGAGTTATGGGTCAAAGGTTCCAATGTTCATATGTCCATCCGAGTTGCATGGGCTTCACAACATAAACTGAACAGCGAGGCAACGATAGAGACTTCATGATAAGTGGAAAACCCATTTGTAAAGGCCTCTAAGCTGGATTTATGTTCGAGAGACTTCAATAATCAAATGGAAATATGCAGCAGAGAGATGCGCTCTACTGTTATGTGTTATGTGTGGTCCTGGCGCCAAATAAACAAGTAGAAAGTGGAAAAAGGAGCAAGTGAATTCCCCCCGTCAGTTAAAACGTAATTGGCCCGCTGAGTGAGGAACGCCTGTATAGATGTGGCGCCGTGTCGTGAAAGTTGCACAGACATGATATAGCCGGGTTTGCAAGCAGGAAACAGACGACAGCAAACACCGAGCATCTGCAGACTAAATAATTACAGACTGAACAGAGACAAAGATGGTAAAGATGCTTATGTTCACACACACACACACACACACACACACACGTTGTGCAGTGAGGACAGCGGGGTTTTCAGGATGAAAAGGGATAGACTTTACACACTCAAGCTCACCCCCCCCCCCCCACACCCCGCCCTTTCCACTTTGTGGCGGTTCCAAACAGAGACCCGAAAGATACTGCTCACAAAGATGCTGAGTGGCAGGAAGAAAGGGAGAAAAGGGGCTCAAAGAGAAAGACGGAGTGGCACCTAGTAAAGGAAGAGACAGCGTGTCTTTACTACTTCCTGCTGCCTGGCAGCTGAAGCCGAGAGGAAGATCCTCGTCTCCTTTCGCCTCCTTTTAATTACGGCCAATTACAAGGCTAGCACGCCAGGACTTATTACACGGCAACCAGAGAGCCCCCCTCGAGTATGTTTGTGGGACCGAGGCGCATATTATGGTGGTTTAGCGCAGCAACGTTTTCCAAGGCCCGAGCTCTCGAGGGGCCTTTGCAGTTCTTCTTTTTGTGGTTTTAATGAGAACTGAAAGCATGAAAATGCAGCAGTAGCAATAGCCCCCCCCCACCCCCCTGCTATAAATGAGCCACACTCTTCCCTAGTTCACCAGGGGCCGGCTTTCGAGGTAGCAGGGGGACAATGCTCCTACACATGTGTCAATCCTCGAGCTACGTTATGGTAGCGAGTCATGTCTTTATCATAATTGCGCATGATGGCGGGGTAAGAGGGCAACGAGACAAAGGGGCTGAAATGGTGGTCCTGGAGATATTGCATAATAGGAAGGGAACGAGCTGAATACGGTCGAGTGTTTTATCCCAATGAGTCCTGACATGCTGGCGGGGCAGTGCAGTGTGTGTGTGTCTTATTTCATGTGTTGACGCAGTGATGAAATCAAATGTGTTTTATACAGTTATTCTATATTTGTGCACCTGACATCTCGGGTGATATTTGATCCACCCTTTGCATGGACACTAACGGATCGCTGATAATGAATAAGAATCCAAGTTGCCGTCTGATGAAATCTCTTGTACACTATGTGATATTTAAATTAGACGGGACATCCAGCAATGGATCAGGTCAAAGTTTCTGTCTTGACTTAATCAGACGACATCACGGTCGTGTGGATTGGACCTTTAACCTTTATGAAGATTTATGAGACCTGGGTTGTGGCAACATGCATATTTCACATGCATATACTACTTGGTTCACCCAATAAGGGTTAAATAAGAGATGCTTTGGCGCCCCAGCTCACAGCATCCCTTATATTAACCGTAAAACAGTCATTGCATTGCGTCTTCAATCAGTAGGCCATCTTGCCCCACAGGGACATGGGAAAAGCAAACTTTGTGACATGTATACTAAAGAGTTTTATACTGTTCTTTAGAAACATACAAGTCTATGTCTTGGCACACATGATGTGCTTACATCCCTCCTCCGGTTGGCCGGTGTCAATAGGGCTGTTTGAGGCCTCTCTCGGCTCTTTTGTGGCTTTGAGTGTTCGGACACCTCCTTGGCATGAGGTGTGAGGGCACGGCTGCTGGCGAGGGCCAAGTTTGTGTGTCGGTGACACGGAATTGAACAGAAGAGAGCTTGTCATGTGCCAGAGTGTGACAATGCAGCGTGATGTGAGGTGGGTGGTCACTCCATTAGGCCGCGTCATTCCCTCCACTCTGCAACTTTATAGCACCTGACGATGTGGTGACTTCACATCATCCATAAACACTGACCTAACTCACAGGGTTTCCCCTCCCTGTTATGTCCTGGAGGTCGTGCACATGTGGAGGTCTCATTGAAGCCTCCTCCTGAATTCATATAATTACTATTGTATGTATTAGCAATAAAGAAAAGGAGTGGAACTGAATAAGATCCAGAGTGGTAAAATATGAAGTGTCGGTATGCCCACAGTGGGCCCGATTATAAATTTCCATGGCACTTTATTTCTCTCCCCTTCCTTCCTTTCCTCCCTCCTCCAGCTGCAGGCTTGACTTAGCATTAGCTTTTAGTGGTGCAGGGAGATGCCGGTGGCACAGCATGCTAAGACAAAGCACCCTCTGATATCAAATCACCTCATCTCCAGCTCACTGGGCCAGTTTTTGGGGGAGGAGGGAGTTTTTTTTCAGACGTTGGAGGGCATTTCGGGCCTCTGATTTATCCCCCGGCGCTGCGAAAAAACCCAGATGAATGCCTCACAATAAGAGGAACATTGTTAAAGCCAAGGAGGCGAGAGGAAGGAGGAAGATAGAGAGCAGGAAATAAAACAGGTTAAGGAGACCTGTGGAGGAACCCAGTGGAGCGGTGCCAGAGCCGTGCTACGTTTAGCGGGCGTTAGCTTATTTAGGTGATAATAAGCAGGATTTGAACTGCATTTGAACCACAGAGATTACGATCAAAAAAATGAATCAAATCCCCAAATCACCATCTGCCTCCAATCTCAAGACATATGTTTCCTTTTTCTCTCCCACCATTTTTTTATTGATCATAAACATGAGTTGTTGGTGACCGCGGTTGTTTTTTTGTGTTCAAGAGCAGGAGACCCCGACTTTTTTTGTTCTTCAAACAAATGGCAGATTAGGCTCCGCCCCCGTGTAGTGTAGAAACCGCTCCGACAGGAAGCTCACACCAAACATTACCGGGGCTCTGACGTCAGTTATCCATGACACATCCCGTCTGTCACCAGGCTTTAGTCACCTCCGCTTGTTCTCTGCTTGTCCACTGCCGCTTGCTTTCTACTCCAGCATCTGAATCTGAGCTTTTGGTAGCGCTTTATAATAACGACACGCTATTTAGCATTAGTTAAGCATGAGCATAGACAGTCCTCACTTCAGATGAGCTCACAGAACATACTTCACAAATACTTAACTAACATGTTTACTTATACATTTAAATCAGTACATTTATAAATAAACACATGAATAAGTAACATTTAAACAATTTTTGTATCATTTACTAACACTTTATGAATGATTTTATGAATAATATATGAGTCCTTAACACTTAAATTACAAATGGGGAATCCATCATTCATAAAAACCCATTCATGAAACGCATAGCAGCTTTTTAATCGAGAATAAAACATTTACAACAGTTTATGAATTGCATATGAATGCGTTACTCGTGAGTGATCATGTTGGAACAATGCTTTATAAATGATGAATTAAGTGTTTACTCATGTTTAATTAATGCTGAATAGAGTGTAGATATTATAAAGTGCTACCAAACTTTTTCTTTGAAATTTGAACATTTTCCTGCTCTCTCTCTCTCTCTCTCTCTCTCTCTCTCTCTCTCTCTCGCTCATGCTCTCCCTCCCTTCGTCCCTGTCGCCCTCCCGGTCACGTAAACACACACACTTTCCCCAGACTGAGCTCATCTAATCGGCATCTTATCAGCCATCTTGTGAGCGTGCCATTGTTATGACTAGAGTTGTTTCTATTCCCAGAACAGGGCTGACACTGAAATAGAACATTCCCATGTAGCCTCTCCGTGCAGTTGCTCAAACATTCCTCCAAATTCCAGCTCCACTAAGTCATCATCATCTTCCCGAGCCGCTCATCCCTGAGATCATCCTTGAGCTCATCCCTCCTACGAGGTTTTTGTCGTATCAAAAGCCGTGACATTCTTGTGCATTAAAAACACTGCGCCGTGCCAAGATGAGATCGCTGGGAGGCTGAGAAGCAACGCCCGCCTCAGACTTGAGTCAATGTTGCAGTGGGATCTGTAATTGTTTAGCGTGCTCTAAATGCAGATGCTTTGCAAGTGTTTATTAGCCGCTCTCGCCTCAGCGTGTAATTGAGCAGTCTGATAACTGTGAAATACGACTCAGATGGATGTGATTGGCGTTTTTCTCACCAGGAAGGCCTAAAAAGAGAGTAAGACAGAGCCTGCAGGCCGTCCATGTGTGTGTTGACCTCGCTACTCAGAAGTACAGGTGTGCACGCTGCATCCTCGATGTCAGAGACATGAACATTTCTTCTTTTTTTTTTCAAAATTAGCAGCGCTGGGATTTGACCCTCTGATCCTCTGCTTGTAAGCAAACCATTGATCCACAGTCACAATTGATCACTGATATTATTGTGTTCAAAGTCGTTAAAAGTGGATCGCGTCTTGAACGTGGCATCGCAAAGCGAGAGAATATCTGCAGAGGAGAAAGAGCCCAGGCAGATAAACAGACGGCTGAAGTCTGAATTTTTGGTCTTTATGTTTCTCGTTAATTGTTGACAGACCTTAAAATAGAGTTCATCGTCCGAAAGCCTTCACCAATGATTTAAACATAGAGCAATATTGCCGTTTTTTTATGCGTTATTATGCTGTGATGCTACTGGTCTTGAGATCAAAATGGGCAGCATGTGGCCCCTTCACTAAAATGAGTCTGACACCCCTGCTCTATGTCATTGTCAATTTACACAAAGGCACACTTCCACTAGGTTTCCCTGAACGAACGTTTCCGTCCAACATCGGCTCCCAGCTTGCTTTCCCCATCTCCTCCTCTCCTCCACTTCTCAAGGCCCACCTTTAACATGCGGGCCTCTCACACACTAATGCTCCGAGCTACCAGTGCGAGAGAAAAACAAAGAGCCGGAGGTCCGACTGTGTTCGCCTCTCCGCCCGGTGGAGCCTTTGATGGGGCCGGGAGGGGGGGGGGGGGAAGCCGGCGAGTGCGGAGCCTGTAGAGCCAAAAGGGGGGCGAGGGGGGGGGGGGGGGGGGGGCTCGGAGGGCAAAGCGAGCAGCCGTTCCTCCCCTAAACCTCGTAACTCCATCTTGGGTCATGAGCGAGGGGAGAGGCAGGCACGTGCCACAGGAGCGCCGGAGGCCCCCCCCCCCACCACCACCACCCACCCACCCCAAACACACACACACACACACACACCCGGCCCCGCTGTTGCTTTTGGACGATGCGGCGGTGCTAGCCCGCTATTGAGCCGGACCCGGTGTCGAGTTCTTCTTCATGGGGCCTCCGAGATGAGACGATGAGATTTTGTACAGGTGCTGGTGCCTAAATGAACACACACACACACACACACACACACACACACACACACATGCATGATCCCCAGGAAGATTTGCACAGCTGCGTGAAGGAGACCGCTCCCTTGCCAAACGTAGCAGCGGCCCTCTGTGAAGTGCACTCCAACACACACAGATGAAGAGCGGCTGCTCCTCATGCACCGGCACACACACACACACACACACACACACACACACACACACACACACACACACAACGCTCACAAGGCAGCGCAGGAAAAATAAGTTCAAGGGCCTGGCCCACGCTGCTATGACATTAATTACTTTTATGTGTTTATTCAACAGTCTCCAGATACGTCGCGTTCACTTCCGTCTTGTTTTGTTTCCTTCTCTTTCATGTTTTTTTTTTCACCATGATTTTGGTACTTCTGTGCAGTTTGATGGTGATCCAAAAGTGTGTGTTTGGAGTCGTGTGAATATTTCTATATTCATGCACGCTGTGTTGTATATTTGACGGGTTGCAAAGGGATCCATCCTGTTGGTGTGGGGGCAGCGTGAGAGTCTCCTTTGTGCAGACAGGTGATCAGCTCACGACGCATGAAGTGGAAAGTTCCTGCCTGCGTTTTAAACGGATCTCTGGGAAATGATTCGTCATCGAGTGCTGCAGCTGCACGCCTCGCTGCCGCTCGATGGGCAGAGCGGCAGCGCTGGAACATCTGTCTCTCTGTTTCTGTCTGTTTCTCTGCACCCTTCTCTTTTCTCTGCTTCTTTTCGTTGCTGCTGTTGTTGTTGTTGTTGTTTTTTGTTCAATTACATCATTGAAATGGCAGAATCAGCCAAAAATGTGGATGTCAAATCCACAATCCACAAACCTCATTAACTTTTCATGTGTAATTAAAGTCAAAGCTGCATGATATGATACTCAGGGAGATTATTACTGTGGGCTCATCCATATACATGAAATGGCACGCCTCCAGGACCGCAGTAACAGGAGCGTGCATTGAAAAATGACATGAAGCAAAGAATGTGCAAGAGCATAAAACAAACCATAAAGAAGTGCAATGCAAAATAGACGTTGTATGTGCACGCATATAAGGCATGTGTTCTTCTTTTAGGGCACTTAAAGCCCACATTTAAATGCATTTAATCCAGTGAATTCAAATATTAATGGAAAACATTAGTGGTCTTTCCGTCTTCACCCTTTGCACATACACAAGCGCCCTCTCATCCACAAAAATGAAGAGATCAAAACCACAGCACACATATCATGCCGCCCTCTACACACACACACACACACACACACACACACACACACACACACACACCCTGTCTTTGACTTTTTGCCATTCGCCACTCTGCACGCCCTCCCTTTCCTCCTGTCAGCCCGCTCCAGATGTGCGAGGACAGAGGGAGCCCAGTCATATTCAGCCAGTCAGTCACTTTCTCCCCAGAGTGAGAGTGAAACACCACCTGTGTGTCTGTCTGCGTCGGTTTAAACAAGCCAGAGCCGTAACCCTGCAGCTCACCGCAGGCCAGCAACAAAGCCTCGCTGATCGCTTCCCAAGCTGGAGAGACAGTGAGCAGGGGGTTTCTATTCGCCATTAACATTCAAATTTCTTATTTTATTAAAACAAATGACACAATCTGCTAGTTCCATGAGAGCATTTTAACCTGTTTTTAGTGCAAATCAATGTTTTTTTCCCCCACCTGTTTGCATAAAAAATACTTTTTCATGTTCACTGATACAGTTTTTGTGATGATTTGGCTTCTTTTCTTTTAACAAGACAAGATAACGAATGATGATAAATTGGACTTAGAGAGTACTTTGATAGAAACTGCAAAACGTTCACAATTTGCTTTGAAAACATTGTAAATTTGATTATTAATGAACAACCTAATACCTGTGAATACCTCTTTAAAACGACTTGATTAGTAGTTTGTCAATACATATTGACGTCGTACAGTTGTAAACATGGTTGATGTGAATTGAAACTGAAACACTACTTTGTTAGGTTTAAGCAACAAAACTGCCTACTTTAGATAAAGATCATGGTTTCGGGGTTCAAATGAGTCTCTTTTTTTTTAATGTAATTTGGGTTTCATGACAGTCAGAGAGGGTCTTAAACCAAAAAGTAAATAAATCAGGGAAAGTATTTCCTGTCAAGAGGAAAAAGGAGCTCAGTTACAAACACAGAGGTGAGAAAGAAGGAGAGGGGAAGAAAACAACACACTCCTGCTGCAGTCCCTCCGAGTATTCCTCCCTCCTCCCCCCCCCCGCTCTCCGCTCGGCCCTCGCGGGCCCCGGCAGAGTGGTGATCCAACACCGTGCTTTATAGCCCTCGGGGACCGGGCCTAAATCTGATACTGGGCCTCTTAACACACACATAAAATCAGCACATCCCTCCCCCGCCCGGTGAAAACAATCCATATTCTTTCCACCTTCACAACAATAGTGACTTCATTCGTGTGCCATTCGGATGAGTCTGTAACTCCGAGCACGTGCATCTGATGTGAGGAATATTTGAACGAGTCAGACGTAACTTAGATAGTTCGTTGATGATGTAAAGTACAGGAGAGAAGGAGCTGCCCGAGTCCTCTCCCACCGTGCGTTCACTTCCACCATTGAGCAACTCAACAAGCTGTTTGGAAAATGCTGTTTTATTAGTTATGAAGGTTTTTGTGCAACGGGGTGAATAAACATATTGTAGTTATGAACGGGTAAAAGGGCTTCGTCAGGTTGTCTCCATAGTAAAGTGGAATATTTGACCCCTGGAGAGATGATTGTTGACCTTGACAAGAGTGCTCTAGCCTTCAAAAAGATTGGTCAGGCCAGAATAATCCCCACGCTTTGGATAAGTGACATACCTCAAAGTAATGACCCGAAAGTAACCGGTTTTCCCTCTTATCTCAAGCTCACGGTCGCTCAGTCGTTATCTCGTGAGGGTGAGCGCAGCGGTCGGCGTGCTTTTCTCCAACTTGTTACAAAGCGTTTGATGTGCTGCTTCAACTCCGACGCGCGCAACGAGGCTCATCCCTCTGGGAGCGGCGAGGAGTCCTGCAGGCAGAGGAAGAGGCCGCGGATACGATCCTAATGTGCAACCGCAGTGTCATCAACCGTCTCCGCTAACTGCGGAGCTAACCGACTAACTCCACAACAGATCTCAGAGTTTGCCGTCCACAAAGCCCGGGTCAAGAGGCCGGCGAGACAAACAAATCCTTGTCTGACTTTCTGTTTGGACAAGGATTTGTTCCGGAAAAGCCTTCACTCTGTCTTTCCTTCCTGAGGTGTTTATTTGCATTTGGGTTCCCACCAGCACCTCAGCTGTTTACAGTGTTTGTTTGAATCGTTTCTATTTCATTTTTTTTTTCCCCCCAAAAAAAAGAAAACAAAATTAGTTTGGACAATGCTGGTTTGTTTCTTGACCTATAAATATTTCGAGACGGGCAGCCGGATAGACATCCTTCCTATCATTGGAGCCCAACCAATTAGCTGAAGGAAGCCATTGGTCACTGGTTTCTTGTGTTTATATGTTTTCTATTAGCTGTGGTTTCATGTCTGACGGCTGTCTGGCGGAAGAAGTGTAAAAATATCACAGCCACAACTATGAAATGTACTTGATTTTGATTAAAGGGACTTTGATATATATTTTTTTCGCCCTTAGACAATTAAGAGGTATCCACATCACATATTCACACTCATGCATCTGGATTTGAAATGAATCCAATTCAATTACGTCCAAAGATTTTTATACCCGCAGTTTATTTTAACCAACACTGTATTACAACTGACAATTTTCTGAATTTGAATTATTTCCATTTCTTCATAAAATCTTTCAAAATGTGAAAAAAGTTGTTGTTTTTTTTAATTCAATGTCAATGCCCAAGTTGGCGCCATTATGTCTGACTGACAGTTCCCATGTCAAGTGTTTATTATCCAGGCTTTTAAGGAGTTTTGCTGATCATTACAGTTCCCTGGATGAGAGCTGGTGTAATTCCATATAATGACATTAAAATGAATCAAGACATTGGTCTTAAGATGGGGGAGATTCCTTCCTGCTAATTAGCGCGAGCTCCTCGCGGACTAAAATCTAAAGAGAGTATCACTGCCGGCTCTCTTCTGTCCTCCTGTCTTCCGTGTGCACATCCACCACCACCACCGATCCCGTACACATCATCCCAGGTATTTGATTCAGTCGTGTGCTGGCGGGGAAGGGGTCCGGATGTTCGGGGGGTTTGGCTCCAGAGAGGTTAATCAGGATCAGAGCTCAGACCCGCCGGCCTTGTTCGGAACCAGCAAAGCATACAGGCTCACTGTTTTCACAATACGCCCTCGCTGCCATTAGTGCTGTGTCACCAGACAAGGCCTTGTGTGCGACAGTCTGCTGCGTGTCTGTCAGGAAAAGAGATATGACTTTCAGGAATCAGGAACCTCCACGCACACGTCTACGTATTGGGTCACATGAATTCACACACACAGACACGGAGGTTTCAGACGGGATGAGTCTCATTAGACATCTCCTGACTCAAGCTTTTATTTTGAGGAAGTAGGAGCCAGTTGAACCCTGCTTACTCATGCCGGGAAGTGAGAAATCGTAACTGGCTTCCTCACATTTACACTAAAAAAAACCTCTAATGTGACTGGTGTTGCCCATTAAATTCACTTGCTTCCTCTTTTGTGACCCTTTGCTTACCTCGAGTTAATATTCCGCGAAGACACTTTTATCTCTTTTAACGTGAAACTGCAGGGATTTTTTTTCATCTGACACATGACAAACTGTCACAGAACGACACAACTAATGTAATGTATTTTATATATCCATTTTATTCAATGAGCAGGACTTCTTTATGGCATTAATGGATTAACTTGACACAGAAAGACAGACGCTCCCGTCTGGATATTTTATATATACGATTACGTGTAACAAAACTTCACTATATATCACAAAATGTTTGTCAATTGTTGTAAGGCTCCAGGTTGAGCTTCATAAATCTGAATTTAAAGTTGCTCTACACTCGTATCTCAGCTTTATTTTGCTTCTAATTCAACTCCATCACTTCCTGCTGCTCCCGTTCCCCATTCAACTGGATGAATTTGCAAACCACGTGGATGCTTTTATTTGGAAGCAGCCACTTTTAATGTCTACCCATCAGTTTTTTTAATATCACGGGGAGGAATGCTGAAAGAAGAAACAACCATAATCAGCGGTTTGGATGAAAAGCTGCAGATGACAGGCTCCCTGCCTTCTGCGTAAACCAGTGTACCTCCATCATGTGATTCAAGTAAACCATGTCAGGCTGGCGGATGGAAAACCCCTCACCCTGTGTGCGTGCATCAGGAAATGGGACAGTGGTTGCTCGTGACATTGCACGCTGTGGGTGTCCCGATCCTATGGAACCAAAAAAAAAAGGCTATTATTACCTGTTGCCAGAGATCTGCTCCTTTGAACTACTCCCATTTGAAGTCCTCTAGTCTTGTTTAGGGACGTGTGTTTCATCGTGTTATCTCGTCTTGACGAAACGTAACTCTAATCATATTTTTAGACGAACACGCTGCAGTAAAAAACATAAAAAGAAGGATCAATTGGGTCTTTTCATACGTCTGAGCATTAGCTCTCGGTTAACACTTAGGGCCAAGTTTGCAACAACAAAAAAAGCATCGGAGGTCTGGACAAAAGCGTGATGAGGTGGGTCTGATGGAGCAGAGATCACAGTGGAGCACGGCGGCCTCGCTCTGCCGGCTCTGTCTGAGTCATGTAGCCTGAGGCGGCATGATAATGTGACCTCAAGTGGCCTGATGTGTGACACCGAGCTATTCCCTCTATTATAAACCACAATCTGCAAAGAGGAGTGGCATTCAGCCATCGTTGCCCAACTTGGGTGGCTCCCCACCCCCCTCCCCCCTCCATCCTCCCTTCACATTGCACGTGCGCACCCGGGGGGGAGAAAATTGCACAACATCAGCTTTTTTTCCCCCCCCTCCACTCTCTAAGTGATGACTGCTCCGTTATAGATGTGGACGGTACAATTTTCCTCTTTACTCTTTTCAATGCATTTACTCACAAACTGTTGTTTTTTTTACCTTCTCTATTTACTGAACCCAAAAATAGACTCAGTTGGGGGGCGAGGAGGTGTAACACATGGCACGCAGCCTGTGTATTTCCAGCATGTCCTGTAGTAGCCGTCCCTCTCTCTCTCTCTCTCTCTCTGGCAGACAGTGGTCACAGTGTGCCACGGCGGTGTGGCTGTTAAAAATAGGAAGGGTGAGTGCAGCAAAGCACTTGTAAAGATTTACCTGCGGACATTTCCTGCTTCTAGATCAACAGTCGGCTAAATGGGGACTGTCCTGACTGCTTCCTTTGACGGGACCGGGGGGATGGATGGATGGATGGATGGATGGAGGAGGTGGGGGTCACGGAGGAGATCGTGTGAGATGGAGAAGGAGGGAAACGGAGAGCAAGAGCGAGGGCAGGGGGTTGCGTTTGATGAAAGCCTGCCTCTCTGTTTACTACAAGCTAAAAATACTATCCATCCTGGTTTGCTGCTGGCATGAGGAGGAGGGGTGGGAGGTGTGTATGTGTGTGTGTGTGCGGGGGATAGGGGAGTGGTCAGGGGGGGGGGGGGTTGGACTGTGTACATATGTGTGTGTCTGTCGCCTCGGACCCAACAGCTGGAGGCTTGAAGGCCGAGGGAGGGTTCCACGTCGCTGCGGGGGAACAACAGGTGGACGAGATGGCGTGCGGTTCAGTGTTTGTACTGTACATATGCCTGTGTGTGTGTGTGTGTGTGTGTGTGTGTGCTGGCTCAGGAGTGTGTGTGTGTGTGTGTGAGAGGGCTTGTGGGCAGGCGTGTGCAGAAATTTCTGCTTGCAAGTTCATACATGAGCACACGCTTTCCACACCAGTCGCCCTTGTAAAAGAAGAAACGAGCCCAGCGTCACATAGAGCCCGTGTCTGCGCCTGAATTGTCTTATTCATGCTCTGCGATCTATTTCAGTCCCAACCGAGGCCGAGCTGTGAATCAAAATTAATGGCCGTGTTGCTGATGCCGATGTGAAGCTGTGGTGTGAGCAGCACTGTATCGGCCATTCACGGCAGCCGCTCGCCACGGCTCTATTTTCTACGCTCGCGTGCGTAAATGTATGTGTGTGCGTGCGTATGTGTGTGTGTGTGTGTGTGTGTGTGTAGGGGGGCTAACGTGTGTGTCTTTCCCCACTACTCGCTTTTACCATGATGACAAGAGGCAATTGGCCTTCTCGAATGACAGTGACTAGGTACTGTGAGGGCAATTGTACCCAGGCAGCTGTGCATCTCTCTCTCTCTCTCTCTCTCTCTCTCTCTCTCTCTCTCTCTCTCTCTCTCTCGCGCAGACCTCCATTAAGCTAAAATGAAAGTAGTTACTGATTTCGTGATTAAATTCCTTCCTCCGTGTGCGGGGGTGATCAGATAAGAGTTCCCGCGCACGGAATGCGGAGGTCTAAGAAACAAGGTGAAGCTGGCGGCCAGCACACTTCCCCGGGTCATTATTGGCATACCTGGGATGCTGAAAACACACCGGATGGCTGCACTGAAGCAGGAACTTCAATGTGGACGGCAACAAGCGAATGAGTTGCAACACGAAGCACATTTTCTTATTGTTTGAATGGTTATTTATGGTTGATAAGCTTTTGTGATCCGACATAAATGTTCCCAGTTGATGTTGTGTTTTTTTTAAAATTTGAGTTAGTTTTACCTCTAGAAGGCACGATGGAGCTGTTTGTCTATAGGATAGAGAAGTCCAGCCACTTGTTTTACACTATTACAGTGTGTGGTAACACGTCAAGCCATGCGCCAATGATGGGAAGGAGGAAAAAGGACTGGTAGCAAGTGTTTGAGCAGTACCTCCATTGTCCATGATGGACGCCTCGGATGTGAGTGCAAACAGGAACCACCACTAGTTAACGCAGCGTGACTCTTTATGTTGCAGACTTGGGGAAAGGTGAAGGAATACAAGCTAAAAAGTAGTGCAACGGTCTCGGCTGATTGTCTTCTAAATTTGTCCAATCAGATTATTCGATTTTAATCTTAATTCCATCCTTATTTCAACCCATCCCCGTGCACCAGCCCACTGTCCAATACAGTAGCAGCTTCCAGGCCGAGGTAGCCAACAGGGGATAGTGGGCAGGCTGCGGTGACCGGCCAAATGAGTGGAATAGTTTCATCTGGCCTTATCAGTTTCAAGTCTTGTTTTGTCTGCAGAGCCTGGCAGGCCCCGTGTTGGCCTACAGGGAAGAATGTTGGGTCATCGAGCAGAGCTGATGGGGCCCTGATGAAATTTGGCTCTGGAATAACACCAGACATCCCCGTCCACTGTGAATGGGAAGCAGTCCGTCCAGCTCTCATTCCAGCGGCATTCGGTAACGCCACAAGGAAGCAGTTTCATTCAGATTTTTCTGACATTTTTGCTCTTTATAATTCGTCATTAAAGGAGCCCGTTCCAGACCTCGCTGACCTCGACGTAGTTTCCCCCTCATACAGTCTGACCGATCGTCTTCGCCTCTAAACACTGTCACCGGCCAACCAGACGTCTCCGGCCTGCGTAATCATCCTCCGCCATCAAAACATCACTCTTCAAAAAGCCCAAACAAACGCCTGGACCGAGCGAGGCTCCCAACCGACACTCCTCATGTCCACGTCTTTGATGGGGGGGAAACATAACAAAAACAAGAAGGGGGGGGGGGGGGGTGGAGGGAGGCGGGGGGAGAGTAGGGGGGGGGGGGGGGTTGGATGCTATTTTTGGAAACGGACGAGTGGGCGACAAGATGTCTCCTCTTGTTCTCGTTCTCTCTCTCTCTCTCGCTGCCTACTGGGCCGTCGTCTCCGCTCTGTCGGCCTGCGTGTGTGTTTGTGTGTGTGTTTGTGTGTGTGTGTGTGTGTGTGTGTTTGTGTGTGGGTGTGGGGCCAGCTGTGGTCGTACAGTATAATAAGCTCTCTATCTGAATTAAGGGCTTTAATGCTGGTTAAAAGGGGAAAGGGGGGGGGGGGGGGTCGGTCGGGGTCACGGCGACTCCTGCGCCCGTGGATCAGCTGGCACTGCGTCGTGGGGGCCGTGGCACCAGGCACAGGGCCACTGTCTGGGCCGGGCAGACAGCTGGCGTTTGGGGTCGCGTGTGTGTCTCTGTCTGAGACAAACACACACACACACACACACACACACACACACATCATCTGTAACTCCCTCCACTGTACCGAGACGACTCTTGTTGACATCGCGTGTGTCGCATCGTGTCTCCCTCATGTCGAAACGGGTTTACAGTTTGCGTGCAGTAACCCCTGGAGGGATGCTCGCTGTACACACTGTCCATTAGCACTCCTGCAAACATGCCATCGTTTGTTCAAACGTTTTGTTTTTTTTTCCATTTGAGGCTGTTCTATTTTTTGTATAAGGACAGATTGCAATGACAAAAGTAACTGATACATGATGAATATAGTTATTTGATTCAGCAGCAAACAGTCATTTTTAGCTTCCTTTTTCACACAATTGTAAATTGAGAATATGTTTTGATCGTAAGGCGCACTTAAACCTTCGTTTTAAGTCTTAATAGGAAAAGAAATACAAAAAAAATAATGAGATTCATCTTTCTTGACATAGGTGTCCTGGTTCCTCAGCAAACAGCACCATCGTTGTTGAGGAGAAAGTATTTTCCGTGCGTCCGCCACGATGCCATTAGTATCCATTTCACCAGCGGCCCTGAAGCGAGACCACGCCCCCTTGTCATTTATAATATCAGGCTGACTGGCCTATTGACGGCCAGAACAAAGCCACAGTGTGGCCGACCTACAGCACAGCGGCCGTAGTAACACGGCACCTCCCCGGTGACTGACGATGCCACGCTGGCTGCCACCACAGCCTGGCACGGGAGGGGAGGGGGGATGGGGAGGGAGGGGGTGCTTGGGGCATTTGGTGGTTGTGGCAGCTGGCTGTGAGAAAACAGGAGGAGGGAGGGGGAGGGGGGGGTTTCTTATTTTATAAAGACTCCCCTGTGTGAACCCCGTGCGAGGCCACACCCTGGACGCTAACTCAATATCGCTTGCCGAGGTGCACGTACACATGCTCGCTCGCTCACACACACACACACACACACACACACACACATACATACATAGTGTGGACAAGGTGACAGACAGATTGCCTTTAACCTCCTCTGGTGCTCCATGTCTCACTCTCCTGGTGCATGTTCGTATTTGTGTGTTTTCTTCTTCTTTCTTTCTTTCTTTCCAACGGATGAGTGTGAGAGATTCAAAGGTTTTGTCCCGAGACAGGGGGACTGGAATCCCAGCGTCCTGATTGAGTCACGTGACGGCCACTCGTCCTCCCACGTTAGAGCCCAGATGAAGACATATTACTGTTTGGCTTCATTGAATTTGTTGAAATAGTTCCTCGGAGACGAGAGGCCTGAAATAACTAGCGCTATATTTATGTATTCGTGCGTGTGTGTGTGTGTGTGTGTGTGTGTGTTTTTGTGACGTTTACTGTTCTTCTGCTTTTCTTTTTTTTTTCTTCCTGTGAACATAAATAAGCGTGGTTCAGTGTGTGGGACGCCGTGTTCTGTCCTCACGAGGGCCACCACACTGGGGACCAGCTCGCAGCAGATCATCATGTCCAGCTGTCTCTGAGGACAAATGCTCCGTCAGGCAACTGCTCGTTCCCTCCTCCCTCGCTGCTCACCCCTCCCTCCCTCCCTCCCTCTCCAAAACCGTGACCCTTCTTAAGTTAACATTTGGCAACTTCTGAAGCAGAATTGAACGCATTAAATAATCACACGTTCGTGAAAGTATTTACTCTTTGATCGATGTGACATTGATATCTGTTGCTTTTTCAACAAGTACAAACGCAATGAGGCTTTCCGTTCCAGGCCGTATAAATCCTCATGTTTGATATTTACACTTCATGTTTTCATTGTGTTTTAAATTGAACGGCCAAAATATTCCCGTGGCACTTCCAAAACATTTTTCTTTCTCTTCTCATTCACGGGGGAGTGGAACCCTAAAAGCGTTCCCTCGCCCCCGTCGTCGTCGCCTGCGCTGACGGCGGCTTCATCTCCAGGCAGCGGCCTGCTCATAATTCATCTCTTTTGGCTTGTTTGTGCTGCACATTTGTTTTGTTTGCGGTAACATTTCGCCGAGCCCCACATCTCTCAACGTGCGAGAACGCTACTGCGCCGCCGACACGACATCAAAGCGCCTCCGACGGCCTTTCTGGCTGTTTCGATTTATGGCTTTCTAAAAAAAAAAAAAAAAACTTCTTACAACATGAAAGACCATCAGTGTTTCCCAAAACGTACGTATATGCGCATGGACACACACGGGCATGCGTTACCACATGGGGAGGGGGGATGCACACATGCACACATGCACACACACACACACACACTTTCTCTCTCTCTCTCACAGCCACGTCCAAACAGAATGACCGGCAAATCAAATCAAACTCCCGCGGTGTTTTTCGCCGAGAAGGGCTGTGCTCTGAACAATGTCGAGATAAAAAAAAAAAAGGAGGGGAGGAAAAAAGAGAAGTGGAGGAGGGGAGGAGCAGTGGACGCGGTGGAGGGGGGGGGGGGGGGCCTCGTACGTCCTCATGAAAGTAGCCTTCGGAAACAAAAGCAGCTTTGAGTGCGCGGCCCACTCAGGAGAGAGATTAGCCCGGTGCACACGCCCCTCCACACAGCACCACCATCACCGCCGCCGCTCCCGCAGAAAAAGAGCTTTGGCTGCAGTTGAGCGGCACGTGGCGCGGCCTCTTGATACTTATCATGTGCGTCAGGTGCTCCCCGCTCGGTTTTCCTGTTCTTTACAACATAACCACCGTTTCCCCTCATTCGCTCCCTCCTCCTCCTCCTCCTCCTCCTCCTCCTCCTCCTCCTCCTCCTCCTCTCGGTTCAGACCCGATCCGTCCGCACCGCCCGCCGATCCAGCCCGCGCACCTTTTCCTTTCGTCTTCCTCTCTCTCTTCCTCTGTCAATCTCTTTCTCCTGCTTTTACAAACACAAAGGACATATTGTATCTGCCAGCGTTAAAGTGAATCCATTCTCCTTGGCAGCGGGCCCCCGGGCGAATCCGAGCCGGGCCCGGCTCTGTTTTCCAGCTGGCACCGAGGCCGCCGGTGGAGCTCGCCGGGCCGGTGAATTTGAGTCCAGCTGACACGTTGGTTTAGGACTCATTCACGCAGTCCGTCGCTCGCTCTTTCTCGCTCTTTCTCGCTCCGCTGGCGAGGCACGACCCCGACTCACCCTTTTGAGGGTGCTTGTTTGCGGCTTTGTCCGCACAAACAAAATCGCCATTTTGGATTTCGGTAAGATAGCGAGCTTCTGAGAGAAAAAGGAAAATGGAAAGGGCGGTCATCATTTCTTGCAGGCGGGTCACGTGGATACGCCAGACTGACGGGGTTTTTTTTTTTTTACACATTCATCGCATTAGCTGGTGGTTTGCAGCCGCTCGTATGGAAACCAGAGTGTTTAGCCCTTTAGAAACCAAAGAGGAAGAACATGCTCAGGTCATGGTGGTGCTCCTATTTAGTTGTCTTGGAAAAAGTGAAGGAATTTGACATGAGGGCCACAGCAGGAAGCCCGAACTCCAACACACAAAGCCATCGCAGACACACAAACTCTGAATCGCACTAAACTGAGTAATAACTCCTGTCGTCCCCTTTTAAATTCATGCCATCTCGCATCAAACACACACACAAAACACATTACCCACACTCTTTCATGAAAGCCGCACTCGGTGGCATAAACGCGTCAATAATGAGACGCTATCACATTTCCTCATCATGGTTCAGGCTCAGAAACTGAACACAAACTCCTCCCCTCCTCCAGAAGAGGGGCCAGCGGACTCCAAAAAGGCAGCAAAAAGAAACTTTTAATAAAGGTCACCTTTTTGGAGTGAGTCTCTTTTCTCCTCCTTCATCCAGCTGACACGTGCTGGCCATGAAGCCATCTTACACCTCCCTCACCCCGTTGAATGTCTGTTTTAAGGCCGCGTGTGCGTCCGTATGCCCGACTCTTCTGAACATGACAATGGCGGTCTGTTGGTTGAAGTGATGGGACCGCAGGCCCCACAGTCACAGATGTCGGTCATTACCAACGATCGCTTTTTTTTTTCTCCACGAGCTCCGTGAAAACTCTCTGAAATTGCAAAGTACGAACCTGTAGCATTTCTGGGGCACATTGTGAACAGTCGTAATTGATACGCTGGCATGGTGTAGCCATCTCAACTCAAAGCAAATTGCTGATACAAGACCTTCGCTTGTCAAATATGCGCTGGGCATCAACTGAGCTCAGCTTGACGTGACTCATCATCGCGCGACTGCCTCGCCTCTCCTTTTCCTTAAATCCATCATGTAACCGCTGACAGCTTGAGGGAAATGAAATACCTTTTTTTCGAGAACAGCTGCCATGTTTTCTCTCGATTGAAATGTCGGAAGCAAAGACGAGCGGAGTGATGGATTCATCCAATTAGTTGTGGGAATGCGTGTCAGCGAAGGAGAAGACGGTCTAACCTCGCACGATCCCCCCCCCACTCCCCTCCTCCCCAAAAATTCCTCATCCAGCTGGCTCCACGAGCTAAAAATCATTTTAGCTTAATTTCACCAACTTTTCCTCGGAGTGAAGTGGAGGTGCTGTGCTCTGTGAGGGTACCGCTCTTCTTTTTTCTTCTGAAAAATGAAGCCCGGGTGCAGCTGCGCTGAATGTATCAGTGTTGATGAGTTATAGCTTGTTGCCTGCGATCACTCAATGTAGTGTTTTAAATTTAAAAAAAAAACAAACCTTGAT
The DNA here is from genome assembly GCF_023055335.1 of Clinocottus analis. Classification (NCBI taxonomy): domain Eukaryota; kingdom Metazoa; phylum Chordata; class Actinopteri; order Perciformes; family Cottidae; genus Clinocottus; species Clinocottus analis. The sequence continues at coordinate 4,621,662 of NW_027176218.1, read as the reverse complement.
TCAGCACATCAATGGCCTGCTAACTTTCAGTCAGCGTTACCCCCCCTCACCCCCCCTCCACCTCCTCTCCACAAAAAAAAAAAAACATGGAGACAAAAGCCAGCAGTGTCCTTTTTTCTTCTTCTTCCTGCTTTTTTTAATTTCAAATGTATTCCCCTTTTGTTCTGCTTTTTTTTTTGTATTATTATGATTGAACTCCCTCTCTTCCTTTACTCTCTCGTTCTGGCCTCTCCCTTCTTCCCCTCCCTCCATCCCTCCCCCCTCCCCTGATCTCCATTCTCCATTCATGCGGCGCTGTCACTGCGACGATAATGATGACCTCTGTGTAATACTAGCTTGTTATTGGCCCACCAGCGAGGCCAGTGTGTACACCCTCTGTTGCTTTTTCTGCATTGACCATTGTGTTGCGAGCGACATGCTGGATCGCGCGTGTGTGTGTGTTTGTGTGTGTGTGTGTGTGTGTGTAGGTGAAACCCAAAGAGCATACAGTCCGGGTGCGCTGAGGAGCTGTGTGGACAGGCAGAGCAATTCACCTCATCTGACCTCATGCTGCTTCTGCTGCTTATGAATTATTCCTTCATGGCAACAGGGGTGGGACATAACTCTCTCTCTCTCTCTCTCTCTCTCTCTCGCTCTTGGTTTTACTGGCTGTTCCCACACGAATGCTTTGTTTTGCGATCATTATTTCCACACAATGTCGCACTTTGGCGTTGATTGCCGGGCGTCCCGTTGCCGGTTGCCGGAGCACAACAGCACCTTTAACCTGCAGGCCGCTCCAGACGGCAGCCCGCAAACAGGAAGCCAGAGCGGCCAACGTCTGAGTTGGAATGGGAGGCCTTTTATTCATCCGGAGCGCTATTACCGGATCATTTTTGATCACTTCTGGGCAGCAGGAGGAGCCGTAAACATTGACTTATTATCACCTTAAAAAGTGGACTTGGGAAATGTCCAGCTGCTGACGTCTGAAGACACTGTAAAGGGATATCTGTTCACGAGAAAGATTAAGATGCATTCAGTTAAAGGTACAGATGTGTCCAGGTGTTTAGAATATCCGTGATGGTTATATTGACTGGAATGTTTTGTTATTATCTCCCCGTACTCTAAGCGTATTTCTTTTTAAAATGGCAGCTTTAAGGCCTAACTTTCCTTTTGTCTTCTATCACAGATACCCAGTAGATTTTATTGTACCACTAATGGGAGTGTTTGTAAAAGCAGATACCTATTTAGTTCGTATCATTCAGTGAAACAGGATTAAACCTTATTAGACCGCCTACACACTGTAATAAGTTACTCTAAACTGCCAAAAATGTACCATTAGATTGACATATATGGTCAAATCAATCGTAAACTTCATTTTTAGTCGGGGAATCTATCAGGAAAAGCATCTTTGACAGTAAGGAAGGAGGTTTGGGTCTTGAGTAAATGCAGCAGGCTTTTCATCGCTGCACCGCATCATTGGGAGTTGACATCAGGTGTAACCAGGATTGCAGTGACTGTTTGAAACGACATGAAAGTGAAGCGCTGAAGTGGATCTGTTTTGCTTTGTCACCCAAAAGGCCCCCACTTGTATTGAACAGTTCCCTTCCAATAGTAGACCCCATCATGAGTCACGCCGGTGTCGTGTAAGCGCACTCAGCCAGAGCGGAGACGGAGCGATGCTGTGAGGAAAACTCTCCTCTCGCGTGAACGGCAGGTTGAAGCCTTTTGAGGTCACGGCGGCGGGAAAAAAAACACATGACGCGTTCACTGCAGCATGCGAGGACGGTGACCTGCGCGATCCTCCCCCCCCCCCCCCCCCCCCGCCCGCCCGTCTTATCGCTCCTCCCGTCCCCTCAGCTATGTCTCCATTGTGTCGCGCGACCGCGAGCATTTCAATGACAGGAATCTTGTTTTGCTGAATAGCGCGGGCCTCGTCTCACACACATGCCAGGACATTCCTGGAGCTGGTAGTCTTTCCTTTTTGGCAGCGCTGCACCTCTGTCTCCTCTACTCTACTCCCCTTGTGTTTCCTCTCCGCTCCACTCCTCTTCCCTTCCTCTCCACTCCTTCTAGTCCTCCTCGAGGTGACTTGTCCCAGAGAGAGAGAGAGAGAGAGAGAGAGAGAGCGAGACGGACGGATGCGTCGTCGTGTTCGTGTTCGCCTGCTTCCCCCCGATGAGGGAGCCGCGCCGCAAAGAGCCGCAATAACTGTGAAGACTACTCGCGACATCGTCCAGAAGACCCCGCTCGCTCGCTCGCTCGCTCGCTCGGCCTCGTCCAGGATCTCCTTTCTCTCTCGCGTGTCACGTCTCCATTCGTCAGCAGTTGTGCGACAATAGCAGCGACGGCGGCGCCAGCAACTCCAGCCTCACGAGCCTCCAACAGATGGCGGTGTGAATCGCTGTATGAGGACGAGGAGGCAGACGCCTCTTCTCCTCTCTTCTCCTCTCTTCTCCTCTCTTCTCCTCTCTTCTCCTCTCTGTTCTTCTCTTATCATCTCTTCTCTGTTTATTTCTTCTTCTCTTTTCTGCTCTTTTTTTCTCTCTTTTCTGTTCTTCTCTTCTCAGTTCTTCTCTTCTTTTCGCGTCTCTGTTCTTTTTTTTCTCTTCTTTTCTCTTTTCTTCTTTTCTCAGTTCTTCTCTTCTCAGTTCTTCTCTTCTCAGTGTTTCTCTTCTTTTCTCTTCTTTGTTCTTCTCTTCTCTTTTCTGCTTTTTTCTTCTGTGTTCTTCTCTTCTCAGTTCTTCTCTTCTTTTCTCTTCTCAGTATCTTCTCTTCGAAGTTTTTCCTCTTATTTCCTCTTCTCAGTTCTTCTCTTCTTCTCTCTTCTCCGTTCTTCTCTTTTCTTCTCTTCTTTTCCCTGCTCTGCTTTTCTTTTCCCCTTTCTTCTCCTCTCTTCTGTTCTTCTCTTCTCTGTTCTTTGACCTCTTTAACTCGGTTCTTCCTCTTAATTTTCAACATGAATTTCACATCTTCTAGCTGTAAATTCAGCGCATATGTTGAGAATATATTTGCTATCTAACAGCTTTCGAAACAGCATCAATACGCAGCTTCCTGTACACAAAGGGAAATAAACCCAAGACGCCAGACTCAGACATGTGGGACGTGTTTCTGGAACCTTGTGACTGACATGTGCTGATGTCTGCTCTTGTTTACATACTTGATGCTTTTATTGCCCTCTGTGTTGAAGCTTCAGTGTCTCCGAGAAAAAAAAAAGGGCCCTGCGGGGATAATAAAGATAATCTTGTCGAATCTTATCGTGCATTTGGTTTTGAGTTCATTTGACGAATGTCTACAAGCGGGACGTGTCCTGTCCTGAGCCACAGCGGCTGTCCACGTGAAACATTTGGTTTACAAACTGTCTTCTTCGTTTGTGACATTTTGGCTCTGGATGCCTTTCACTCTGCGGTGTCGCTAAGACGTTTAGCTCTTTATTAGTTTTCCGCTGTTCCACTCACCCCGACCGCTCTCGGTTCCCACGGTTAATGTTCTGACAAGTATGCGTTCCCTCATTACGCGCCTTGTTTATTTGTTGTTTGCTAGGTGACGGGCCGGCGGCCACGAGCTGCTCCCCGAACGCGCTGCGCGAGTCTTCGTCCGTCTACTTCAATGGTTCTCAAACTGTGGGGCGCGACCCTCTAGTGGGGCGCGGAGGTATTACAGGTGGGGCGCTGGGGGATGCAGACACTTAAAAAAGAAATTGAAAATCTTTTTTTTTTCTTCTTTTTTTTTGAATCCTTTATGAATCCCACAGTAGGGGGATTATTCTCTGCATTTTACCCATCATCCTTAGTAATTAAGGGGCGTTGTGCTGCTGTGAAGCTCCGGGGCTTCAGTGTCTTGCTCAAGGACACTTCACCGTGAAACTATGGGGAGAAAACAGGGACCCAACCGGCTTCCTTGGTCATCTTTTTGCCAAATATGAGTTATTTTTTGCACATTTGCATTGTTTTAACAAAGTGATTGCACGTGTCATTAGTTTTTGTCAGATGGAGCAATCTGCTTGACTTGAAAGGGATTTAAATTTTCTTTAATCTCTTAATTTAAAAAGCACGGATGAAGGAGTCTCAACAAGTTGGACCGTTTTGTTCCCATGTTGTCGGGGCAGTGGAGCCTGAACATTTTTGCTTCCTCCAAAGTGGGGCGAGGCCGCTGGTCTACTTGAATGTGTTTGTTGTCGTGCACCAGATAACAAACAAACAGCCGCAGGTGGAGGACAGGAAGCGGGTCAGGAAGGGTGTTCCCGTGGGAACAGACGTCCCGGCTCCTCCCCACCGTTGTCTCCATACTTGTACGTGTCTCCAGCGGCCGCTGTGATGGTTGGAAGTACGTGAGATTTCAGTTCAAGCAAGCGATGTGGAGAGCAACCCAACCAGTGGAAAATCATTTTTTGGGGGGGTTGAAAAAAGATGTAATACACAGCGCCGTGCCATTAGTGTCTGATTTAACAGAATAACAGAGACTTATCTTCATGAACTTACACTTATATGTTATTAAATATTTATGAAGTAACTCTTTTTAAAGGATTTTGGAATGGATGCTCATTTTTTATATATATTTTTTAAATCTCAAAAATTGTCAGGGTCATTTTTCACGAAGAATCAAGCAGTAGATGGATTACAAATAAAAACAAATGGATAACTCACATCAAGTCATCAGCCCTATGTCTAATGTATTTTTCAACTTTCTTTCGGAGTGAGTCCAAGAAAGACATTCCCGTATTTAGTGAACAAAGAAGTCGTATGATTGTGTGTGTAATGTATCACATCTTCAGGTGACGAAGACAATATACTTTATTGTGTTGGGCTTCATTCATATTGTTCATAAAAAATAGAAAGGGGATCTCAAGGCCAGTGAGTCGGCCCGGCCTCGCACTGTCCCATGTGTTGTCTGTGGTCAGAGGGCGGGGCCGCGGACAGCTGGAGCGTCACCTGTCACTGCATCACATGCGTTTATATGACACAGCAGCGGTGACACCCAACTCCAGCGTTTACACGCCATGCACGCTGAACGAGATCACACAAAAAAACCCTTCTCAACACAATACCCCTTCAGTCACCACCAATTAAGAGAAGCTCGTGTAAATTACAGCGAACTACACAAGCGACCCATATTTAATTAAATACAACATAGCAGCATGTGTCTGCACTAGTGGCTAATTTCCATTTTATATGTTGTTGTTTTTTTACTTATAGAGGTGTCAGATTGTCGTAAGCACACAAACTGATGTGATGCGGCGAAAGAAAAAGTCTGGGGAAACCGTGACGACTTGTCGTACGGCGTGTTGACCGCAGTCAGAAAGCGCGTCAGCAAAGGGGAACAGTGGTCACGAGCGGGCCGTCACCAACGCCGACTGCGGGCAGTCATAAAAATGATATTTACATAACAGACGGAACAATCTGCGGCCGTTCAAATGACCCATCATCGCTTATCACGAACACCCAAATGTCCTTTCTCTCTCTGGCTCCGCCCCCCCCTCCCCCGCTCTCTCACCTGCTGTCGCGTTTCTCATTTGGAAAACACACGCACAAGGACACGTTGTCATTCCACACACAAGTCCACAAGCGGCGGTGACACACCCATACGCGCGTTTGGCACATTTGCATCCCTCACCCAAAAGCGCACACATGTACACCCAGTCAAGGGCAATAATGCCAAAAAAGACGTGTGTGTTTACAACACACCTGTCCCACAATGTTCTTGTCTCTCGTGTGGGTCCACTGCTTGCAGAAAACACACACAGCAGGAGGAATTCTTGATCCATTTTAAGCTCCAACGAGAATGTTGATAAGTCTGTAGATTACTGGCCAACATGTTTATGATAGCCTATTATTCTCTAAGCTTTATCCGGGTCCAGCGCGTGCTTCGTCTACTTAGCGCAACTATTTAGGTCATGGTACAATCACAGAGGAAAGCACTGCGGACGGAGAACTAGCAGGAAACCTCAGCAGTAAGTGTCAGAAATCCAGCTATGCCTGCTCTGTCACGCTGTGTGTTTCTGCCCAGTTGTGGCGGAGTTTTACGCGAAAGCCGTCGAGTCTTTCCAGCGGCCGACGTGCTTGACCTTGCACACGACCTTTAAAGTTCGCAACCCCGTGTCAGCCCCGACGCGCGCAACTCCAAAACATCCGTTTTGCAGCCGCGAGACCCAGAAACTCATCAGTCACTTGCGAGCCATGATCATTGGCGTGCCGTGCTTTTCCGAGGCGCACCGGGATGTTTGAGATTTACGCTCGCTGCGGTGGCTCATATTTCAACAACAATAATAGCTGCTAAACGTCTCTCTCCCTGCCAGTAAAAGTGTCCGATCCATCAGGCACACGCACTAAAAGACGGGGAAGAGAGAGGGGCCGGACCCTTAAGTCTATGAAAACGCCATTGATGTTAACTATCTAACTGCGCCCGAGCCAGAATAACTGCAGCTTGGCTATCGGCGTCGAGTGGAGACAGCAGTCTGAATCCGGCGCGGGAGATGTTATGGCTCTTTGAAGTGCACCTCTGTTTAGTCTTTGATTCACAAAGCACCACCGTCATCATTTTCCTCTGTTTCTCGCAGCCGTCGGAGCCACCAGCGGATATCGATTTGTACATGTGTGTGCGTGTCTAACTACTTCGGGAGGGTAAAAAAGTAAATTAAGTACCGCGTTAAAAACCAAGGCCCGGAGGCCGTGAAGATGTCGACAGTCCCTTCGAAGGTGCCAAGGTGTCTGCAGTGAGTCCGTGCGCCTACGCTTTGTGGCGGCGAGGACGCGTCGGCTGCGTACGTGTCGCCGTGCCCGCGCTGCATCTGAATGTCACCAGACGGTCTCGTTATCTGTTTACATCTATCGCGTAGGTGGGGCCGTTCGTCTTATTACACCGTGGTTAGGCCGGCTCCGTCCTGTCAGAGACGTCTCTGCCTGGGTGACACACCTGTGTTTACAGTTGGGAAAGCATATAAACAGCAGCCTGTGTGTGTGTGTGTGCGTGTGTGCGTGTGTGTGAGTGTCTGTCCGCCTACTTAAGGATCATATGGCTCAACAGCTTTTTTAATGAGTGGCTTTAGCAGGTAGACGGCGACTGGCAGGCTCCCGTGTCATTATACCCTGTGCTGCTCTGTCATTGGGTTTGCAACAACATATTAAAGAGGCGGCGGGGATACGAAGCAAGAGCGCAAAAAGTGGCTTTTGTTTGTCTTCGTAATGCACGTCTCCACTGTACTTACGCGCAGATTGTTGATCCCGGAGGCCTTCGGCTGACTCGACCTGTTTGTGTTTTGTCGTCGTGTTGAATCCAGGTCCACCAGATGGACCAGAATATGAACTCCATTCTGCGGATCCTGATGGAGCAGTTTCCTCCCAAGCCGGTGCTGACGTCCACGCCCTCCATCCGCAGGGTGACCATCCAGAACCGCAAGGGCGCCAGCATCGACGACGGGCTCTGATGTCCGACCGGGACGGTGGCGTCGCCGGCGTCGCCGAAGGAGAGATTTAAAGGCCCCTCCCCCCCTGACGCCCCCAACATGGTCGGCCAGCTTGCAAAATATCTCCTTCTCCGTTCTCCCTCTCTTCCATCTGCAGTCCGACATTTTTGAGCACCGAGAAGACGACGACTTTTAATTGACCGCTCGGCGAGCGCGGGATTCGTGGTGTAGGAAGAAAGCAAACTGACCCCGCCCCCCCCCCTTTCCATCTAATGATTGTTGCCTCTTTTTTTTTCATATTGACAAATTGTAGCATTCTCTTCCACACCAGCATCGCGGGTCTCCCCCCCCCCCGAGTCATTTATTCCCCTCCATTAGCCTCGCCATCCCACTCGTCAGATGTATGTGCGGCCTGTCACTGAGCCCGCATTCCTCTGCTCCAAATATCATTCCAACGCTAACTAACCCGGTAATGAAGTCGTAATGCAATCAAAGCGCCCGGTTCCCCCGAAGGTGCAGAGAAAAAGCGAGAGTCCAGTCAAGGCGGAGAGGCATTCCTTCGAATCCTTCTGATGATCTTGGCACCATCCGCACCCTCCCGGTACACAACGGGGTTGTTTCCATAGCCACACATCCATCAGGACTAACTGTGCTTAGGCTGCCGTGGGGTGTTTGTTTGTAGCGCTCGCTCGCAGGACACACGGAGGGGAAAAGGGCCGATTATCTGTTGACTGTGAGGGGGGATGAGAAGGCCGGGGGTTAAGAGACATGGAATGAATGTGGCTGTAACGCCGTGCTGATTTACAGCAACGTTGGAGCTCACGGAAATAACCAAACTGCCATGACAGACAGGGCCGGTGCTGCGTTACAGGGAAACAGTCCGTTTGCTTCACCGCGGGGTTTTCATTGCGCGGATCAATCTCAACCACTGTCGGGCGGCACCACCACCACGACTCACTCCACCCTGCTTAATATCCTCTATTACCCTCTTCGGGGGGGGGGGGGGGCTCACGCCGCTGTGTGCAATTTGAAATAAATTTGCCCCATTAAAGCTCTGATTATTTTTGCTCTGCGGAAGCTAATTAAGTGCTGAATTCCTGGTAAGGGGAGATTACTCACTGCGAGCGACTAATGAAAAGAAACACTGGAAAATGTGCAGAATTTAAACAGCAAGCTCGAAGGAGAGGGTGGAGGAGAGGGTGGAGGGGGGGGGGGCAGGCGCACTCACTCTGTGTGAAAGGTTTGGAAATATCAGGATACCATCGAAGACAATGCTGTCACTTGTTGCTCCATGTGCTCGTGGTGTGTATCGGACGGGACGCCGAGGCGCGTATGAAGTAGAAAATAGAAAACAAGTCAACTATGTAGCTACTGTATGAAAGGCATCCCATAATTATAGCACGCGCACTCCCGAAGAGACGGACGCTCACACAAAACCGGGTGAACGAGGACAGAGGGAGGAAGAGAGGCGTTCTCTCAGCACTAGTATGTATTTTCATGTTTGCCGTGGTTGAAAACTATAGCTATTTATTTATCTCACATTGAATAAAGTGGTTGTGTTTTAAAGGCACTTTAGTTTTGTGGCTAGTCTATTCTCCTGTACAGTTTTATAAGAGTTGTAAATAGAAACATTGCCTTATTGTACTGTATTTATTACCACGTGGAAAGATCAACCTGGAACATGTCGGCTCGTTGGCGCAATAAGAAAAAGCAGAGCGAGGTTGTTGTCGTTCAGATGGATGGAAATTATTGCAAATGATATTGACGCACACCCTCTGCACTGTAGCTCTTCTGTAAATAATAAAAAGAATACTCCATTTCATTATGCTCTGGTCTGCTTTCTGCTTCCTTGGCGTATGAAGGATTTGATTACCAGCTCATCTATTCCATAATTTGCTTTCATTGGAGGGTGAAACCTGTCTTATAGATTTTTCGGGCGACCGTTTATTCCGAGCTGGGTCAAGGTAAGCCACGGGCCGGAGTTTCCATCCAAATAAAATCTCCTCGTTTCACCGAATTCCTTTCACACTGCAATCACCGCGAAGGGGGGAAGAGTAAGGAAAAATAACACGTTCACCGCTACTTTGAACTTCCATATTCCATAACCCATTGAGGGAGGCATGCAGAGGGAAAGGAGAATACGTCTCATGTTACCACTCAATTATATTTGCCTTCAAAGGCCAAAAAATACTGGGGATGTCCCAAGATCAGCACGGTCCAGCACAGAGAGCAGGGAGGGGAGGGAGGAGGGGAGGACTGGACAGGCGAGGGGGAGAGAAAGAAAGAGGAGAGGCAGGAGGAGGGCAGCAGGAGCATAAGTGCGGGGAAGAGAGCAAAGGGGAGCGCAAAGCCATTTTCAATTAGCCGGAGAGACGACATGGGCCGGAGGGGCCACGGCGCTCCGCTGCCTTTTGTCCTTCCTCTGGTTTCTATCACTGCTCGGGGATTTTGGCAGGGAGATAGAGAGAGAGAGAGAAAGAGAGAGAGAGAGAGAGAGAGAGAGAACCAGAGACCCCCGTGGCGACCTCGGTCTGCAGAGGCCGCTCTGCGCCACCCCCTTTGCTCCTCTTTCATCTCAAGACTAGACGGAGGGAAGAGAGAAAGAGAGAGAGAGAGAGAGAGAGAGAGAGAGACCGAGCACTTCAAACGGAGGGTTTGATCTCAGAAGTACACGGGAGCACGAGCTAGCGGAGGCAGTTGAAAGGAGAATAACATAAGGGGCGCACTGTCACGGACGCCGGACAGTGAAATCCGGCAATGCCAGAGTCTGTGCAGAGAAAGGGGCTCCGCTAGACTCACTGAGCTTTGTCCATCGTCCATGTCGCCCTTGATTCTGCTGAAAATAGAGTTGTTATGCTGCTGAGAATAGGCTTTGAGGAACATAGACATCACACAGTACTTCTTGTACGGCATTTTGGCATCTTACACATGACACAAAGCTAACATATCAAGAAACATGGCCGTTTAGGATGCGTCAGGATCAAAGCAATATGCTCTGTTTCTGTTCAATCTGATCCTTCACTCATGTTCAATCCACAGTTTTGGTTCCTCAACTCTTAAAACTTCAAATGTCTGCTCTTTTTTTGACTCGGCAGTTGGCGTTCAACTAGCTGAAGTGAAGTTTTAGGCCTCCGGCTCGCCATTGCGTTGGTTTATTGTGCTTTTGGTTTGAAAAGCAGAGAAAAGACCTGCATCCCGAGGTGTTCGCTGCAGGGGAAATATATAAGGGAATAGCCGCCTTTTCACATTACGGACTCATAACCTTTAACGGTAATTAAAACAAAAGCAAATTACAGAGAAATCAACAGAATGATCATCTGACTCTGAGGTTTCCTTCTGTTTGGCCTTTCAGAGTATCCTAACGCTTTGTTTTGGGTTCCCGACCGTCAACATGAGTGTTTTGGGTGACTCTACTGCTCTCGGCAGTATCGCTTTCAGACCAGCAGCTGTTTTCAGTGACCGAGCTCAGATAAAACCAGTGTACACTAACTGACCAACACCAGACCGCACACAGACAAAGTTAACGACGGGCCGGTGAACGTAATGGAGCATCTGGCAGCAGGAGAGCCAGATATGTATTTCCCTCAGGAGACGGTGGAGAACAAAGCGAAGCTACAAGCAGAGGGAATATATGTTGAGTGCACATGAAGGCTAACGCTGCTCCGGGTCTGTTGCCGCTGTATGCTAACATGCTCATCAACGTTATGAGGTCAGAATTTCATTGCTGTGACTTCAGCTTGTTGCACATGATGTCCAAAATATATATCAATGAATGTAGCTTGAAATCACGAGCCAAATTCAACTTTCAAAATATTCGGAGCGTTTTTTGGGGGGAGAAAAATTGCCGCGGTGTGTTGCTATCTAGCCTTTTATACCAAAGTGTGTTTCAATCCACTTGTTTTCATGCACATTTTGAATTGGTGGACATGTTTTAACATTATATAGAATATAGAATGTCAAAGAAAGTCATAAAAAAGGAAGAAATAAAGTGATATTTTAATATTTAAATATAACCTCAGGTGTATTTCTTTACTGGTGGAGATCTAATTTTCAACTTCATCAAGCCATGACAAGATAGATGCATCGGCAGAGCTGTGTCATGTCCAGAAATAAACAAAGCCATTAAGTGGCACAAACATTGTTCGGATGGAAATCCAGGAGACCAGTAATTATTGTTGCTCCCTACGAAATAAAAAGTTGCATGACAAAAAAAAAAAAGCTGCCAAACCGGCTCAGCTGGGACTGTGGCTGCTGAGCGGGTGGTAGTTGTCGGGCTGTGAGGCCGTGCCTGCCCACCATGGTGTGTGTGTGTGTGTGAGGGGGGGGGCTTGGAGGCCACCTGTCTAGAGAGGCCCAGCAGTGCTATATGAAAGCAGATATGGGTCAACAGGTGTGTGTGCATGTGTGCATATGAGCATGGCTGTGTGTGTGTGTGTATCGCATCAACCAGGATTGTGACAAACAATGTCAGCAGCAGCTGATGCCAGCCACTCTGTCAGGAGTTGTCCCTAAATAGCGGAGGCCAGCAGTTGTCTGGAGGACAGTTGGTGCAGCTCCTTTGCCCTCCCCTGCACCTCTACGCCACAGAATATTTGACCTTCCCATTTTGATCTTCTTACTGTTCCAGTTTCTTCCACGAGAAGCACACCTGTGATCCCACTGTTAAGTAGTAACGTGCGACCAGGCAAAACAAATATTAACAAATACAAGCTATCCAGCTCATACTGGAACACTTGGATGAAGAAACAAATATTCAGTTTGTTTTGCAGAATTATTGTTGACTTATGAAAATCTTGGTGTGAAGGCAGTTTGCTACGAGAGCAGGTCTGCCAAGGTCACGCTTGAGTAACAAGAAACATGAGACACGGCTCTTTAATGTTGAGCCTAACAGCGCCTCTTAGATGTCAAAGTCTCCGTTAAGCCCCGTCGTTACTTAAGTATTGACGACCTGCTTGAGGGAAATGCAGCCGTGGTTAAGTCCCTCGTCTCAAACGGACCTACAGTAGTGGAGGCTTTGTTTTCGGGGCCCTCCGCATCCACTGATCCCCCAACTCAGAAACCGGTGTCTCCGTGCCAGCCTTTCTACGACGGCAACCATTACAGTAACGCCCTTTGACCTCTGCTCTGTTTGGGCTGAGCCGGGCGACAACACCCCCGTGGGATTCAAAATCAACCAGAGGCCATGAGGTTAGACTGACCCCGGGTGACCTTTGGCCTTTACGAGGTTCTCCTTCAGCCATATGTCTGTGGCTCACCACGCCTCCTCCCTCTCTCTCTCTCTCTCTCTCTCTCACTCTCTCTCTCCCTCTCTCTCTCTCTCTGTGGCCAGAGGGAAGCTCGGCCTCCAAGAGCAACAGAACGAAGCGGCGCTGATCGGATCCAAAGATCCGTCCGCGCCGCTCAGTTTTTTTCGCGTCCTCGCCATAGAAGCCCCCGCCGAGGTCTGGCCGCGCTAAAGTGAAACCGCGGCTAATGTGTTGTCAAGAGCGCTGCCGGTTTGAGCGGAGGCTTCCTGCGTAGGTCATATTATTGGGGACTTTTCCCCCAGACATGGAGCGAATTCCTGGCGAGGAACCTGGAAGGACTTCAGTGGTGCGCCGGGGTTTGGCCAGCCGAGGCAGAATGTTAGGCATGGTGGACAGCTGCAGCGCGGAGCTACTGTAAGACAGCGAAGGGGGCGGGGCTGTTATTGCGGAACAACACAGAAGTCAGTCGTACCAGCGTCAGTCTGGGGACATGTATAGATTTGTTAAAGTAGTTTTTAATAAGAAAAAGGAAGTTGAAACAAAGCAGAACACAGAACGTAAGGTTTGAGGATTACTCGAAAACTGTGTCGTGCAATTCTGTGCAACACAGTTTCACTATTTCACACTTATTTTTATACACAGCACACATTCTCAGAAGTGAATGAAGAATGGGATTTCATGGGGAGGAGATGCGGTACACGCAGATCTCCATCCAACCATCAACTATTATCATAATCCTAATAACCCTCTGTGTCGTCTAATGTATTTTTTTTTTTGTTTTATTGGCTGAACGAGGGGAGCAATATGCACAGCTGTACAGCAAGGCGGCGCAGAATCCCCCCAAACAGCAACGCTGTATTTTGCATCGAGTGAAAATTGAAAAAACAAAGTGAAAAATTGAATATTGGGAAGCTAATGGACCACATCCAGGGCGGTCCACGAGCAGAGGTGGGTTGCATACGGTGGAGAGACTGTTTTTCTCATCAGGGAGAACATGTTCACTCGTTCTTATGGCAGGAATCTATTCAACACCAGAGCTGAAGACGCAGCAGCGCAGAGGCCTCGGGAGCCTCCTGATGAGGGCAGCAGAAGCAGCACAGAAAGAAGAAAAAAAAAGACACGTCAGAGAGAAGTCAGGGTATATTCACATGAAATGTGGAGCACTTTATTGCTCATGAAAAGTGGAAAGTTGACGCATTTCTGGTACCGAGCCAAAAAAGACGCTGGAGACAATTTTCCATTCGGTGTCATTTTTAACCAACAGTGTTCCCTTGTCATTGGTTGAAGGGCCGGCTCGCTGGATGGGATGTAATTTCATGTGTACTGTGGTCAGTGTTGTAAGATGTATTTTTGACTGACTGGAATTATTGCCACATACACTTCTGCAAATCTTACAAAAAGTTGCATCATATGGAAATATTTAGCTTCACGTCAAAACCCGCATCACACCCTCACACAGCCGTGCTGCTGTCGTCATCGTTTGTGTGGAAAAGACATCCTGCTGGTTTACACACAGTTACTGTTACGTTACGCAGACAAAGACAGCTTCATTAGTAAGATCCATCTTGACAAATATAAGAATATTCAGCTTTTTTTGTTTTTTTGTTGTTGTTCAATGTATACTCTTGAGTTTGGTCCGACTAAAGAAGCAACTGGATATCATGTATGGGAATTTACAATTTAGCATATATGGGAATTTACAATTTATGTATTTTTTCTGATAATGTATAAACCAAATGCTTAATTGATTAAAAGGACAAAATTTACATTTTATTTAATAATGAAAATAATCATTAGTTGCAGCTATAATTTCAGATGTATTATTCTAATTTTGTAGTCTCATTGAGATAAAAAAAAAAAAAAAGAGAACATGGTAATATGTACAAAAACACATAAATTCACACCAAACACACAGAATAGTGGTTACACATTAAGAAAAGCAATCCATAGCATTTAAAGTTCCTGAGTAAGATATTCTAAAATCGTGGAAGTAAATAAGATATTTAATTTTCTATTATAATTTTGTGACTCTACATGAAAATAGTATTTTAAACCAGTGTTTCCAATATATTTTTTTTTTTGAACAACTGCACAGGAGGTTTCAGCTGGAAGCTCTGCCGCTATCTTCTCAACCAAATGCACTTGAACGCATCCATGAGCATTCCTGACGGGCTCAAGGGCCAGGTACCATCCTCTGGTCCGCAGAGGAGATACAGAGAGGAGTCAGACTGCGCGTGCGACACGGCCTGCTTGTTCTCACGTCTCGTGCTGCGTGCTTGAGCAGATTTGCCTCGATAGGAAAAAAAGAAAAGAAAAGATAAAGGCTCTTTGATCGGCTGCAGGTGCGCTGCTTTAATGAGCATTACCACCCTCTCACCCCTCCTGTCCACAGACGCACATCTGCACATCTGTCATTCGATGCTCTGCAGCAGCATCTCCCTCTGACCTAGCCTCCCTCCTCCCCGCCTGTCACTCACCCCCCCCAGACCCTCCCTCTCTCTCCCTCTCTCTCTGCGCACGTCACACGCTGCACACTAACCAGGGCGACGTCAGAGATTCGCTATTCAATGAAATAGTTTTTCTTTTCTTTTTTACTGTATTGATACAGCTTTCCTGGCTCACTGAATACAATTGAGACGTCCAACAAAAAAAAAAAACACGTCCAAACCCCACCCACTCGAGGCATTCTGAGTTTGTGGAAACTAAAATACAGTATTTATTATGCAATGCACATGCTGTTAGAGGCACGGTGAGGAGAGCACGAAACAGAGGGGGAGAGAGAGAGAGAGAGAGAGAGAGAGAGAGAGAGAGAGAGAGAGAGAGAGAGAGAGAGAGAGAGAGAGAGATAGAAGTAGAGCGATGCCAGGTGTTTGTTTGTGGGCGCTCGCTTTCCCCGTTATTCAGATTGCGGGGTGCCCAGGGAATATCTCGATGACGTGGGTTGCGGCCTAGGCCGGAAACGTCGGCAGGAACTTGTGACTTTATATTAAGTGCCGGGGCCGGTTAACAGGAAAAGATAACCTGTTACTGTTGATACAGCAGAAGGAAGTGTGGATTCTTGGCTCATGCGACGATGCCTCCTCCGTCTCTGAGTGACTGGCTCGCTGGAATTTCCTCGAGCTCACCGTGGTCGTGTTCCGGGTGGCCGTGGCGGACGGTGCGTTGGGAGTGTTTCAGGAATGCGTTCAGGGACATTCCTGCTGCAACGGAAGAAGAAGAAAAAAGGGTTTCGTATGCAAGGAGGGGACAGGTGTTGCGTCATGGTGGCCACAGTGGCGCAGTCTTATCAATGCCCCTGTTGACTAACTGACCCGAGAGATTATGTGGTGCAGACTGTCGTGTTTTTGAATACACACGAGACGTGAGAACAAACTTCATTGTTACTCGTGTTTTCCTCGGGTCGCCATGCTCTGACGTACCCCTGTCACAGGTAGTGCTGCCCACCTGAATGCCCCCCCTGGGTCCTAAGGCCCTATGTGTACTGTACGTTATCGACATCCATTAAATATCAATGTATACATTCATAACAAATACCACACTGACAATAAACAGTTTAGTTGAAAGCAGACATGATCTTACAAGGAGCTTGGGAGCCACTGAAGGAGAAATACAATGGCATGATAGAGTATCTGTCATGGGGTTATTTGGAGGTGCAGGACAGAACATGCTATGATACAATGTGCTTTCGATAAACATGC
The DNA here is from genome assembly GCF_023055335.1 of Clinocottus analis. NCBI lineage: Eukaryota > Metazoa > Chordata > Actinopteri > Perciformes > Cottidae > Clinocottus > Clinocottus analis. The sequence continues at coordinate 4,605,340 of NW_027176218.1, read as the reverse complement.
CCAAACTTTCCATTTCTAGAATGCAGCAAAAAAAAAAAGGAATTAGTAATTCATGAAGACATTTGTCGGACTGACAAACATTGAAATATTTTGCGGGAACTGTTTGTAATTATTACATCATTGTGACAGGATTGCACCTCCCACTGCCTGAAGAAATGAGATAATGCTTGTGTTGCAGTTGAGTAATAACAGGCTGTTGATACAATGTGTGAACAGAAAAAATGAGGCGTCGTTAATAAGCTGTACCTGTAGCATATAAATATCTGCTGTAGCCATAGTATTTAACTTCACACACACACACACACAGAGCCTTTTTAATTGTAAAAATCACATGTAATTGTTAAAATTACGCAACAAATACTACAATTAAAAGCAATGCACGTTCATTTTTATCGCTAGAGAAAAAATAATTTGCATTGAAAGCTTCTTTTTCTAAATGTTCAGCACTGTGATATATTGCACGGCGGCTGAAACGACCCCCCCATTCTCTTTCCTGCCTCTATCTGATCAATCAGTCAACCAAACAGACACCAAGGCAGCCATTCAGTCAGTTAGTCAGCCAGCGAGCCACCTAGTCAAGCAGTCAGTCAGACACCCAGACACAGTCAGTCAGTCAGTCAGTCTTCTGTTTGGGCAGGGTGGAGGCTCCTAGACGGGCCCTTTGTCTGAGCAGAGAAGCCCCAGACACAACAGTGACCGGCCCCGGCCCCCTCACAATGGCCCTCCACACAAAAGCCCACACACTGGGACAATGGGCCGGGCTCAGAGTGGGGGTGGACGGCTGAGCTGAGGTTACCCACCTGCACACTTCAGCCACCCCTCTCCCCCTTCACCCTCCACCACCACCACCACCACACTACTCACCTCACATACACACACATACACACACAGAGCCCCCACCCATCCAGCTTTAAAGCGCTGCTGCAGGTGTCTTCCTGTGTCGGTGGAGGCGGGAGGAAGCCAGGAGTTGCCGTGCGGTGAAAGCATCAATTTGGGTTTTACAGCAGAAGATGAAACCGAGACACGTGAAGTAAAGTCACTTCAGGTCAACGAGTGTGTGGCCACGGATCAGAGCTCTGCTGCTGGCAGGAACTATAGTGACTAGAAATTCATATGGAAAATAACACAATTTCAAAAAAAAAATTCAAAACTTTGGTTCGAGCAAACTTAATTTGTTTTAAGCAGTCAGGTGACTGCGAGGTTGTGTTTCTATTTTAAAATGTGTTTTTTTTTTCAGTTTTATAACTAAAATGTGAGGCAATTTCTCAATATGAGAATTAAATCAATAATTATATTAACATATATGAAATTGAAGATTGTGTTTTTTTTTATTATTAATTGACAATTTTAGAAGAGACACAAAAATACACTTCCCTACTATTTAATGGTGGAACAATTTAAGATGAAGATATACAATAATAAAATATCTAATAAATATTTTTAAAAAATTTAAAACACTGCAATAGACTCAAAAGAGAAAACAGTCTCTCTTGCTCTTCTCTCTTTCTCTCGCTCTCTCGCTCTCTCACTCTCACTCTCTCTCTCTTTCTCTCTCTCTCTCTCACACACACACACACACACACACACACACACACACAAAGATGCTTCTGAGGCCGGTGAAAAACTAGAAAAAGGCCTCAAGTTGCAGTATTTCACCTCACAGTGGAGGATCGTATTCTGAGCTCGACGCACTTACATTTATTTTCCACCAAAGCCATTCCCATGATAAGTTACTAAATATTACTGGCTGCAACAAGTGGTCTGCTTTCCACTCTCCTTTTCATTGGAGGACCAAAGTGTCAATCATCCGCCCACTCAAATCACTGGCGGATTCATATTGGGAGTATCGCTACATTGTAGCAGGATGCCTCAATGCACTCACAGCTGCTGCAAATGTTCTGCACTTTAAGTGTTTAATAAAACACTTTTATGCTGTTTTTTTCTGCCGATATTCATCTTCGCGACAAGGTTTAATGGATTAAACTAAACACAGTGTGAGCATGTTTTAGTGGATTTACACCAAAAGTGTACAAAGCAACCAAAAGTCAAGATAGATTTTAATTTCCTCTTTTAATTGATTGCAACACATTTTATAACCACACATTACAAAATGCACATCAAATATTTTTTATCAGGCTCAGTTTGCAACCTTATTGATAAGAAATAGAAAAGAAAAACTACCAAAAATATGCTTTTACAAAATAAGACAATTATAATAAAGTAAATGCCACTTTGGATAACCGTAATCAAAAACCCATTTTTTTTATTCTACATAAAAAAAAGCTTGACATAAATAAGTTAGTATAATTTCTCAGTGTTTTTACAAAATTATGTACATAGGTACATTGCAAAGTTTTACACAAATACACAGGCATGATGACTGCATTTCTGAGAAAAGCTGCTCTCTCTCTCTCTCTTTCTCTATCCAGGTGTATACATCCCACACTTTAGGCAAATAAAGGGAAGCTTTTAGATGCTCACGTTTGCATCCTCAGCAGGCTAACAACATTGGTGAAACAAGTACAAACACAAATGAAAATTTAAGTCTAGGTTCTCACAAGAAAAACAAAAATGTGTGTGAAGTCAATTAAGGAGCACAGGGGGTGCTGGCAACCGTACTGAAGCAACCATGTATTTGGTATTGTAGGACATTCAAACCTTTTCAAAAAACCTCTCGAGAGAGCATTAAGGCTGAAGAAACAAGAAGAAAAAATATATAGTCGAGTAGAAGATGACTTCACAACACAACCTGTGCAGTTTGTATGGTCTTTGTCCTTCAATATCTTGAGTACCTCACAACTCCAAATTAAAACACACTGCAACAATGTGGCTGAGGTGTGCAAGGAGAACTTGAGAAAAAAAATAAAGTTGATCATATTCCAGGATTCAACGGATGCTAAAAGCATGTAGTTCAAAAATAAATATTGGGTGATGTAAAGGAAACCCTGGCAGAAATTGTACTTGTGTGTTTTTTTGTATTCTTCCTGTGGGAAATGGATCTTATAGGAGAGACATGCAATTGGTGACATTGAAGTGACCAGAGGAAGAGGGGGAAATAATATCCCAAAACAAACAAACAGATGAGCTACATTTGTACCGTTCTTCACTGCTGAGTTAGGAAGATGACGGAGTGAAGATACACTGTTAAGAAACTGTAAGAAGCCATGATTTTGTTTTAAATGTAGCAATTAGGGACTTTGTCAAAGTCACACTTGCTTTTCAGAGAATATTATAATAAAAAGTAAAAAAAAAAAATAATTAAAAAAAACAGCACAGCATTTTGGAAACAAGTATCAGACTACACTGCAATTCTTCAAGTCAAATCAAAATTCACACCTTTTTACAGAAAGGATTGGTGTTCAAATCAAAATGTTTTCTTATGTGCTACATATGGAGAGAAATATAATATAATATGCATATTTATTTACACACAGGTAGTAAAAAAAAAAAAAATTTAAAAAAAAGGAGCAAAAAAGGAAATCAAACCTAATTGCACACTGCTACATTGACTGCTTTTAGAGGCAGTAACTTTTTTAATTGAGTGCCACAACTTTAGTGTTTCTATTCAGTGCTTCAACAGCGTCCTCCCCCGTCTTCAGGAGAGTTGATATGTTTCTGATGCTGTGTAGTTCCTCTTCCGAAAAGCGACCAACACTGAGGTTTCCCCGCTTGAAAAGGGAAACGCATCTCCGCCTCTGTGAAAAAAAAAAGGAGATGAAAAGAGAAAAGTGAGACACTGACCACCGAGCAATACTTGCGGAAAACGCTCGCAAATTAGTGAGAATGCACAAGAACAAGAACGCTTTGTGCAAAGTGTTCAGATAAAAACATGAAAACTACACTTCGACAAAGAGGGGGAGGATCACCTTGAAAACAACAAGACAGTATCCAAAAATATATAATGTGAAAAAATAAAAAATGCATTGCAATTTCCACCGAGTTTTACCAAACTGATGCAAGAACTGTTTGTGCACTCAGTCAGGTGACACTGCAAAAAATATTAGAGGTGTAAAAAAAAAAAAAAAAAAAGCAGGTGGAGTGATTATACAGCAGCACTTAGAATATATAATAGATATATTTTAGAAGGTGGCTCATATGAGACAAAAACTAGCATGCAAAAAAAAAAATCTGATATTTTTCAGAGAACATGTTTTGCCTGGCTTTGTATACTTTCTATTTCACCAATAAAATATATATATATATATCCATATGCCAAAAAAAAAAGAGGTCAGTTTCGTTTTTTTATGCTGCACTGCAGCCTTCACGGTTCACTTCCTGCCACGACAATGCAGATTTCATGCCTATTCTCTCTCTGCTTTGGCCAACAAGCCACTTGATTTTCAGAGCTGCACGGCTTTTCTGCACACTGTGGGAGACAGATGTGTGTGTGTGTGTGTGTGTGTGTGTGTGTGTGTGTGTGTGTTGTAACATTAGTGTGCAAAGCGTGTGCAGCAGTCGCGCACGCGCACATACACACTCACGCAGAGCGAGAGAGAGACCTGCCCCTTCCCGTCCCTGCTCTGCTCTGAGGGCAGTGGCTGCTGACGTGTTACTACTACGCTGTTGTTCAGCACACTTGTTGTTTACAGTTTAGTCGGAAACTCAGGCAGGAGAGCTGTAGTAAAAAAAGAAAAAAAAAAATGTTAAAAAAAAAATGTAAACGTGCAAAAGTGAAGCCACGTTTTTTGTGTTATTCTGGTTTTACTCATAACTTTTCTCGGATCGATCAGATTAAATCGACTGGTTTGAGTGCAAAAGCACAACTGAGAGCTTGTTTGTGACGCGAAGCAGCTTTTACTCACACTACTGTTGTTACTACACTACTCATGGACAGCAGCGCGCAAAACAGCAATTTTATTAGATTCAAATTAAAATAATTACGTGAACTCCACTATTTGGGTTGCATTTAAGGACACCTTGTGGCCCTGGAATATTCAAATAATGTTTATGAGTGTTCTGTTCAAATAGCTGGGAGGAGGAGGGGGGGCGTAGACAGACTTCTACTACACGGACTAATATACATCGTTGCACCATAAAGACGCGCATTCATCATATAAAACAATTAAACGGTTTCTTACCGTCCCTCGTCCTCACGTTTGCCTCTTGGGACTGGTCTTTCTGGGCGTGTGTTCTGTCGAGTGGCTCAGGCTCGGACAAGTGACCTCATCTGAGCTGCTGTGTGACCTCTTATTTTGGGCCGAGGGCTCTGCAAAAGCAAAGCGAATAGAAAATAAATAAATAAAGAAAAAAATTATATAAATTGTGCTTAATGTGAGCACATCCTTAAAAAAAATACCAGCATTTTTTTTGTTTGCATTATGTCACAACAATAAAACAAGGTTATACAACAACTATGCCTCGAAATGTTTGCAACAAGCACACATACTACCCGTGAACGTGACACGCAGAAAACACGGTCACGCTGTTTTTTTGTGTGTTTTTTTTTAATGCACACGCTCGTCACCGACTCACCGTGACACGCGGGTCTCTTCCGCAGCCCGGTGCACTGCTCCGTGCAGTCCATCTGCCCGTCGGACCGCTCGCTGTCCCCGCTCGACGCCACCACCACCACGCAGCTATGATTCCCGTTTAGGTCCACATTGTTATTCCCGGCGGAGCAGACGCCCTTCTCCCTCCGCGGCTGCTTGTTGTAGAAATTCGGCACGTCTCTGCAGTCCACTAGTTCCCACTCGAGCCTGCCGTGGGCCAGCGGCGTGTGATTGGCGAAGTCGAAGCCCCACTTGGCGGAGGCAGCCTCTTCCATCTCCCGCAAGTGTCCCTTTAAATCCTTCCTTAACTCTTCGTGGTCCACCGAGCCGAAGAGGCTCCTGCAGGCGGACGGTTTCGGGTGATCCGACACCCGGGAGTCCGTCCGCTCCACGGTCGGGCTCCCGTTTGATAGTCGAACATCTGACATTTTCTCCCCACCTCCGAAAGATAGACGGGATTTTGCAAACAGCCGGGAGCGTCCAGTTTTCACGAGAAACGAAGAAAAAAAAAATGAAGAAAAAAAAAAAAAAAAAGCCCTTACACCGCTCAAAAACAACGGGTATCTCCTCGACGTTGAGCTGGATCCAAAACAGGCGTAAAACGACTTATGCCATGCATTAGTCGGGCTGCAAACGGTAACGGCCGCGGTGTTTCTGAAGCCGAAAAGTAGTCTCCGCGGATCATCGAAACAAAGTGCCCGGGAACTGAAGCCGCTCTGTCAATTTCGTCCCGTAGTGAGAGGAACTGCGGACCAACCTCAGTACCCAATATGGCGATTGAGAGATGTAGCGTTACTTGGGATTGAGAGTGGAGCCTGACTAGAGGGAAGGGGGGGGGGTGAGGTGTCGGGGTGGTGGAGGGGGAAACATGATTGACAGGCCGAGCTATTTAAACGCAAGGAAGGCCGCTCATTGGTTAAGGCGCTTAGACCCGCCCACTTCTCTTAAGGTGGACCAGGTCGTCGCGGCAGGCTTTTGCAACCACCAGCACGTTTGCATATTACACCAAATCTTGTTTTCTTCAAAAGGACTTGTTTTGGCCACGAAAATATAATTAATTGAAAACAGTCGGCGTGTCCTCAAAACACAATGCATTTTCAATTTTGTCCAACAAGAAAATCTGTTCTCATTAGTTTACTTTTGTTTATTTTAACTGCAAAAGTTAACAAGTTATCTTTGTTATAATTTGGATGTTGACTGGAAGACATGTCCACTGTAAATACAAAAAGAACAGCGTCCATATGGAAAAACAGTCAATTTCATAGTATTTAAAAAATAAAAAGATTTTAAAGATCTAACTACCTTTCATAAATCTAATTTAAACCTCAACCATTATATATGTATCACATAGAAAATCATAAAATATATATTTTTAAAGAAATTAAAGAAAGTCATACTGCTGCCACAATATGCAATAAGATTTAGAAAAATAGGTTGTGGAGGCATTTCTATAAAAATCCTTACATAGAAATGCTTATAAATATTCCTCCTACAAATAAATTACATTTCTGAATAGGCTCTTCAGGTGTTGGTCCTCTGTTGCAGTTGGTATACCCCCTCAATGTCAAAACTATATCTGTAAATTGGGTGAATGTGTATCCATAGAGCATGGTGTTTCAAACAGTTATCTGGAGCTGAGCCATGCAAGTCAAGGTCAGTCCTCATCTCCACCAGCCCCCAGGAGAAAAAGAGATGTACAAGAAATAGAGAGCAACGCACAACTTCACTTTTAAGAAGTCTGCAAATACAAATTAAATAAAATACAGAAAGAGAAAACTAAGAATGACAGGCAAAGGCCCTGCACGCTGAATGTTATTAGGTTATTTACACCACAGTGAGAAGTTTGTGCTGTGGGGGAAAAACAATGCCAATATTGAAAAAAAAACATTCTACTCATGGAAATATGAAATTAATGCAATCTGAAAATAATCTATAAAACAAGATTAGTTGATTTCAGAAATCATCCAAAACCTTGTATGTTTCGTTCTGGTACTATTTACACCTTCCACCACTAAGACAGAAAAAAAAAACAGCCACACTAAGACAGATGTTGGCCTTATGTTCACATCAAATAAAATAAAGAAGAAAAAACAAACATGATTTGGTTAAAATAGAACTATAAACTATTTGCGAGAAATGATGCAATTTCATTTTACTGTGAGCAATTATTCACGACGGGGTCACAGCAGGATATGTGGTGCAGCTGTGGGTGCCTGTAGCGCCACCCTTATGACTGGAACAATGCTGCCCTCTACTGGCCGCTTTCCGAGATCTGTGGCGGTACAAAGTCAGCAGGCGACAATCTGTATATCAAACGCCTTTTAATACCATCCATATGGATAAACATCACATCTGTACATTTACATAATTTATATGACAACCACATACAATCTCTACGCCAAAAGCATGTTCCAAAAATGTCAGTCCATCCACGTCTCCTCACCGACTCCGCCAGTGGCCTACCTTTCCGGCCGGGGCGTCACAGGTCAGACTGGGTCCCTCTGCCAGAGCAGACGGCCTCAGAGAGTGAGCCACTTGATTATGTAGAAGTTCCTCTTACCCACTCGGATCAAGGAGAGTCCATTCGACAGGATCTGGAGTTTGGGGATCAGCAGCTGCTCGGGATTGTCTGCCCGCCTGTGGTTGATCCACACGGCTCCGTCAGAAACCATCTGATACCTGCGCACAAACATGCCGGCGGTCAGTGAGCCCGGGGTCTCTACATATCCTGAAACAGTCTTGGCATCACCTGGCATTAGAAAATAGAATAGAGGCAATAGTAGTAGAAACGCTATAGACAAGCTATAGCTTGAATAATTAATCAAGCATGCATTACAATAGCCCACAAACTGCACACTGAGCTATACGTATAAAAACACTACCGGCATTTAATACATAATCAACAAATGATTTTGCAATAGACAGAAGTTAAGTCGGTCGGATAAACCAAGTAATTTGAAAGTATTAGTTAGTCCTTTGGAACTTTGCGAGGGACATTTTTCAAGAATCTTCTGATATTTTAGAGAACGGTTTGTAGAAAAATAAGTGACAGATAAACAAATCATGAGAATAATCTTCAGTTGCAGCGCTACATGAATATATATACTTATAAGCAACATAAAACAGAGAAGGAATTGTTCGTAAGACTCTGCTTGGCCAGACATTTAACGATTATACAATATATGTATTGTCCACCCTGGAAGAATCCAGTCAGAGGAATGACTCATCTTTGGCTGAATTGAGTAACTACAGCCCAGCGGTTTAACAACAGCAGCAGCAACAAAGTTGACCGAGTCACCCCCAAAATTAAAAGTAAATTCAAACCGCGGATCTTAATATATCCGTTTTTCTCCACCGCATGACCTTGAGCTAACACCTGACGTTAGCGGCACATTTTCCAAGGCGGCTGTTGGACCGAAGATTTTATGCTGGAGCACCCTACCCTCTGGGTCCCTGCGGGATGGCGTTGACCCGGCGGCAGGCGTCGATCACAGTGGTGCCCGGCTCCAACAGCAGCTCATTGAAGGGCGCCTCACTGAACAGCTCTTGGAGCTCATCGTCATTCATTTCCTCCAAGGCCTGCACGCTGCTGTGGTACAGTGCGTTGGTACATCTGCGGCAAAAATACATCATGTGACTTTTCCCGTCTGAATAGTTAGATTATCCACCTATGCATGGAGATCAAGGGTGTAGAGGCAGCGACGGGACGAGTACCACAGTGGGGTTTCTTTTCTCAGTTACACTCGTTGGCTCTCCAACTGAATGATTACCCAAATAAAAAACACCATTTAAAAATGTGTGCCTCATACAGAGCAAAAGCACGCAGCGTGTCCCTACCTCTTTGCGCTCTCGAGGCCCTCCTTGCCATGCACCAGTTTGGTTACTTCTGCGGCCAGCCGTTTGTGTGCGAGGCGTTTACCCGGGTCCTCCCTCTGCTGCTCCATCAGCCTCTCCACCTCCGGCAGAGGCAGGAAGGTGAACAGCTTCAGGTACCTACGGAAAGCCCACCACAATACACATCAGCCTCCTGTCACAGTGTACAGAATGCCTACACTGATGTACAAAAGCCATATGAGTTGATGGGTCTACAAGCAACCATTGACGAGATGCTTTCATCGGGTCTTTACATGCAATACCCTCCGTCCTCATGGACAGGCCTCATCTTCACCAACCTTTCCACACTGGCGTCCGGCTGCCTGAGAAAGAACTGGTAGAGCTCAAAGGGAGACGTCTTGTCTCTGTTGAGCCACACTGCGTTGCCGGCCGTCTTGCCCAGCTTGTCCCCGACAGAGCTGGTCACCAACGGGATGGTCAGGCCGTACACCTCGTCCCCGCTGACTCTGCAGGAGGAATTAGGATTTACTAACAAAAGCGCTGCATGCCGGGTGTTGGTGTATTTTAAAACTGGGTGTGGAATTGGTCAACATCTGGCGAGTAATTCCAACGGTCAGTGGAATCAAATAGATCACATTGAGTTATTATTTTGCAAATTCTAACTAAAACCTTGAAAAAGAGATAGCAGAGTTTTTGTTTGACACGTGTGAAGAGTTTGCTGGATCGGCTTAACACATCATTATCGTTATCAATAGGGAGTTGGTTTAAATTTCCCCTTTATATATTTGTGTATAGACACTTTCACTTTTCGGTTCAGGGGTAGGAAATCATAAGCTTTATGCTTGGGGGGGAAAAAAAAGAAGAAGAAGAAAAAAAATCACATCCAGTTCTAGCTATACCCAAATATACGAGTCAGGGCTTCATCACCTTGGAGGCTCGAGCTTGTCAGGTGACCATGAAGCAGGAAATCACGCTAAAGTGTGTCAACAGGTGAACTTGGGAGGTTGTAAGCGTGCCGAATTGAAGCTGAACTCCTCACAACTCACACACAACTTTAAGTCACACATGTCGGTGTGCATACAATAACCCAGGAACAAAGACATGTTAAATTCGCGGAATCGTCAACGAGGTTTGGAACGAAGCCCTCTGACCAAACACATCAGAGAGGCCGCCGCTCGTGGTAGGAGGAGGGGACATTTACTTGCGAATGTACTCGTGGCCAGACATCAAATTGCCCAGCTGGTCGGTGCCCCCGAGCTGAATCTTGCAGCCGTATATTTGGTTGAGGTGGTGGAAGTCATACGCTTGGAACACCTGGTAGGTGAACTCGGTCAGACTCATACCGTCTCCGCTCTTCAGCCGCGACTGCACGCTGTGGCGGCTGAGCATGGTGCCCATCCGGAAGTGCCGCCCGGCCTCCGACAGGAAGTCCACCGCCCCCCAGTTCTTGTACCAGCTCAGGTTGTCCAGCACGGTCACCGTGCCCGGTTTACAGGAACCGTCCTGCACGTGCAGCTCGTGGTTGGTGAAAATCCTCTGGATACTCTCCCGGATGCTGCGGGTGTTCGCCTCCACGGCGTCCTCGGACATCCGCTCTCGCTCGCTCGTTTTCCCGCTCGGGTCCCCGATCCGCGCCGTGGCCCCTCCGAGCACGGCGAGGACGTGGTGCCCGGCGCTCCGGAAGTGCAGCAGGCCGACGAGGGCGAGCAGGTTGCCCACGTGAAGGCTGTCGGCCGTGGGGTCGAAGCCGCAGTACACGGTCTGAGCGCCGGACTGGAGCAGCCGGGGGAGCTGGTCCTGCGCGGCGTCCTCTGGGAAAGAGTCCTGCAGAAGACCGCGTTTATTCAGAGAAAAGAGCAGTCCGTTGTGTGTCGGCGAAGAACAATGTAGTTTAGACCCGAGTGCGAGGCGGAGACTCGTTCGTCCACGCAGAATACGCGGTCCATGCCGCGATACATGACAGCAGGTCCTCGCCATGGACGCAGCCATGTTGGATCTATGCGACAGGAACACGGAGGCGGAGTTAACAATAGTTTGGATAGTTTGTTGGGAGTATAGCGCCTCTAGCGCACTGGTTCGGAAGCGCAGTACAAACTGAGCAATGCATTGTGGTCAACTGTCATTTCACCGCTCGGGGGCGACCTTAGCTCCTACGTGACGTCCTTCACTGCCACCATTTATCTCTGCAGTGTGCAGGTTAAATGTACATACATTATTTATAGGCATTTGAATAGTAATTTGCACGTTGCAGGTTTCACAACTAGGTGTTGTAGGGATTGCATCTGGTGTTATGGGCCCCCCTCAAGGACAGAAGAGCCCATAAAATAAGATATCCCTTTATTAGTTGCAGGATTACAGAAGCAGACAGGTAACGTGCACATAGTAAAATATACAGACAGAATAACATGTATTTAAAAATGTATTTATCTTGCACCAGTTGAAATGATTGATTAACATTAGTTTTATTTGATATTGTAATTTAGTGGCTAATATTCCTAATGAATATTCATTTCCACAGACCTTGAGGGCAAGCTCTTGTGCAATATCATCACATGCAAATGTGTTTTTATGCTATTGAATTCATTTCTACCCTCCATGGACAATGGAGTAAAATGCAGCGTGTGCACTTACCAGTTCACTCAGAGAGAAGATACTTTAGTTGCAGGTTTTTTCCAATAGATGGCAATGAATGCATAAGGTCCAGTGGGCTAGCCCAAAGTCACAGCCGAAAGACGACTAAGCATTTTAATATTTGTTTGTTTGGACATTTTGGATCTAGCAAATATACATCTTACTAGAAACTTAGCTAAGGTGAGAGTTGTATTAACTCAAGTGTCCATTCAAACAAACACGTGCAAAATGGGGTGGATTTTTAAAAAAAAATCATTTTATTTTGAAATCCATTCAACGTCAACTTGTTCCATTGTTTAAATGACTAGATATACATTCAAACATTTACAGCATTGTTACCAAGCCACATTACACATTAACAACACACCCAGAGTCTCTGCTGTCTCTTTGCATGACACTATAGCCACAAAAACAAACCTCATGAAATCCAGAAAGGAAAAAAAAAAAAAAAAATCAAAAACCTAGTTCCTATGACTGCTGCCCCTCTGGTAACATTGTTTGTCAGTTTTTTTAAAATACAAATAAAAGGGCATATTAATATTCCTGTAATCAATGTCATTGTCGTTTGTGTGCTGTAAGGCAGAGACTATAAAGTTCCTCTAGAGAGAAAGAGGAGCACAACAGTTTCTTTCTACGTCCTGAGCTAGATCAACAGGAAGACTAGGTTTCCCTGATACAAGTTAAAAAGTCCCTTGTCAATTCAACACTAAACAGACCTTCCTAAAAAGGTAAGCAGACATCACAAATGTACACTACTTTTCCTCTAGGGCTCTAGTGTTTCAACCATTTTTTTTGTTTAGTTTTTAGTCTGAAGCTTCAATAGCACTTTCGAGCCTCTCTCTTGCTGTACATCGGATGGTTTTCTTGAATCTGCTGTGACAATGTCCTGTCTGCGTGGCCCGATTGGGTCTTGAACCACCAATGCTAGCTGATGACACAGTTTATACGTCGAAAAGTGTGTGAGTGTGTGTGCACAAGTCAAGTTTTTGTTCAGAATCTCTAGTGTTTTATGGCATGGGAACACGCTAAGGCACAGATTGTTTGTGGTTAATCCCGAAGGCCCGCCTGGGAACTACAAGTCCCAGGAATCTTGCAAAGGGGAAATGAATCGAGAAGTTCTAGGATGCGAGTAGAGGCAGCTTGAAGGTCAGTAATCTACTCATGGCGTAGGAAAGGTTTGGTGAGTTAGTGCAAGGTAGCAGCGTGTGAGGAGAGGAAAGTCAGACAAAAAGCATGACAAAAAAATCCGGATTATAAAACAGTACATACTGCATTTTCATTACTGCGTCTTCTTCACTCAAAGCATGTGATGTGATGAAAATCATGAGTGCATACAGTTTCTCCATTTAATCAACAGAGACGTGATGTGTAATAACATAAAAATACAAGTTTGTTTGTTCAAGAACAGTAGGCAACTATAGATGATTTTTTTGCTAATAATAAGAACATTCTGTGCATATATTACCCTTTTTAATATATAGATACTTATCCATACATATGCAACCTGAGAACAGAGTATAAAAAGAGGAGACCGATATTGTATGATCAGTGCTGGGCTGTAGCTTGATTATTTTTTTTAAATGACAAAGGTCACGGAGGTCAGGTTTTAATCACCTATCTAAAGTTGTGAGCGAGTACAGCCCTGCACAGCCCACATAGGCTTTTCACTTTAAATCACAGGAGCTTAATTTAACAAATACAAGACATCGTGTTGAAATATACTGAATGTATTGATGCTTCTCGATCTAAAAATAGCAATTAACAAAAGGAATGTCCCCAACGGGGATTCAGATCTACAGTATATTCAGATGACCGGTTGCCCTGTTACCCTTAAGTCCATTTACACTCCTCAATCGTTCCATTTCAAATTCACAACTATAGGATTTAGTTATACATATATACTTTAGTATAAAAATATGATCCAATTCAATTCAAACACAAGTATGGTGGCATTTAAGCAAAAACATACAGTACTTAACTACATTTGCTGCAAAATTTAAAACACTATTTAGCAATACAAAAAGTTGATCATCATTAGTACCTCGAATACCTCAAGAGTTAACGAGTGGGGCGAGCAGTCAATGTGTCATTTCAGCTATGTACAATGCACTCAGTTTATGCAATGGTATGTACTTATGACTGAATTTAGGATGTTGGGGAATTTACACATATATAATCTAAAAGTATCAGCCATGCATTTTTACTATTTCCTTAGCTATTATTTCCTTGTCTTCTGTGTAGCATGTTTATTTCATAAACGGCAACATGACAGCAGAATACAGGAGGAGCCTCTTAACATGCAGAGTTATCGTCCTAGATGGAGGACAAACACAACTTGTGGAAATCCATCACCGGAAAACAAAAGTCTCTTCTTTTAGCTGTTTAAAAAGTCAGATTGGCTTCATCTCACTCACACAAATTAAGTCCGGATGACCACATGCTGCTTTTTTCCTTCGTCTTTTGCTTTTTCCACCAGGCAAAGAGAAACTACAAGAGCAAAACTAGTTGTCAAAGTATCCGTTTAATCTATGCGCCTTCGTCACTTTATTTGCTATCGTGTAAAAATGTGCACATAATACCCCTGAATCGTAAAAACTGCATGTGTTATGAGGACCAAAGAAAGCCTGTGAAATACACCAGAAGGCAGATAGACTGACAAGAGGAGAGACGAAGCACCGCTAATGATGAGAAGCTAAATCATGAGACGCGTTCTGGAGTAACGGGGCTTCACCAAGTGAGACGTTAAGAAACAGTTGCATGGATTTCTGGCTAATCTGATTAAAGTCTTCCTGTGTGAAGGTCACGATGCGTTTTTTTTATCTGGCTGTTAGCCCGTGAATACCAGGATGGAGTGCCAAATGTCTGTGCATGTGTTTTGTTTCATGAAGAACAAAAAGAAGCATTCAACAAAATATAGTAAAATGGTGCCATATTTAGCACATCGCGGGCGTGATTGTACTTGGGACGTGTACACAGTGAACGTCGGATCAGCTCAGTCTCATGAACGCTTCTCACAAACTCAGATTTAGTTATCTTTATTGCCTCGAGTGGACAAGTTGAGGAATACGTGATGATAATCCACGCCAAAAAGCTGATTGTTAAGAAGAGAAAAGTCATATGAAAGACATCGATCTTTTCCAGTATCATTAGAAACACAGTATGGCTTAGAAGACTTACAGTAATGCATGGATGGAGGGGTGTGGGGGGTGTGTGTGTGTTGGGGGGGGGGGGGGGGGGCTGGTGCAATTTGGCAGAAGCTGCCCTGCTTTGCTAACTATCTTAAATGTTGCTGCCCGCTGAAGTCATTTGGGTGTTGTTAGCTGTGAATGTGTGTATATGGCTCTTTGACATCCGTACAAAAAAAATCTCCTTTCAAGCATACTGCTGGAGTGGTGACTGTCAAGTTCACGTTCTTTCCTCATTTTTAGGGCTCGTTAAGGGTCAGGATAGCGTGGGGGGGGGGGGGGGCAACCACATGGAGAGCACCTCGGATACTTCAAATTTAGCATTCAGCGTTTTGGTCAGTGGTTGCATCCACTGGTTCTTCGCTCGAGGGCCGACTCGACCGTGCGTCGCGTCTTTGCACACGCGACGTTTGTCTGCCGACGACGGTTTCCGCACAAGGGAGTGGAGAGCACCGTGTCAAACCAGGAGGACCAGTAGCAATCTCGCCAAACTCTCGCCGCATCACGGGTGCGTCCCTGAAATAGAGGAGGTGATTTGCAGAGTGCTACTCCTGGTTATTCCTCCTCCTCCCAAAAAAAACAACAAAAAAACTCAGTACATGTCTCTGTAGATCTCCTGCAGGAGCGGGTGCAGTGAAGTGTCTTCTGTCTTTTTGATCTCCTGCACCAGCTGGGCATGCTCCGTGACCAGCTGCCGGAGGTCAGCCAGCTTCTGCAGCAGCTTGGGAAAGATGAAGGAGTTGTCGGGGTGATTGGCCAGCAGATGGAGCTGTAGCACCTGCACGATGCTCTCCTGCATGCGCTCAATGTGCTCCACATTCACCAGGCCTGGGCGGTCTGACCACAGGGGGGGGGGGGGGAGAGGGGGAAACAAAACAAACTGGAGTGAGATACCGCTTCACCATAACCTCCTGTTGGAATACAACTATTCAGAAGCGAGGTAGTACCAGAATGCTTTGTGATTCAAAGTCGTCAGAGAGCAAAAGGAGAGAGAACTTAGCCAATGCAGCGATTGAACAAGTTCATCGCGAACGTCATCCCCCCCCCCCGCCCGCCCTCCCGTCTCCTCACCTCCACAGCAGATGATGGCGGCCACGAACAGAGCCAGGTCGCTGTCGTCCAGCTCCATCGCGTTGAACTTCATCGCAAACTGGAACTTGGGCTCCATCATGTCGCTGAACGGCCGCCGCAGGCTCTTGAGGAACTCCCGGGTGATGAAGCCCGAGCCGTACGCCACGAGAAGGCCGTCCTTGTTCATGCTGGAGGCGAGCATGGCGAAGAGGGCCTCGTGCACGCCGTACTTCAAGAGGGTCACCTGGTCGTTGAGGTCCAGGCTGGAGAAACCGGGGACGGACTTGGCGAACTCCGTGAGCTCGGTGACGGTTTCCACCGACGTGCACTGGCAGCAGTGGAAAATTCGGACTTCCGCCTTGCGGTCCTTCAGCGTTCCACCCGAGCCCACCATCTTTGCCACCAGCGTCTGCTCGGCCAGCTTGAGGGTCTCCATGTCGTGGATGACGAAAGGCTGCGGAGACGAGGACAAACTCTCGTGAGCTATATCTGGGAGGAACTGTAACACTGTGCAGTCACTACTATTCAGACACGCGTTACATAAATACACACAACCACATAAACATGGAGAAGCTGAGTCTGCAAATATCTGGTCGTGAATGTGATGTATACCCATAATCCTGACTGAAACTAGAGGCTAATCCCTGAACCGGTACAACCCTACAACTACATCGTCGTGGGTCATTTAACACAAGGTTTGGAGAGGTAAATAATTTCTATAGAAATATAGGAACATAGTTTAAGTTGGAGTGGTTGAGACTTGTGCTAAAAGAATATGCTTCCTCAAGGTCAAAAAGACAGATGTACTGTAAATAATAAGAGGACTGAACAAGTCTCAACTTCTAAATACCTGTTGTTTTTTTCCTGGAAGATAATCTGATTTATGAACATTATACCTAATGCTTTACTTTCAATTCCAGAAAGAAATGTCACTTTTCATTTTGCAAAGAAAACCCTTAACTCACGTTCATCATCTGTGAGACATTTGAAACCAGTTTATTTCAGTTAGACTGACGAGGGGATGAAGAAACATGTGAAGACAGGTACACTTACTATCTTTTAATTTCGACTTTATTATCTCATAATTATGACTTTTTATCTCATAGTTATGACTTTTCTTTGTTGTTGTCATAATTATGATTTTTCTTTGTGGCGAGAATGGGCTTCCACAGTTTGTACTTGTCCCGACACTGAAAGACAATTGTTACGTTTGATGAAATGTACTTGTTTGTTTTAACTCTGTTGTCTCTATTAAGTGAGTTTTTAATGCGTTTAACTTTTGTTTTTAAGTTTGTTATTTGTGTTTGTACGTGATGCTCGTCTGAAACTATTATCCAGCCATCATGGCCAGGACGCCCTTGTAAATAATATCCAAAAGCAAAGTGGGTAAAAAAAAATAAAATAGGATGATTAATTTGAAACTAATGCCCACAAATTATCTTTCATCATACAAATATATAGCCACAATAATACTAATAATGTTGTATGTAAGGTAAAGGTAAGCCGCTCTGTAGCCACATGCTCCGGTGGCAGCGATGCCCTTGATTCTACCGAATGAGTGTTTTCAGCTGCGTCACCGTTCCCACAGTGGACGAGTTACACCATCTGATGAGCAGCTCCACCTGCTGCTCCACATCATCAAAGAGCCCTGACTCAGAGGGCCGTGCTAAATGTGGGCTATGGTATGAGGTGCATGGTGTTCCTACATCAACACTCGATCACTAGCCGTGACAGATCTTATTATAATAAACAACTTGGCATGATTAGCATAATAAAAAGGCAACAATTCAAAATTTGGACTGTGAAATAGTATCTCCGAGTGGGAATACCTCGAAAAACGAGGCCGAGCTGAAACCTCGTGGACGGGAAATATTGTCACGTTTTGTGAAGGACGCGCTTCGTCTCTTTCTGGAAGGAAAGAACGTGGAATCGTCAACTTATTGTCACAACAGCCTCAGCCGTCGGTACTCCAGTGGGTCGAGAAAGGAACAAAGCCCACAGCCCTTGTTGACCATTCTCTGCAATAAATATTCACACAGTATACACTGAAAGCAGCACTGATAGCGCTGAACTTTCCCCGACTAACTGCTGCGACGCACGTGAGAAAACAAGGTCCCTTTAGGCTTAGCTTAGCGTAACGTTGGCTCCAGAAGAGCTCTGCTGAAAAACACATGACAAGTCAGGAGATCACCAATGTAGGCTTCGTCCTCTCTGGGTGTCTGGACACAATCATCGCAATATTTTAAATATTTTAAATATGAACAATGCACCGCCTTCTTCAAGTGAGATTTGCTATTCTGAACCTCCTCATAGAACTCAAGAGGAGGATTATCAGGCAGAATAATTGATGATGACAATAATCATTTATTTAAAGCCCTGGTGACAATAGTGACAAATTCTAAAAAGGCATTCTCACATTTATATTATCCAATAAAGAATTCATGCCAGACTCTGAGACGGATGAGTCTAACCCGACGGAAAATGTTTGACTCGGATCCAAAATTCATTTTCATGGGAGTCGGGCTGGGCGATATGGCAAAAATGTTCTATCCCGTTAAAAGGTAGTTTCATATCTCAATGGCGACCTCACAGTATGGCATTCAATAAATAAACATGCCTATATAAAATAACCACATGGTAACAACGCATGGTAGACAAATAAGAGTCAAATGAACAAAAGTGAAAAACTAAATTATTTTCCAGCTGCATACACACAAACACTAAATAGTAACGAGACAATAGTTGGATTCAATTGACTTTGATCAGATGTTCTGTGCTTATCTTTTGTGATTATCAACTTAGACGATGTAATTGTGTATTACAATATCACTATATATGATTTCATCACGACACGATTCCATTGAAACGCGATAAATTCTCATATTGAATTAGCGGCCTGCTCTATTGGGAAGCTCCATGTTGACTAAAAGTGCAGTGGCACCGTGAGCGAGCACTTAAATCAAGGGGTGGATCAAACACTATGTGCTTTTTCCAACTGGCGCCCTCCATCGACCCCCTCTGGACTCTAAATGGACTTCTCCATGGAAGAGCTTTGATCTCCTAAAAGCAGAGAGAGGGGGGCCGTATGTTTGAACTTGGACGTGCACGTGCACTCGGACTGACCCGTCCTTCTCGACCTTATTCACACCAACACACATCCATCCATTGGAATTCACAACAACTCTGGGCTGCAGAGTCACCGACCCTCCCTCTCACCGGGCCCCTCTCCTCTGATGAAAGGCAAATGAAAGAAACGAAGCGCTGCGACTGCGAGCGACTCTTCTTTCCGGCGAGGTCGGGCACGCGGTGATGAAACGAGTGCAGACATGGAGGGAGGCAAAACGGGCAGTGGAGGGAGAAGTGATGGGCTCATACACTGGCTCTTTATACAGATACAGATGTTCCCTTGTTCCCCGCTTGGCCCGCAACTACCGATTGAGCAAGTTATTTCTGTCATCGCGCTGGCTGCACTTCGTCTCTGAGGGGTCAGGCTGCCAGGTCATATTGAGACATTTCTTCATTTTCAAAATGTGCAATACAGTGAGATCTAAATCTACTCCAATGGGGAGGGAATAAATCTAAGAAAAAAAGAAAGTTGCAAGACAGCGTGACCTTGACCCTGTGAGGAAACTCTGGCAAGGAGAGGAGCCGTGAACACGCAACCCACGCACGCGACACCTTTCACTCACCAACCCACTACTCTTAATCAACGTACAGGTGTGGCGGTCTTGCCGGTGAGGATGGTTCGAGCCTTGGCCTTGTTCATGTTGAAGTTCTTGAGGTAGGCCTCATAAATCTGCCGGGCCAGCGTCTTCTGGTCGGCCACCTGGGGGTCGCCCACCTCCCGGTCCCCCGTCACCATCTCCGCCTTCAGCTTCAGCTTCTCCGACTGGGGCATCCGGCCAAAACGGATGGCTGAAAAAAAAAAGCAAAGCAGGTCCAAAGTCACACGACGATCACAGAATTTGGGTGAATATGTCGCAGGTTGATTTCACGGTGACGTTGCGGGAAAATGCAATAAATACAATGTGAATATTAGATTAAATGTTATTATCATCATGAACGGCCCATTCAATAAAACACAGAAAACGACTGTATAAGAACAAAGAGGGGCCACAGAGTACTTATATTATAAAAGAATCATTTTTAAAATCTATTAAATGAATTAATGCCGACACATCAGCAGAAAAAGTACATAATTCAGTGTATTCAATTGCAATGAAATGATCATGAATAGCACCACTAAAAATGAAGAAAGCTGCACTCTGGCTGCGGTGTTCACTGTTTTCCCGACATCTGCTGTCAAAGCCATATTTACCCCAACAAATTAATCTGAGAACAGTAACATATTGTCATATTCAGCAAGAGTCTAACTGGCTTTTCACCTGAACACAAAACAATAACTGAATGTCCACCAGCGATGCTTCTAGAATCAATATATGTGTCAATATAAATGAATTACCGTTACAGCTGGAGCCCTGTGCCTTTATTAAAGTCAGAGAACTTCAATTATATTTAAAAATATATGTACATATAAAAATCTAGAACAAATGTATATTTAAAAAAGAAAGAAATATGAGGCTACAACAGCAACTTGACCTGCAACCGCTCAGTTCCAGCACCAGACGCACAAACTAATTCCAATGAGAACAATATTGCAAAGTGAGGTCAGTAAAACAGACCAGTTCACTATTGAAGCTTCACAAACGACACCAACACCTGATCACGTGACTCTCACCCCGACATTGAACGCAGAAAAACAACGCTGTTGACCTGAGGTGAGCCGGGAACAACCCGGGCTAAATTCTGCGGGTTGCTTATTTTATTTCACCCACACACACACCCACACCCACACCCACACACACCACCGACAGCTGTTTGTTTGCTGGAAAACAGCCCAAATGCGTCTGAAGCCTCAGGCATGTGGGGTGGTTTTATTTATTTTTTTATGTGAGGAGCTTCTTTGTTTCAAGTATAGCCACGGGGTGCTGTTATTATTATGAATAATTTAAATATTCTAATAATAGTTTCTTTAAAAAAAACCCCTCATAATCCCATCACTTTGTGGAGGAATGCACACAGACAGCTCTATAAAAGCCAGAGTGAGAAAGAAATTCAATTTAGATTCAATCTGAGTGAAAATATTTCACTTTGGAATCAATCTCTATTCAACAAAGAAAAGGGCATTTCAACAATTTCAAAGTTTGAATAAACACAAAAGGTTACAATATTATAAAAGGTGTGCTTCAACACGATACAAGAGGTGTTTTTTCTACGAGAGGACGTCGGCATCTCTCAAACAGCCTGATCCCATTTGTCCAATGAGATTAGAGATGAACGGTTTTTACCCCTCCCTGCCAATGTGAAGGGGCACAAGCTGACACACACACACGCACACACGCACACACACGCACACACACACACACACACACACACAGCTGCAGCGTATTGGACGTCACCCTCACTTTGCAGATTTTAAAAACTAGAGGCATAAAAAAGGAGATTTGATTTCCCCCGTTTTCCAACAATCCACTGACTGAAAAACAAATCCAGGTCTGCCTGAGCGGGGATGAGGGTGCTGATCCAGCAGCCAGCATGCGGGCCCATTAGATTACTGCTCACAAAGTGGAGGGATCATCTGAAACTGGTAAAGCTCAACAGCGAACGCCTGGGCAAGAGTCAAGTCTAATTAAGATGAGAGGAAGTGAGTGATGGTAATCCGAGCATAAGTCCATCTCCCAGTGACTCGAGTGGGGAGGAGGAGGAGGCTGGGGATGGTGGGAGGCGGACAGTCTGTCAAATGCTTCCAGGGCTCATTTGTAGAGGACGATTACAGCCATTAGACGCTTCTTTTACGACTGTAGGACTTATTATTCTGGTTTATTCCCCCCGACAAACAGCAGATGCGTTAAAGGATTTGTTGGTAGTACATGAGATCTGATGCGTTATTAAGTTGTTGGAGGAGAAAAGAAACAATTGATCATGTATGTGTTGCAAAAAAAAAGAATGTTCATATGGCATACTCGAGAAAAGAAATGTATCACCCGAATAAAAAGTCTACAATTCCCAATAAGTCCTTTAAAATTTTGGCAACAAAAAAAAAAAAGATTATATACATGCATGTGTGTACATGACTCAATGTGCTTCGTTGCTACATTATTTCAAAAATTGGTAAACTGTATGAATACACAAAACAAAACGTTTTCCCCTTTTCAGGTGACGTCTGAACCCGCGTTGCTTTCAATTTAAAGAAATTAAAAAAAAAACTGCCGCACCGTTTCCGAAAGTGAAAATCAATTGTCCGTTGATCCAAACAGAGGGACAAAGCTCCCAAATTAGCAGCAGTCTCGTTGTCTCTTTCGCCCACCAGACCCCGAAAGATCCGGTTGCGCTGGTCTCAAATCTCCTTCCTCCCCTTCTACGGTTACATCTAAGCTCATGAAACTCCATCCGCTCACACCGCTGCAGGAAGTGGAGCTGACAGGAATACATGAATTGTATGATCATCCCAATCTGGGCTGTGCCCCCCGGAGGAAGCCTTCCTCGAGTCAACGACCCCGTGGGACTAAATAAAGACGCTCCGTACGGCCTCCGCATCCTCACGTTCACCGCCACCGGGGGTTGGAATATCTGCAAAGTGTGCACAGTCTATATGTAAAGCCAGCGTCTGACTTTGACCTTTTTTTCCCATTCTTCTTTTAAAAATATCACCCAACAGATCAGTAAAAGACACCTACACACCCACACACACGCCCACACACACATACACGTCACCTCCTAAATCTGTTTCAGTGTTTCTTTCCCAATCAGGACATTGACCTTGACCCAGGGTCAGCTTGTACCATGTTGGATGTTTACGCAGCGTAAACAGCCTTCACCAGAATGGCACGCTTTGACCTCAATATTCATGTATTCCAAACAAAGATAAAAAGCCTGACATCAGCTTCACCTCACGGCTGCTTAGAGACCATATCGGGGTCGGGATTGTTCACAGATGTGCAGGCTGCAACAATCCAGTGAAATGCAAACACTAGAAGCACGAGCTGGACTAATGGTTGTCGTATTTTTAGTCTTAGACTCTAGATTTTGACTTACTAAGGAGTGTTAGGGTCACACTTTACATTTATGTGGGAAGAAAATTGCAATAGATAACAAAAAATGTCAAAATATTGTGAAAAATACAGCTCAAATAAATGAATTATTCCCCCAGAATAAGTCATTGTAAAAGTATATTCCTAATTTGCCAATCCAATTTGACTTGATAATGTTTATTTATGTTTATTTAAATGTTATTTATAATAGTATTGCTGTAACTCAGAATGCAGGCTCTCTTCCAACAACATGCAATAAATATTAATTAGCACTATTCTTATGCCATTATTGTGACATTTTAGCCCCTTAGAATTGGTCTTTTTTTTTTAAATCTTCAGCTCAATTTGTGCAGCAATGACGACCATTTAAAAACATATATATATTTGGGAGTCACGTCATCATGTGGATCACTTGTTCACGTGATTTCCCATCTCGTTCCCATATCCTCAACCAAAAAGGGGTTCAGTGGGTTCAACTTCTGCAACTCAACATGATCCGACGCCGTGAAGGCTGCAGCGGGCCCAAAGATGGACGGCCCATGCACTGCACACATGAATGAGTTGCAAGTGGTCTTTTTTCGGAATAAAAGGAAAATACACACGGTCCCAATGATTAAACGGGTACATTTGGTTTAAAAGCCTGGATTAGTCCTCAGGTAGAGCATCGCCTTAACATGCAACCTAACACCCAACTGTGGTGTTCAATTTCCTATTCATACTAATGGTGTGTGTGTTTGTCTAATCTTTCTTCTGCATCTTTACAACTGTGGTACTCTGTTAAGCGGAGTGTGTTTACAGGTAACAAGAACTATCTGTGTGTGTAAGTGTGTGTGTGTGTGTGTGTGCAGTCCAGCCCCGCCCCCCCGTAGGACTCACCGTTGTGGGACATGCCCACCGACAGGCACTTCTGGAAGCGGCAGTATTGGCACTTGTTGCGGTTCTTTTTTTGGATCTTGCAGCGACGCTCGCACTTGTCGTACTCCAGCTTCAGACGGATGGTCCGCCGAAAGAAACCCTGAAGGCAGCGAGGGGAGAACGGCGTTAGACTCGGTGGAACACTGCTCACACGAAGCAACGAACGCAATTGCTGTCGAGTCTTTGAAAATAATGGATGACGAATGAGACATGAACAAGATCAGAAAACACAGGAAAATGACCTTTTAATTAAGTTTGCCGTTACCTGAATTCCCCCTCCGCGTATCAATAAAGGCTTATTGTATCATATCTGTTGTGAAAACAGTTTTAGGATCCAGTAAAAAGGAGTGATTTATTCCCATATGATTGGCGCAGGGCTCTTTGAGACACACAGTTTCAGCATCAGTTTCTCTAATCTGACACAATCTTGACGAAAGGCAGTGAACATATGGGCCAAGAGGCACGTGTGCGGTTGGGTGGAGGGAAGATAATATCCTGGGGAATTGCTTCATAACATATTCAGCCATATTTCATCGCAAAAATTGGAACTTGGTCCCAAACTGTCCCCCACTAACCTCCGACCGACATACGTGCAGAGAACGAGGGTGACAGGATGTTCAGGCCAAGTGGGCTTCATACCGACACCGCTCGTGTCCGCTGTCAAAAAGGATCAGTGCATATAGAGACAACCCGGAGGGGTCAACCTCCTCCCTACCATGACTGTACCATAATCAAAAAACAAAAGGGGAAATGATGAACGCTGTGAGAGTATACTATAATACTTTGAGACAAAATGAGAACAACTCCAATAATTCCACACGTGAGGTTTTGTTTGTGATCTTCTCTGTGATTTGGCGTGCCGACGTCTGTCAAGCATTCACATGCACCGATCAGACTTTTAAAGAAAAAAAAAAAAAAGTCTTGAAAACCTCATCAAGGCAGTCCAAAGATCAGTTTGCGGCAATAATCCATTATCTTCTCTTTGACTAGTCACCATTCACACTTACTCTGCACACAAACCCAAAACACCTGGTGGATGCAGACGGTCACACGGTCATGTGACATTTTGACAGCTTCCCCTGGCGCTATTTTACAAATTGGTATAGCCATGCAGAAGGGCTTTGTGGCGTTTCAGCGGCCTGGACGTCATTCCATGGACTGTGATTGCAAATTCCCTCGTCCCAAATGTCATTTACCGTCACCTCTCTGACCTCTCAAGAGGCTTTAAATCAGGAGGAAAAAAATAAAACATTGTAGGAGTAGCTTTTGAAATGTGCCAAATGTGCTAATTGCCCATTGAGAAGTGCCGACTTCTGCTGATCCAGTGCCAGCTGCAAAAAGGGGCTTCACCGTTACCCTTTAACCCTTCATAGACCACTTCTGAGAGATGCACTTTTCATGACTCCACTCCTAAAAAGGTAGGACAAGTGACACAAATGTACCTTGACTGTTGTGATAACCGATTGTTTTACAGCCCTACGGCGTCACCTTCACCGCATATGTCACAAAGCTTTGGCTTCTGCCCTGTGGATCCACCCGAGGCCTTTGTTCAGTGTAGACACTTCTGTATTGATGCATGTACACAAAACCACATGAAACAATCATTCTGCCATTGCAGTCCGCTCCTGCTCCGATGTGAATGTTCATGCAGCAGCGTGTTGACATGATGGAGTTGCTGAGTCTATGCATATTACTTTCTGACATTCATACTTCCACTGCTGTCCTTGTGGCTGCACTTTATATAGCCGCACTGAGTGGATTCACGGTGCGGAGGTTTAAAAATGTCTCACTTCAGCTACTTTCCCTTCAGGTTTTTCCTTTTTTTTTTACCTTCAGCGACTGATGGAAAAGAAGAAAAATATAATAAGGAACTATACATTACCGACACACCAACATAATGTAGGTGTAAAAACACATGCACAAACACACACACACACTTAAAGTCCTTCAGTGTCTCTTAAAAAACTGTCCTGGGTGGCTCTTCAACATGACCGGTGAACAATTAGCTGAAGGATTATTGAGCGACCACGTGTGAAGGTTGAGCCGAGTGGTTCTGATGCTTTTTGGAGTTATCAGTAGTCACGAGACGCACACATCCTCCGGGTGTGGCTTCTCCACCCCCCTCCATCCCCTTCCCTTTTCAATATTATTTTATTGTGTACAGTCCGGATACTGTGATTATCGTCTGTGCTTGAGGGTGAAAGGAAGCGATTGATGGATATTGACAGAAATATTGACCGGGGAGAGAGAAAAGAGCATCAAGTAAAACACAGTGAGAAGCTAGTGTGAGTGTACATCCATTTAAAAACGCCTACTTACTCAGTCACTCATCTATATGCGGGTCTGGTTTGTAAAGACAGAACCGCTCGTGCCACTTTATAACTCGTCGTCTCACCTTGCAGCCCTCGCAGGCGTGAACTCCATAGTGGTAGCCCGACGCTCGGTCAGCGCAAACTCGACACTCCAGGTTGAGCGACGAGGTGGCCGACGCGAACTCCTCCTGGCCCGCTGCCAACCCGTAAACGACCGACGACGGGCTGGACGCCGGCGTCAGGGCATCTGCAAAAAACACAAGCACACGGGCGATTAGACGAGTCATCGGACAAACGCGTCGGAGGCCATAGACCCACGTATGGATCTGTACCTCTTGTTCCCCGTGTTCAAGCAGTCGTATGAACCACAAATGGGTTCTAATACTTGTACTTGAATTTAACAGGTACTTTCATTTTGAAAGAATATGTATATTCCCACAAGGGTTACAGCATCGTAGCACTTTAAATGACGTTAATAAACCTTGCGGTTGCGGGGATAATTATGTTTATGTTTAAAAAAGAGAGACTTGTTTTCTCGAAAATCTGGCGCAGCGAGCCATGGGTGAGAAACCGTCAAGACCACAACGTTTCACCAGAAGAAGGAAATATTTTTCTCCTCTGCCTTATTTTTCCAAAAGAAAATTGTATTTTCTAAGCTTTTATGGGAGGCACACATTTTGCCAATTCTGGAAAGAAGTCTCCAAACAGATCCACAATTTTCCGTTGCGGCGGATCCAGTGGAGAACAGAAAAGAAAGAAAGAAGGAAAGTCTCATTTTTGTGCTCAGAGCTTCTTGTGCCACCCGCAACTGCACATTCAATCAGACGAGACAATGACTCTTATTGACTGCACACGTGGAACAATCATATCTGATCATATCGGTATGCGTCATTTTGTTGGTGCCGTAGACCTACTTTCAGTCTGTGGGCATGTATTCAGAGAACATTTTCACACCCATGTAACCATTCATGTGCATTGTGTGTATGGAATAATGGTCTTTATTGCACTGGAAATACTAATGACGTCAACATTTTGAAACGTTATAATGTAATGAGCGTGGATTGACAAGGACATAGAAAATAACTGAATACATCACCCCATGAAAAAAAAATTATTCAAAATGCAAATAAAGTTTACCATAATAAGTTATGGTAGACCAATGCCTTTCATGTCTAGGTTTTTCCAATGTACGTAAAGAATTGTTTGAACATGTACTTTTCATTAAAACGAGTGAGTTAGCCTAATTGAACGATGATCTATGGAGGGGTGAATAACGGATTGAATTGTTAGTAACGGTGTTGGTGATGAGGTACAGACTATATATTCATTAGGATTTTTTGGTTTCTGACAACTTTTTAGACGATTTATCACGCACCGGGTCAAATTAACTCGGGAACATCATTGCTGTATCTAAAAAACGAACATAACAAAAGTATCCCATGTGGTGACACATCATACTTTGTTACAGGCCACAAGTTGATCTTGTAACAACAGTCAAGTCATTATCTTGGGGGGGGAATTGAAATGTTCCTGAATGGCTGCAAACCTCCCTCAGGCAAGGAACTTGTGGAATTTAATGGCCCAGCATGACCTCGACTTGCCGCCTTTCACTATAGCATAACATTGATGGAGTAGCGTTACTTATCCTTCTCAGGAATGACAGGTCATAGGTGTCCAACAGTTTTCTATTTCCACCTTGTGAGGGCCGCATGCTTGGGTAGAACTTTCTACATAAATAGCAAAGGCGCGAGGGTACAAAACAGTGGCACCAAGTCAAGCCACATGAGTTGGTCGAGAGACGCCAGAACCTGCATAAGTGATATTTGGCAGCATACGTGGAGCTGTGTTCCTGCCGGGTGCAAAATGTTTCCTCTCAGTGTGGACAAGAGAAAGTGTGTCGGTGTTTCTGTTTACAGCAGCACTCCTAAAAATACAGAAATCCTGAACTCCCTGACTCTTCCGTGACATCATCAAATGTGTCCACAACGTCGTCTCCCCATACTTAACGCTCACATTTCTCTTTTACCTTCACTCTCTGTTGCTCTATTCTTTCATCTATCTTTCTGGACTATTCACGACTTCTTGCATAATCTGGTAATCAGCATACATTTCCCGGCTGCCCATGTGACTTTTATTCAGAAGGAATCGCAGCGGCAAAACGGTTGTTTCCTGAGAGGTGGTGCATAGGGGGGCTAAGGAATGTGTGAATTCCTCATTGGACGTGGGGTGAGGAGAAGGGAGGAGGAAAGGAGAAGATGCTAATCAGGGAAATATAGAAAACATAGAAATAACAAAAATAAGGAAGGAATAGAGAAATGAATTGTTAAAATATGCATTAAGACACAGTCGATGAGAGCCAAGGACAAACCGATTATGACCAAAAGAGGGATAAAGTGGGTGAATCCGACAACCTGAGTAAACAAGGAGCTGTCAAAGGATTGTAGAGCAGCTTTGTTGTAGTTCAAGGCAAGAGGTTAAAGTCGGCAAAGTATCCGAACATGCAGTTGGTGCAAATAAGGGATTAGGGGTTAAACTGAGGAACCCATGCTCCGACAAATACAGCGAGGAGATTACACTGAGCTGCCGGGAGGGGGGGGGGGGGGGGGTCACTTTGAAGCTGTGAAAGGGCCGTACGGGAGCGAACCCCATGATGTTATCATCAATTATCAATAATCTACATCGATCATTATTGTTTATTCAACGATAAGGAGACTTCACCGAGGACGGTGGAACCTTCCGAGCCGTTGCTGGACGACTGGTATTCGGGGACATCGAAGGAGCTGAGCGCGTCGTCGTTGATGGACTGGGAGATGTCCTGGGAGATGTCCTGGAGCTCCTCCATGCCGCCGATGAAGTCGTCATTGCCGCACAGGGGGCTGTCCAGCACCGAGTCCTCCAGGGGTGACGGGGGATGGTAGAGGCTCTCCATGTCGACCATCGCGCTGCAGGAGCGGGCTGCCGGCACCTTCACTCATCAGACTGGAGTGGCAGGGCAGAGGGGTGACGGGGGGAGGGGAGAAAAGACAGAGAGGTCAAAGAGGTGGTTTGGGAACACAAAGTAGCAGACAGATGACGATACGGTGATTCATTTCTATAAGGTCGACCTCTGTCGGATTTTCTAGAGGCTCGCTAACATGGGCAACAACGACAATGCTAACATGCTGGCATTCAGCACATATCTTGTTCGCCATCCCAGTGTCGTGTGTTCGCACGCTAACATTTGTTTAGTAGGGAAGACGACAAAGTGGGCGTCATTGACTTGGAAGTACTCGTAACCCAAAGGGGAAGTAAAAGGGAAATATGGCCTTTTTTTCAGTGTGCAGAAATACACAAACATAATGCAGAATACACTTAGGCTACACGAGTAGTGCTGACGCAACGTGCGGCCGTCCCCCGCACGCTGCTCTGAGGGGCCATCAAGGGAATGAAGGTTACGGGGTATCTTATGACAAAACACAGGCCCCCGTCGCTCATGAGCCACTCACTCCAAAACACAGTAACCGTATCCTTGTAAACCTCATAGCGCTGCGGAAAGAGAAAGACAGAGAGGACAGAGGGTGAAGCACGGGGGACGTGAGGAGGAATGTAGGTCACTAGGCTGGTTCGGGCCATGCTTTGGCTGGAAGAGACGTGACAGACAGCGTCTCCAACAGCCGATGGGTGAGAATTTGCTAAATTGTACAGTGGGAAGTGGGAGGAGCTGGTTAGTTAAACTTTGTAAGACCAGCAGTGGGAATGGACCTTATATTGCGTCGTAGAACTTCACACACATCCGCATGTAAAACTGGGTCAATCTTCGGTAAGCCCATTGCCATCGAGCCCCACTAAGAACATCAAAACAAGGGGGGGAGGTCGATGGCTGTACGGCGACAACACGACAGCTGCTGCCTGTACTCAGCCCTTCCACACCTTTACAACCGGCAGCCTAAAGTTTACTCTTATCTTACCCCTGTGCTGTGAAATGCAGTGCAGGCTGTTTGTCGCATACTTCAAACATTTCTGCCCCCCGGTGCTCGCTGTGAGTCTATTTTAAAGATCCAATGACAAACACGATTGGTATTCCAGTGAAGGAGCAACAGAATGTACAGATCAACGCAAACTCTCGCCCCTCCCGAGTGTCGAGGGCAAACCAACTAGATAAAGCAAACGTGACTCTTTGTGTTAAGTGGCTGTTAAAAAAAAAAAAAAAAAGGTGCAGTTCGGGATTCAGAGCAGCAAACTATTCGCTATGTAAAGAAACACCGCGAAGTAACGTCCATCTGAGGAGTGAATGATCGTTCTCCCTCTGTGTGTGTCAATCAGAGCGATCCCCTTGCTTTGTTGACATAGCTAGACAGGCCGTGCATGTCTTTTAGCGCACGTTCGTGCACGGCATCGTCACGGTACAGCACAGCATACACCCAAGGTTCCCGGTTCAGGTATACACCATCGATTCTCTCAGCACTTTGTGCAGTTTGCGCTGCGAGCGTCATGAACTGCGAGCCGTCGGTTCAACCATCACCACGTTGAGAGGCAACAGAATTGCTGCCAATTTAGTAGAAAGGTCCTTTAATAAACAAACAAAATAATGAGAAAAATGTCATTTTAACCGTTTAAATAGGAAGGAAAATGGAAAACCCGTAGGAATGCCC
Source organism: Clinocottus analis (assembly GCF_023055335.1). NCBI lineage: Eukaryota > Metazoa > Chordata > Actinopteri > Perciformes > Cottidae > Clinocottus > Clinocottus analis. The sequence goes on along the minus strand of NW_027176218.1, from coordinate 4,574,181 downwards.
CTACTATTTCCAGGCACGTAGCATGACTCAGATCAGTAATATAACTGAGACTGTAGCCCTTTAAGCCCCTAATCCTATTTATTGTTTAGGTTGTGTTCAGAGTTTGTACATGTGGATTATACAGTATTGTAGCCCTCATTTTTATGTTTAATTTGATACCCAGGATGTTTTTTGAGGGGGGATTTTTACCATGTTTTTTTCTTGATTCGTACCTTGTGATCTGATATGAAAAGGGTGCCAGGACTCAACAGGTTTTAACAAATAACACCCGGCTCCATGTGGTAGCCTATGCCATGGATGCATATCGATGAGACGTAAACCAATCTTTAGAGCACTTTGTCTGATACAACTCTGACTTGTTGAATAGTAATGCAAGAGCAGTTCATTGACTGCAAATAAAGAATAAAGAAATCAGCCTGCTCCTGCATTAAAAACAAACATCACAGCACATTTTAGCTTTAGCATTCAAACAAGCAAACTTCATGGTGACACCCCTGCTCTGCCAAATGGAGAATAGAGACTTTGGAGCTACGGCATCCCAACGTTTTTAGGGCACAAGCCATCAGGAGACACAACACAGCGAGCAATAAACATGGCAGCATTCTTTGTGAAACGATCATTTTCCGCTTTAATACAGGGTCTGGAATACAACGCAATGAATAAAGATTTAGCATCAAGAACCACAGCCAACAGGAACTAAACTGAATCAAATAGTCAAGTTGAGGATTCCCACTTAACAGAAAAGAAACCTGACATGCAAGCGGGCCGCCTTACACTGTAAACCCAAATAAGTTAGTAGAACTCAAAAAATTGAAGGCAATCAATTGCCTCAAATGTTTGAGTTGATGAACTTAAAAGTCAAAGGTTTCCAGAACTTAAAAGGTTAGATGAATTGCTACTTGTACCTTTTGATTACCGTTAATAAAAATGCTCATTTAGCTCAACTCAAATATTTGAAGTTAATATTACTTACAGTTTCTGTTAATGCAACTCAATTATTTTCAGTTATTATTAAATCACTGCAATGAGTTCACAGAACTTAAAAAAAAATGAGTACACAACCACACCATTTCGTGTTAACCAAACTCAATGTTTATTAGTTTGCATTGTCATTGTTTAAAGTACATAGTAATCAAAAATGTTGAATTAGTTTACTCAAAAACATGCGACTTGAAACTTAAAATTTTTGTGGCAATCGATTGCCTTAAATACATTGAGTTTAACAAACTCAATATATGTTAAAGTCATTGAACTGTATTTTCTTTCCCGCTCCCTCTTAGCACACTGCAACATTAAAATTAAAGAGAAAAATAAATAAACATTTATGAATTAAAATGAATAGGAACTTGAGTACTCAGTGCATTATGTGTCTGAAATGTAGAGGCATGGATGAGGGCTGATTCTGGAATAGTGGCTGTGCTGAAGCCTATAGTGTCTAAACAACTGTATTCTGGAAGTGAAAGAAGCTGCGCACAACTTACACTTCCAGATCATTTTGGAACCATCAACCTAAAAAAGGCAAAGAAAAAAATGACAAAGTTAAGACCACCATCTAAAACTTTTAAAACAGAATTGCTCATACTTAATACAACAAGTTAGTTACTAGTAGCTTACCAAAACATAATCAAGGACTACAGCTAACACTGCTTTAAAATGACATGTTTTCAGATTGTTTTATCTAACTTTTATGAATGGAATATAGAAATTAAATACTTATTAGTTAACATGTTTTTAGACAAATCTTGGACTGATTTTTAGACCAATCATCTTTCTTTTTTGCAACAAATACAAAGTAAAATATGATCTGTGCAGTGCTAAAAGGTTAAATTTCAATTAGGAAGATGGTATTCATGAACAGAACACATTCATGAATTGTCGACTTGAATACAGCAAAACGTTTTATTTGTGTGTATGATTTAGGGTTACCACACTAAAGCATTGTCTGAGAGAAATACACCTTTTGTAAGAGAGAGAGAGAGAGAGAGAGAGAGAGAGAGAGAGAGAGAGAGAGAGAGAGAGAGAGAGAGAGAGAGATGATTCATACAGCTTGCATGCAAGTCTCAATAACACCACTGTAAATTACTAGCCATTTAATATTTACTATGCAGGGTCCAACCGTAATGTGCTTTTTTATTTGCCACGGTATACATGTCTTGTATAACTTACTTAGCTTGACAAAACTTGTCTGAAGTTTGGTGGCTTTAGCGCAGAACAAAAGTGTAGCCTAATCTTTATTTGCAATTGTGCAGGAAGTCCAGATTTACACCAAAATGAATGAACAGAATGACGTGCAAAAAAAAACAAAAGAAATGCCATAGATGCAAGTGACGGCAAGCTTGATGCAGAAACACCGGGCGCTACTCCTGGACCAATTAATTAGCTTGTTTGACTGAAAATAAGACCGTGGTTTCAAGTCCGGGATTCACCGTTAGGTTACGCTAGCGAGCGGACGTTCATTAGCCGCATTTTTCTCAGTCGAACAAGCTAGTGGAATACTGTCCGCCGTGCTCCTCGGCTGGTCCGATATGCACCGTCACGTAACGTTAGCTAGAGTATGTAGGTTATTACACACGTTAGCCGCCACTTGCATCTTTGAGTACGTTCGTTAGCCGCATTTTTCTCAGTCGAAAAAGCTAGTGTCAGCTGTGCTCCTCGGCTGGTCCGATATACACCGTCAAGTAACGTTAGCTAGAGTACGTGCTAACGTACGTTAGCCAACGTTAGCTAGAACACGTAGGTTAGCACACACGTTAGCCGCCACATGCATCTCTGAGTACGTTCGTTAGCCGCATTTTTCTCAGTCGAAAAAGCTAGTGTCAGCTGTGCTCCTCGGCTGGTCCGATATACACCGTCAAGTACGTTAGCACGTACTCTAGCTAACGTTACTTGACGTTAGCACGTACTCGCAGGTACGTTAGCACGTAACGTTACGTAGCCGCTACTTGCGTCTCTGAGTTCAAACCACCGCTGAAGTAGAGACACACTGGCAGAGAAGACTGAGGTCTCAGTGAGTGGAGCCGACATAGTAATGTCACTGGCAAAGCAAAAGTCCAGAAAATTATTTCAAAAAAAAAAAGTTGTACGTTTTTGAGGTTTGGAAACTAGCTGATTGTAACAATTTAACTTCACACATTACATGTATCAACTTATATACATATAAACACTCATGATTTCACCTACCTTAAAAACAGTCTGAGCCAATGATGATGATGACACAAAGCCTGGTCCAAAAGGGTGCAGGACGGAAGGAAAGTCTATTTCGCCCGCCAAATTCCCATAATGCACTTTGATAACGGTCTCAAAAATGTAATGACTACTTCCTTTACGTGAATTTTCAGGTTAACGTTTTATTTGTTATTGATATGTTGCTAACTTTTTGAGATTTTATTGTATGTTGCATGTGCTATATAAGTTAGGGATGATTAAAAAATCAACCTATTTGAAACAATAGAAATAACAGGACTTTATCATTCTTAGTACGCAATTACTTAATTATATTAAATTGTACTTAAGTTATGTTTTTAAGTTATGCTTACTTATACACAAAATAGTTCCATTAAATCAAAAATTATTAGTTAAAATTACTCAAAAAGAAACAGCATGTTACAGCAACAACGTTCGGGTTTACAGTGTACTGAGCAACTCACTCTTCAATGCACTCGGACGTCTGAATGGAGGCAGTGTTAGCTCCGCTTGGATAAAGCAGGCCTCTTTAGCATTCAGCCACTAGCTCCTGACCCTCAGGTCTTCCTTCAGAGGACATCCTGTTTCATACACTCACTTCACTCAGCACCGTCTCATCATAGTATGGCTCCAAAGGGAAAATAAAGAAGTGTCTTGGCGACAGCTTGACCAACCTCTATGCTCTTTATTTAGATTACAGCACATTAACCTGGGGAAAGTATTATCTAGTTGTAAAGTTAGGATGTACAGACTATCAAAATACTCTGATGTATAGTCAACATGTGAAGCCGCTGAGCTGCAGAGGCCTTGAGGATTGAGATGGAGGAAGACAGACAGACAGACAGAGAGAGAGAGAGAAAGACATGGTGGGGTGGAGAGGAATGTCAGTTACGCCACATTACGGGGTCTTTATCGGCGGCGTGCGAGACGAAATTAAGCAAGTGAGGCAAAGAAGACAGCGGTTCCTACGGTAACAGCGAGCCTTTGTCTTTTTGGGTCAAGACCTCTCTTGTGCTCGCTCAACCAAGCCTGCTGAGGGCACAGCACACACACACACACACACGCACGCACACACAGGGGAAGATGAGCAAGGTCACATGAGTTTGTGTGGGTTAGGGTTGGCATTTAGGGTCCAAAGAGGTGCAGGAGGAGGAGGGGAGCTACGCTGACAAAAGACCACTAACCGAGGGGGCCGCCGAGGTCGCCATGGCTATGCCACTGCAATGCCGACGCACGGGCCTCTTTGAAATCCGCGGCAGAGGGCGGGCTGTAGACGGCTACAACCTACTACCGCTGCAGACTTAACCGTTGGCAAGTCTGTACCAGTGATCGCGGGGCCGGATGTATGAATGGAGCGTAAATAATCCATACTGTCCGATGGATTTCGGCACAGTTGCTTAGCATGTCCACGCAGCTCCCTCCCCACCTGCCGCGGCCCATGCTATGCTCATCCATCGCAATGAAGATCCAGCATTAGACAGACACGCCATGAAGCAGCTGGTTAGCTCCGGCTGAGGCGGCTAAACAAGCGAATGATATGAGACCCAGGCATGTAGAGAGCCTCAGACTCTCCCAACCGGAAAACACTTAGAACAGCAATCAAGTCAGTCAACACAGCCGTCTGAGCTCTTCACGTGGAAACGACATGTAAATCATTTGCACTTGTTGAGGCCGACAGTCTCACCGCATGTCATCCGATCCTGTGGCATCTCCACGGCCACGCGACAAGGGATGACAACAGGAAGGCGTAATGACACACGGCCTCCGCGACCAACCGTGGTCTCAAGGGTATCCAATAAAGCTCCAGGCTTTCTAAGTCCATCACCGGGGAGGCACAGGAACGGCAAAGAGTGCGAACGACAAGAAAACACAGACAAAGCTGGCAGCGGACCAGCACACGAGAGGTGTGTGCGGGTTTGTCTTGCCAAGGCGTGGATGAAAAAAAAGCAGTACTGAAGAAAACATTGTGGTCCTTCCAAGTACAGAGGAACATACCTTGACAATGAGCGCAGATAGAAGAGAGATACATTCTTCACATATTATTTGTCTGCAGTATTGCTCACCGTCGATACAATAAGCTTTTTTCCCCTCCAAAGACTGCCGATATGTAGAATACGGAAAACCGATAGCACTTTAAGGAAGCCCTACCTTCCTCATCCAACAACGTAAAGTCTTCCATGCATCTCTAGTCCCTGACAATATGACATCCAGCTCTTTCCATGAGTTCGTAGGACTCTCACGAGAGAGAGGGCAGACTACACGTTAATGTTTAATCCACCCATCCCGTGGTCAGAGTGCTAACAGGCTTGTCAGAAGAAGGGCTCCAGGGGGCATAACGGTGGTCTTAGAGCAGGAGTATGGGCTGATGGGGCCGACCCGCCAGCGCCACCTGTCCATTTGTTTGAAGAGTTCCCCTCTTCGATCTCAGTCTGGACCGTGCCCGCAGTGTAAACACTCTACTCAACGCTTATCACTCGGGGGCTGATATGCTGGCCGGCGCCCTCTTATCATTATGGAGATTGACCAAAGTACAGTGGAAGTGATTGACATTGGACTTTAGATGTGCCGTGTGATGGTTCAATCGTTTTGCTTTCAGGTCACTAACCTCGTCAATTCAGGGTCAGTGACAACGCGCAGCAAATTATGTCTGCCATTTTTAGACTCGGGAGGGTTCAAACTATTGTTTGCAAAGTGGAGCTCCCGAGTCATAAATACTGTACATTCCGATTTTAAATGCATGCTTTAAAGTTTCATGTTTTTGGAATTACAGTGTAATTTCCAGACACCTATTTGTTTCCACTCATTTGTGTACGTAATGAATATCTATCAGCAAACTTGCTTGAGTTGCTCAATCCATCACCACTGAAGCCTGCACTGGGCTTTGGCAACTTACATTATTGTTATGAAGTAATGCAGTTTAAGAGCGGATTGATTTGTATACTTCTGCACTGCAGACTTGATCTGAATGATTACACAAGTCAAGTTTCAAGGGTCCGCTAATAGAGGTTCACATCGTCGTGTTACTCCGTTTCTAAATGGACGCGACTTGCGAAGTGTTACTCAAGATGAGAATCTCTTTGGCCGCGAGCATATTACAAACACCCGCTGCTGCGTCGCTGAGTTGAAAAATAAACAGTAGGTTGCATAAGCCCCGGTGGACTCTGACCTCTGCATTGACAGCGTGTCCATTGTCAAAATAAATAATTAAATATTTGCACACGCCGACAAGACCGAGCCCATGCAATCTGACCAGAAAACACTGCAGAGGGTGCAATGCGACAGTGTACGGCGATACCTCAAAGGCTGTTTACAGCACATTGTTACGGAGTGTAACAAGCAAATGTATGTTGACGTTCTTCATATGAACAAAACCCTCATGAAGTGGAGAAAAAACTATTATTGCAACATGTTTTGTTTGAGCAAGTGAAATTATTTATATTCATATTATTTGATTTGACCGTCTGCCATCACCTCCGAGTGTTTTGTTTCTCGTACAGGCTGCAAAGGAGGACGCTTTTTTTTTTTTGCTGTTGGCTTACACAATAAGTATTTAAATACCATCAGTGTTGGATAAATATTAGTTTCTAATAACCTGTACAACACTATCGGTAACTGGCAATAAGGCTGTATGGTGAAGCATTTGAGCGATGCATTTGTGATTTGCAGTAAATCAAACTGCACGGCACATCCATGTCTGGGATAGTTACTGGATTTGGTGGTATGGATGCTGTAAGTGTCAACAACAGTGAGGTCATATGGAGAAACGACACAGCTGTTGTGAGACCTTGACCTGCAGTGTAGCTGCAGCTTAACGTGCTTCCCCACTGCGTTAGATGTATTTACAGCTGAACAAATGGCAGACTCGACCCTCTCTGTTGCCAGTTGCTAAAAAAATAATAATAATAATCACCAATCGCTTACAACATTGTCCGAAAACAACAACACCTCCATTCTGGGGCCAAACGCAACTTCCTTTCAAATCCAAAGTCACCGGGGCCGCGCAGGCCACCGTTACAAAACCTCCCGGCATCAAAATGTAAATTTCAGAGTGGGGAAACCACCAAAATCTGCTTATTTTATCTCTTGACAGATGTAGAGCTGGGAATGACAAGACGGCAAGCGGCCCTTTCATAAATCAAACTGGGCCAGCAACGCCATAAAGAGCGTTTATCGTCTGTACGAGTCACGCTAACGTTTTTATGATCCATACCATCGTTGAGCTGGGTTTATCAGCCTAATTAAAGTTTACTGATATCCTTCCATTGCATACTCATGTTCTGGCATGCAATACGTTTGACTGATGGGCCAGATGGATTGTGGAATTTAGCATTTTCCAATGATGCTATTACATGCCAATTATATCCATAACTTGTATGCAAGTGTATGCCATTTTAGTGGAATACATTCTCACGCTCAGACGTTTCTGGGCTTGAATACAGAGACAGACAAGTTGGAATGTTACACAAGTGTGCTCTCTACACATCATCAGTACACACTCATATTTGGAAAGGTATATATTGGCCTCCAGAAATAGAATGATTACACATGCTCAGTCCAATGTACATGTCACGGCTAGTCCCAAAGAGAAGGCGATGTCCAAGAGAGTCTGTACTGTTCCTGATTTGTTCTACCAATATAAAACCATCGCCCTCTGGTCACGCAGGGACACCAGGAGAGCAAACAAAGCTCTCTGGAGCTCCGTGAACATTAGCTAACCACCTTGAGCGCAGTGCTGCCAAGAAACATTTACAATGTTACACGCTATGGCTTGATTTAAGAAGACAGTGCACGTGTTTCAACATTACAGGGGCTTTTTAAAAATAAAAAAAATACTTAGCATGATGCTAGACGATGTACAGGAATAACTGGGAGAAATGTAACACCACATGTAGGGACTGAAATGATGAGTCAATGTCGTTTGCTGACTACAGCTTCACACTGCAGCACATTTAATATATTTAAGTTTCTAAATACATTTTAAAAATTAATTTGCAATCTGGAAACTTATGACGGGCATCATATATTTTCAGGAATTTTACAGAGTAAACAATTGATCATGACAATAATCCACAGTGAAAATATTCACTAGTTGCAGTACTTTAACACCTTATTTTGTAGGCCTCGGTTTGAAAATTGCATACCCATACTAAAAGAGTATATCTCTGCAACCACAGTGGCTATTTGAATCGTTTTGGTGTTATAATAAAAAGGGACCATTTGTAAGATTTGTTCAGATATGAAGGAATCAGTATTTAGATTTGGGGGGGCGGAGGGGGGCTTAAAAGGTTATTAAGGTCGCAGAAAATGTAGTCTCCAAATTTCTCTTATGCTCCCTTCATCGTTGCCCACAAAAATCTTCCGACAAAAATATGTGGAGGGAGTTACTGCATTACCGAAAAACAACATAATGGGGAGTGCCAGAGTGCAAAAATCCTTCAAACTGAGATGAGAACAACACGGAGCTGGAAGCCGCTCAGACAGCTGGGTGTATCCGATTACATTTTCCAGCATGACACTGGAGTCCTGAGTTCCCCCTTTCTGGCTGCCAAACCAGCCTACATGTTTGTGGGGAGGCATGGAGCACACAAGCATGATGACTGAACAAAACCAATTTGCTACTGTAGCGGGATCACAGAGTCTGACAAAAACACAGAATGTTCTTCTGGCTTCCTAAAAGCAGCGAGTGAGCAGAAGCTGCAATCGGCAAATCTTGAAGACGGCGTTGGTTTCCCAAGGGCCTACTCATCCAATTCATCCAATACACACACACACAAGACATCCCTTGTATTCTACAAAGCTGACACAGTATGGTCATACTGCTTCTCGTTGTAATCTCCCTCCAAAACATCCATGCCCTGGCACTGTCAATTTCCATGCGAGTGTCGAAGACCTCTGCGACACTACAACAAACAAAACGGACATCAGAAAAGCACTCGCGTAGAATGAGGCTAAACCCAACGGTGTTTATGTCTGAGCTTGTCAGTGGGGCTGAAAGAGAGTGGGCTTCGACGGTAATATAATTAGAACGGGAGAGTGGATAAGACCAGGTAGAGATCATTGATGAGGATTTCTACAGGATTTCTACTTGCTGAGGAGGATGAGGATCAGACCACGTTGCCTCAACTACAAGTTAATCTTCCAAAAATGGGTCTTAGACAAACAGGAAAATATGCGACAAGACTGGAGATATGGAAGGGGAGGGGGGGGAGGGGTTGATGGTGGTGAGAAAGACATTTCTCCAAGAGACCCCTAAATTCCTCCGGTCCTTTCCTGCAAATTCAGTGTATACATACACAATCCGTCCCCAGTCAGTCAGTAAATCTCCAGTCCAGAGCTGCTTACTGTAAGTCTGACTGGGGGCCCTCAATCCTATTCAACTCAGAGGGACTTTACCTAAAGGAAAGCTCAAAGGGGAATAGACCTGGCTCAGATGAAGGTCAAACCTGGGCATTGGAGGACGCAGGTTGCAAAACAAACAGCCACGCAGGACTGAAAATAGCACAGTGTAAAAAAGGTGCGTGGGTGTGTTACTACAGGTGCCGACAAAGATGGTGATGTTTGGTCCAGGCAAGTGCAGGGTAAATAACACATTCAGGAGTTTCACGCCTCATCAGACTCCAAGACACTCGTCAGCTGGGGGGATATTACAGCTGTAGAAAGTCATCACAGTGGCAATCATTTTGTGTGTCTGCACGTATTAGATGGAGAACTTTGCAGGATGTCGTCGCGGTGCGCTGTGGCACAAGTTCATCCGAGTTTTCACTCTTTCGCGGCGGCCATCCCGGGACGCCCCGTCGAGCCAGCTCAGCGGCCTGGATGTCACAAGTTAAGGACGTGGGGAAGATGCATCAAACCAAATGCTCCTCGAGCAGTGTCTGGAGCGCCTCCCTCCCTCCACACCTTTTGTCTGACTTTGTCCAAGTTCAAATAAGTACAATGCCATGGATTTCGCCAAGGGGAGACGGCCTAAGACTTTAACCCTGTACGCATATTGTGATGTATGCTGCTAGTTCCTTTTTGAGCGTCGACATCTGGAGCTGCTATAAACACCTTTTTGTGAAAGGAGCGTGGAAGACCCTGCTTAAACCTGTATACTTATGTCTTTGGGGCTTTGGCGGATGAGAAATACCAGAAGCACTCTTGAACATGAAGAGCCAATAACAAGGCGGTGATCATTGCCAATGAATGTCCAGAAGATCTGCGATCACATTTCCTTTAAACTATGTTCAATGTACACACAGAACAAATGCTGGATGTTAAGACCCAAGGCAGTGTCTGGTCTTACACACAAAGCCCAATACCGACACGTTTCCACTGCTCTTCGGCTCTTTTGATGCAGGGAAATAGGTTAGTGGGGCTACATTATTCTTGCTAAACATACAATGTCTCTTTTTGGACCGACGGCAGTGACAAATGATGAACGCTTGAGACTGTGCCCTTGAGACCAGAACCTGAAAGTCCGGTTGGAGGAGCAGCAATGAGAAAACTCTGCCTTTCACTCTGTTCTCATTTAAACTCTGTCGCCCCAGGCAAAAGCTGATTACAGGTGTCAGGTTCCTGGAGACAAAACTTGTCAGAGTGCCAATAAAAGTTAGCAAGAAAAACCTAAACAAAAAACGGCAGGGAACGTTCTGTTAAGGCTGACCTCAAGAAATACTAAGACTTGTTTGAGAACGGGCAGTTCAGGCAGTTTGGTTCTGAAGGCATTCCTGCATTGCGCTTGAGAGATAAGGGTATCTGAAATGCATTGTGTGCCTCTCATTACATAGTGAAGTTTGAAGATGAATTACAAGCAGTAAAAGACTCGCCACACCTTCGGAAAAGAGTGTAATGGAAGATCTGCAGACCGAGGAAGTGAGATCCAAATCTCCCTGTTTCACACAGCGAGCTGCCGTTGAAATCTGCCGGGAATAAAGAAACCACAGATGGAATTCATCACCAATATGTTCACAAAACCCCGGGAAAATGTACTTTTCTGAAGTGATTTGCAACTATTGTTTGATCAGGGTTTGGTGTGCAGATTTTGATTGCAACTTGTTTTGCCCACTAAGTAATTCATTCTTCAATCTAAGAGGAAAAAAAGTCAACTCAACTTGATGATTTCGATCTGCGTTACCGAGTCCAAACTAATCTACGGTGTCACTTTGAGGCCGTGTCAAATGTTACGCGATTATTATTGGATTTCTCGCCCAACGCAGCCAAATGATAAGGTGGTTCTGAGGCAAGACCTTTGATCCCAAGCTAAACGCCACGTCAATGTGGAGACCGGCTTTTGAGGCGAACAGAGAGGGTCTCAAGTAAAAGCCTGACTCACAGAGGGCCGGGCTCCGACCCGCAGAACGGAGCATCGGTCTTCAGATCACCTTCAAAGTCTCACTTTAGGACATGTCAGACCGTCAGAAGCAACTTTTCAATGATTACTAAAACCCAATGAAGTCTCTTTTCACATTAGTGCATTTTAAAGCTTAAACAAACCTTCAACTCGGGATGCACTGAGCCGACCTTTTGAGTCCCGACAGCGATTACTGGGCTTTGGGTATCGGCCAATGCCGAGGAACACCATCACAGATGTTCTCCACTCTCCAATCTCAAACAAGCACTCGTCACACACACTCCACGGGATATTTCTGAGGTCATCACACTGCCGTACGTGATCGGAGACAGACGAGACGCGCTGTACTGAAGCTCTGCAGTGAGAACATAACAAAAGCAACAGGCTCAACGAGTCTGGATGAGAAACTGGTCGGGAGACCTCGGCAACACTGGTTGTCTAGTCTCTGAAGAGGAAATATGAGTCAAAAGTATACGTTAGTTTACGCTAGCCTCGAGGGCTAGATGTTAACTGTTGCTCGACTCTCTCGTGGACGCTAAAGGCAACATCCAGCTCAACTTACGCGCCGCTTTTTCCTTACTTTGTGAAACCAAATAAATGCATAGATATTAATTCACTGAATTATGTATTTAAATTCTAAAATCGTACACCAGCAACCATTATAATGAATCTTCAAAAAGAAGGTAAAGGTGTTTGAACCTTTTTAATACGGCGACAAACTTGTCAAAACTGGAATTGATAATGCCATCATAAAGTAGAACAACTGATCTGATTTGGGTTTAATAGAATAACAGCCAATCCGACCGATACCCAATTGAGCTATTTGAGTTTTTTTTACTTTGGAATCCCTTTGAATTGTCATAGCATCCCATTTGTAAGGTCTTTTAACCTGTAGAACAAATAGGTGGTCACACAGTAAACTGAATCTACACGGAGAATATTGCTACTTGTGGGGGAAGTAAGGGCTACATTCCAAAGGCGAACGGCACAGGTACAGCAGGACCGGGCTCAAATTTCCCATTTCACAGGACAGAAGAGTGTTTTGAAATGCGCACTGCGAGGTTGTAAATTCTCGAATGAGCACAATGTCACACCGTAATCATTGACACAATCAGTCAAACAAAGCATTCTAACTATGAAGGTGTGTTGATTGTGCAGGGTACCAAACTTTAATCACAGTGCTGAACAACCTGAGAGGCAATCATTAATGAATAATGATCTGACCAAGGGAAGGAGTCACTGAGACGGAGAGAGAGAGAAAGAGATGCTTCAGGCTTTTTTTTAATACTTCAGAGCACCTGCAGCTACACATTAACTACTGCTTGACTCATTTGTCCACCTATCATTCACCTTCCTGGTGCAAAAGCACAGAGCATGATACATCCTCAAATCTACATGATGATTTCAAGCCATGCCCTTGAAGTTTGGTTCAAGTCCAGCTTGGGGACTTTTGACTTTTTCTCTGTTTTTTTCTTCTATTTAACATGTAATTTAAAAAAAAAGAAAACAATGTCCAGAAAATACACTCAAAATACAACTTTTTTTTTTCTTCTTCTATAAAATGAGAAACCACTATTGCCTTACAAACAGTATTGAACATTAATTACAGCCGGGCAGCCCCATGCAGGTGTTACGCAGGTGCGTCACTTGGAGCACGGCGTCTCCAGCGCGACGGAGCCCACAGAAACAGCGTTGCCTGTGACATGTTGGACATTGTTGTCACTGTCACCATGCTGACCAGGAGAGGCCTCTGTGGTGGACACCGATGAGCCATCCGTTGTGTTGCCGGCCATGGCTTCCTAATGAATAGAGACGTTGCCTGTTGATGAGCAGGCGCCACTTGAGCTGCGCAGGCGTGCAAACTGAAATCAGATTAGCCTTCCCTCAAGACAACAACAGTGCTCCCGTGGTCGTGGAAAAGTGCGTTAATGTTGCTTGTCAAACAGTCGTGTGCAGGTGTCGGGCTCTCAAACTGGGTACATATTCCTAAAAGTGGAGAAATATGCGCCGTTTGTTGCCTGGAAGCATATCTGTGCATTGAGCAAAATTCCACCCCACACATAGTCTCTCAGCTCCTGCGGGGAGGTTGCATATCTTGTTTTTTTTAAAAGAAAAGCCAAATGAAGACATCTACCTTACGATGGACAGCCCAATCCGAACGCGCCATATCCTCGGGAGTCACGCCGGGTTGAGAAGCGCTCGGTGCGGGGAGAGAGAGGAGCGCGCAGCGGGGAGAGAGAAGTCCCCGAGCCCCGAGGAAAAAAAACACGTCCTTGTTTGTCTCCCAGCAGCGCCGCCGCTGTCATAAATCCCCCACCATGTCCATACAAAGCAGAGCCATGAGTTCACACCCGCAGGAAGTGACATCATGACTGACAGCTGGGGGAAAGAAGGCGTCACACCCCCCTGACACACCTATAGTTTCAGCCAATGGAGAGAGCGCAGCAGATTCCTTTGAGACGGACGCCCCCTAAACCCTGGTGACGGTATGAAGAAAAAAGAAAAGAAAAAACCTCCTCCTCCGAAAACGTGCTCAACACACTTTCCTATCGTGCAATGACAAACAAAAAAGATTTATTTATTTTTTCAGAAAGGAACGGATTGCGGAAATAGGACACAGTGTTCTGGTAATCGATCACAGTGTGATAACTGGCTCGCAGCGGGCTGCTTTTACTCATGACTCCGTCCTCACATGACCCTCCTCGGGTCACACAAGAGTCCCCCCTCTCCCCCCTCTCACCGTCTACCACACGACTTGTTTCCAAAGGATACGAGTAAGAAACCCTTTTAAAAAAGACAGTAATGCATACAATCAATACAAAGAAAGAAGTGATTTTGTTTTTAGTGCACCTTTAATTAACGAGGATAATCCTATTGAGATTTTTAATCTCATTTACAAGGAAGATTACGGCTAAGAGTTTTACAGATTTTACACTAGCAGTGCACAAAAACACAAATACCGGATTGAAATAACAAAAAGAAAGAAATATCAAAAAGGACAAAGAAAACACCATATAAACATGGATACATATGTAAAATAGACGACAGACCAAAACAATGACATTCAATGTCAGGAAAAGTACATGCAGTGCTCCAATTATCCATAATCTAGTTTTTAAAAGTGTGCATGCTCATGATTTAACTAGTTTGAAAGGTATCTTAAGGTAAGGTTAGGTGATGAAGGTGATATACACACATGTTAGCTCATTACTAATATGACTTTAAATACTCCAAAACACTCAGAATGAGAGGAAAAAAAGGACAATTCTGTAAAAATGAGTATAAAAATTCGTCATTTTTATATTATCTCAGTGACAGTTAGCGCAGCAGGAACTTGACGATACATGTACAGGAAGTACAGGATGCACATGTCCACAAACGGCAATGCAAAGACAGCAAAGTTAAACACACAACTCTTGAAGTCAGGCAAGTGGATGCAACACTAAAATAAAAGTAGCAGAGGCCCACCACACCACAAATACTCAATTACAAGTACAAATGCGAGAATAGTACCAAAGAAAAGTACAGTACACGCGTTACTCAGCAACATGTGCTTGCATCACTATCGTATATTACGTCTGACTGGGAATTTGGGGATCGTTTATGTTGTAGTTTGGTCATATTCTGTCTTAAAATTGACCTCTGTCTTATCATTGCTGATGCACAACCATCACTACATATGTGTAGTATTCAATAGTGGATATGTGGCTGCAGAAAAGAAGTTCATTCTCAGCGAAGTGCAACCAAGGCTTCTACACTGCTGCATTTTCTCTTCCTAACTGGCGATGATGTCACAGAGTCGCCCTTGTGGTGCATGCATCTTTAACTTCGATTTAAAGTGAGTGGCTCTCCAGATGCCTTGGCAGCACGGTATAGTTTCTCTGGGATGTTGACCAGTGCACGCTCCCACTAATTTGGCGCGTGAAAAAAAACAAAAACAACAACCTTTGCACTCGTCAGGAGAATCACATGGCAGCTGGAGAGAACATTGAGTCCTGCTTACTGACAAACTCGTGAGGGTCTCCAGTCAAGCTGTTGCAATAAACTGCCCGTTAATGAAGCGCCTCTGTTATCTGCAGCCATGCCAGATGCTGAGTGTGCAAGCCTGTTCTGCAGATTGCGTCTCAGGCGCTCTCTTGTTTCTCCATCCAGCTCCCCATCCCATTCTGTCCACGTCTCCGGCAGAGCAATGTGGGCCACGGCCCCTGGAAGCAGAGACTGGGATCACAGTGGGATTGAGGGTGCGAGTGGAAACCCTGGAGGATCCCATTTCACCCAGTATCACCGTGCTCAGTTCAGCACCGCGGAAGGTCTTTTGCAAATGTTATACTGTGTATTACATACACACATTTCGGTTTCTGCATTGTACCCATGCTTAACAGGAGCAGTGGGGTTAACATGCAAACTATGGCGAGACCATGTGATCGAACAGCCTACCCCTGCAGCTCGCAGCTCGACCCCTCTACCCATGAGACCAAAACCATCAGTATCAGATTTTCCTTCGGCCACCAGGACGAAACATCAGAACAAAGATATACAGAAGAGTAGTGGAAGTGTTCAGATCATTTTTAGGAATACCAGCAGAACCACACCAGGAAAACACCATTATTGATATACTTTACGATGTAGAACAGATACTACCTGCAAGTGTTTTATTTGAGCAATAAGGGACTAGAGGAAATACTGTATCATCAATAATGTACTATAATAATATCCCTTGAACAGTACATTACTGTATCGTCAATAATGTACTATGATAATGTCCCTTGAAGAGTACATTATTGTATCATCAATAATGTACTATGATAATGTCCCTTGAACAGTACATTACTGTATCGTCAATAATGTACTATAATAATATCCCTTGAAGAGTACATTATTGACGATACAGTACTACCTCTTGTCCCTTATTGCTTATATATATCATGTTATTGGTTGTTGATACTGAGCAATGTTTAAACTACTTTATGGACTAAACATGTACATTCGTTCTTGACCTTGTAAATAGTTTAAAAATAACCATTTCATCTCTATTTTTATCTCAAGCTTTCAACCATATCTCATGATCTTCATCAGCGGATGGAGTTTGCTCAGTTGGAGAGGGATCTGTTTACTCACCTGCTGATTTCAAGACTTCTGAGGAGAAATCGACTGGATAAACTTGATATACTGTCGGGGATTAAAATCTATAAGAATGGATCACATTTCATAGGCGGAATGTTTTGTATCTAGCAGCTTATACATGTGAAACACATGTATTGGAGTAGAAGTAAACGGTTGCGGTCAGTAAAGCATAGTGAGTTAAAAGTACAGCGGTAAAAGTACAAGTACCTCAGAACCATATGACAAGAGTATTTGAGTGAATCTATTTATATTCAACCACTGCAGTCGTTGTAACTGCTACCTTGAGGGAGCAACACTAAATATAAGATCAGTCTTCTGGCACAAAGGGATGACTCTCAGACACACACACCCACACAGATGCCGGCTGCAGTGCACTTGGACTTCCTCCAACAGCAGCTGGTGATTTCTCCATGTGAGGAGGACGTGGAGAAATATCGCACCCAGAAGCCCCGGCTTCGTTGCAACACCACTCAAGAGAGCAGGCAGCAACGGGGTCGGCAGTAACGGGCTGCGCGGTCAGGACGCAGACCTCAACTGAACCCGGCAGTGATAAAACACACCCCGATGAGGTGATTCACGGTGATGAAATGGCAGCTGTCCATAGAATTACAGTTCATGGGAAGATTCATTGTTCCACTGGTCACCTTCCAGAGATGGATTTGCCTGTTTTTTTTTCTTTTTCTTTTCCAAATGGTTGTTTTAAAACTCAATCAGACCTCACAATGTGTATTTTTCATTGTGATTAAATGGATAGGAAATACATATATGAGACATATGTCAGTGTTCATGTGTTATGTGGTTTGGTATAAGCATACATGCATGTTAACACTTCGTTGAACCCAGCAGTGGAGCCGAAATGGGTTAAATCAAAAGTTTGAGCCACATGACCTTGACCTTCAAGTTTTCAGTCCCATATGGAGTTGTTGCTTTTGATACAATACACTTCTATTTTTTCTAAAGGGAGGGGTGTGTGTTCGTGTGTGTGTGTGTCTTGGGTTAACATTATGACCCATTGAATTGCAGTAAGTGGGTCAACGTTGAGGCCAGCTCTCTGCTGCCACCTGCTGCCCAGAAACTGCAGATGGATCCTATGCGGCCTTCATTTGTTTTTGTTTTTTTAGACACACTCCAAACAACTTTTGATCAATTCATTTAATATAAAAGTTTTTTTGTCTGTCTATTATACAACAAAAACACAAATGGCACACACATGGCTTTCCTGGAGCTACAGTCATAAGTCAATGTATTCATTGAGTGATGACAGAAAATGAATTAGCAAATAGTTTGATAATAAATTTGCTGTAATTTTGAGCAGAAATGCCAAAAATCAATCGATTCCAGGTTAAGAATTTTCATTTTCCCCCCCAAATTATAAATATTTCTTGATTTTTAACGACATTTGATGACATCACATTGTTTTTTTGGTAACTGGGATGGCCTTTTTTCCCCCTGTCCTCTGGTGTTTTATGGAAACAATTAAAAAAAAATTGTTCATTTCAACTCTAGGAATTGGCAGAAATAACATTAAAATGACATTACGGAGAAAGTTCAATTAGGTGAGTGTTGAATGAGCATCCACTAGGTGGCGCTTCTGCCACATCTCCAGGTGAGTGGGGCCTGGTGAGTGCTGTTATTGAAGTCATATTGGTGATTAACTAAATCAAAATGGTTTTGCTTCTATGTGCAGAAAAGTCAAAGATGAAAATGGAAAAAAAATATCTCAGCAGAGACACATGGTTGCATTTCCTCGCCCTACATTTCAGCCTGAATAATACTTTTTTTAATCACCTTTGCACAGATTAACGTGGCTGATTCTATTTCGACGCATGGATTAGCTTTTCTTCATTTCAGCAAATGCACTCTGCTCGGTGGTTTATTTCAGGGTCCCGCCCACACACAGAGCCTTCAATCCTATCCACTTACATTCGATCAATAACACTTTTCCATTTATACAGCCATGACATCATATGAAGGGGCTGGAAAAAAAAAAAGCCACTCCGAGAGTGTTGCTCTTGTCAAATTCCTGGCAACTTTGGACAAAACAACAGTATATTATTGAATTCGGACTCAAGCGTTTCAGATGGAGTCTCAAGATCTTTTCATTAGTTCCTCTCCTCGTGGGAGAAGAGCGTCCCAAGGTGGACGTTAAAGCTTTTTTGCAACGTTTTTTTCTTTCTTTCAGCGAAGCGGGAGGAGATGAAGGATGGAGCCCGGGCTTTAGAGATGCAACCCCAGAGACAGGATGCACACAGAGCCATTGTCTCATCAGACTTTAGTATTCAGCTCACTTTGCTCTATCACCAGGGCCAAGGCTCAAATCAATTCAATATGGTGGCTGGCGGGGGACAGCTATACACGGTGGGTGCAGCACACACATACAAATGCATCCAACGCTGGTCTAGACACATAGGATACACAGTGCAGTGGCATTGTTGTTGGTTTTTGGTCCCCCCCTCCTCCCCCCTCCCCTTTTCCAAGCTGCGATGTTGCCGCTCTACCGTCACATAATCCTTCTCTCTCGTGTTGCAGCGAATTGGTGGATGTGTAAAGTAGCTCAACACGTTGGGCCTGAGCGAGACGGGCAAAGTGAAGCCGAACAAGCAGTTATAGTGGATTTATACTCGGGGTGGGAATCACCAGAGGTCCCACGATTCGATTTTATCACGATACTTGAGTCCCGATTCGATACTATCACGATACTGCGATATATTCAATATTGAAATTTATTCCCTTTTTTTCCTCCACAAATTGTCTCCGAAGGAAAACTTTGTCAACATAATGCGGCAAAATGAAAAAGCAATTGATTTTATTATTCAAGGACCAAAAGGTTTAGAATGGATTTAATAAAAGATCGATACTTGGCTTCCGTGTATCGGTACAATATCGCCACGCAAAATATCGCGATGCTATGCTGTATCGATTTTTCCCCCCACCCCTAATTTATACCTCGTCTGTGACATTCTGTCCTTTGCATATTTATGGTAAAAATGCACATTAATAAGAAGTTGATCACTGGTGAATGAAGATAGATGTGGGGGAAGGGGGTGGGGGGTCTCACTGTGAACGACAACCGCCGAGTCTGACCTTGATATGAGATACAGGGCTGCGGTCTCAGACAGTGAGGCACTTCTGATGCCCAAGTTGGCCTCATACCGGCTGGCACTCACCTCGTTATCTATCTGTGTGTGTGTGTGTGTGTGTGTGTGTGTGTGCCGCCGCCGCCGCCGGCCAAAGAGGTACGGTAACCATCATCTGTTGCCATATGAATCATGCTGCAGCGCAGAAGATGAGATTCTGCCACAGCTCTTCTTTCCATCTGCTCTGCTTGCTCTGGGCTGCTGGCTGATCCCAGGATAGGATGAAGGTTGTCATGTTTCTTCTTTTCTTTTTTTTTTTCCAAGAGATGTTTCCAAACATTTCTCAACAGTGGACGGTGATAAAAAAATAAAAAAAAAGAAATGTTGGGTTATGTTTGATACAAGCTGTTAAACTGATCAGGATGCATTGAGGATTCACTAGAACTTGGGGAAGAGAGCATGCAATACTTAAATGAATACTGTGTGCGAATGTCTTCACGGGGACGGCAATGCTTTGGAAAATCACGTTTGTGTGCCGATGCTGCCCGTTGAACTGCAAATAGTCCGAAACGTTTAAAAAAAAAAGACAGAAAAGAAAGAGACAGACAAACCGATTCATTCATCATGGTTTTTATTAATGTTCGGAGCAGCGTCACCAAATCAAAGACACCGCCCACAGGGAACAGACTTTACCTGCCGGTCCGTTCTGCTGCTGCGATCGGCTGTGCACATTCCAGGTGAGAAGCAGACTGTTGGATTGAGGCCAGACAGTTGGTGTGTTGTTTTTTTCCCCTGATGCTTTGAACTACACCCTCCCTCCCCCATCCCGTTGACTGCAAGCTGAAGTATTGCTGCCCTTCAGGGAAGGCAGTAGGTTGTATAGTTATCTCCTGATTGGGCAAAATCACTACCCTGAAACCACACAACCTACTACCTCACCCTGTTCGAACATCAGGAAGCTCGGACAGGTCGGCGGAACGTTTACCAGGCGGCAATAAAGGCGGAGAGACGTATAAACACTCGACATTTTCTTGAAAAAAACACCCACGTGCATTCTGAAGACTAACAGACTTCACATCCAAACAGACGTTGACAGAAAATGAGGAGTTGCGTTTTAATTTTAAAAAAAAACACAAACATTACAGGCAGTTTGAGTAAAACAGACAAAAGTCCTGACGATCATAAATGCGAATAAAAAAAACAAAAACGAAGGAAAGAGGATGACAACTAGATAAGTGAAGTTTGGTGCAAATTGAAGTTAACACATGTCGGCACAAAGGCAACCAGCAGAACGTAACACTCGTGATGAAAAACATTTGTTTTATTGTCCATAAAGTCTTCAAAGTGCAACCTCGACAGTTATGAGAAAACAATGTGAAGCAACTTCAATGCTAAATGAGCAACCGCTGTCAATTGCTGTGAAATGAGTTATGCTCCCAGCAGTCAGCGGGTACACACGCACATACCAGCGTTGATCCAGATCCAAAAGCTCCACAAAAAGAAAAAGAAAAAAGGCGTTCGGTGATTTTACAGCCACTTCAGGAAAGACAGTAAATTGTATAGTTATCTGACAGGAAGGGTGTGACCCTAAAACTATACAACCTACTACCTCACCCCAAAGGACAGTCTTGAAAAAAGCACACAAAAACAGTCACGTCAGGTCCCCCGGTTCACGCAGGTAATCCGCTTCGACACACCTCGATGAATGCAAAACAGCGGTTATGATTCACTGAAACACAAACACACACACACACACACACGGCGCTCTCCTCTGGCACGCCTCACCGGCGGGACGGGAGCCTGCGTGCTCGGGAACACAATGTGACGACGCGGGTCACCCGGTTCATGCCTCGAGCTCGGGGGCGAATTCAAATGATCCGACGGGGTGGGTGGATGTGTCCAAAACACAAATTGTATGGCCGAGATATTTACATATTCAAATGACCCGAGAGGATCCGGTGACATCCAAAGTAAGGAGGTTATGGTAAATGGTTCGGCGTCTTATCTATTCAAGTGCTCAATAAACAGGCGGGCCATGTCGTAGTCCGCATTTAGTTGGCTCATGATACAAAAACTGAAAGATGGCGGCAACTTTTGCGTTACCGCGGTACAGCCTCGCATACCAGAAGAGGTCGAGTAATGATTAGAGGAGGGACATACATTTTAAGAAGACTTTTTTCCCTCTAATCTTTGCATTTTTTTTATTGCGAAATAATCAAAATGACCTCGCCAGACCTCTAAAAAAAGGAATCTAGGTAATTAATATGTGAACGATAAATCCCTCACCTGTTTGTACTGCTTTGCAACTGGTTAAAAAAGTAGAAAAATGCTTCGCTTTCAAGGGTCACAGGCCCCCAAAAAATGTGAAAGCGAAGCGCTGCAGCTCACAACATACAAACAATTGTAGGGTTTTAATTTTGCATGAGTCTGCACAGATTACTCCACCGTGTGCCCCGTCCCTCTTGCCTCTCAGTGGAGTTAGTGCTCCGGCGAGGCGAGTGTTAACAGTAGTCGTCGGTATCGTCAGTGGGCGAGCTCGAGCTGGCGGATCCCCGGCCCACATGTGTGGAGCAGAGGGCCAAAGCAGCTGCTGCTGCTGCTGCTGCTGCTGCTGCTGCTAATGTTTCTCACCTGCTCTGCAACACGCAGCTCCCTCCATCACGGTTTCGGCAGCATGTCAGGGAAACGTCGTGTCAGGGAGATGGAAAAATCTGTTAGGAGGGGGGTTAAAAAAATGGAGAAAATACTTTAACACAACGCCTTTTTCCGAATAGGCCCGACAGCAAACACAACAGTGACGCAAACACGCTTCAAAAAGACCGTTTCGCTTCAAAAACATACTTTTTTTGGGGGGGCGGGGGGGGCTGTTTGCTTGCAATTCCGGCGTGTTGTTGTGCGTCTTCCCGATATGCGTGTATGGAATTCTGTAGCGCTTAGAGGAAGCCGCACCACCCTGCGTGCCGTCGCCGTCACGCGATCCGCCCGGGAAAAAAAAACAAAGTCACGCCGGTGGTAATCTTCCGTCAGCACATAGCGCCGCAGTAATATTGTTCTCACTGCGAAGGCACAAATGTACAGCGCGGCATAATACAGAACGGTATGTCTTGAGCTGAGAGGCCCCATTGTGTCTGCTCAGTGGTGAGTCTGAGGCTCTCTGCATTATTCAACGCCGCCGTACTTACACCGCGGCACTGGGTGAGTGGACTGTAAGTATGTGCCTTAAAGGCTGATAGACAACCTGCGGCGTGCGAACACAACCCATGCACACGCCTACAATGCATAAAGAAATGTGTGCAGGCAAAGATATTCGTCTTACTGTTGAACTTTTTCAACAATTTCCAACCCAGCAGTGGTTCGGGTCCTTGTTTTTAAGTGCAGTGCAGTACACGACATATATTAAACGGCACGTCCTCATCGCAGTCTATTCTCATTGGGCAGCCCCTGCTGAACCTCTCAGCGGTGTGGGGTCCACACTTCATAAGGCAAGGTCAAGGCACACTGTCCTCTCAAGTCTGCTGACTGGGCATACTTCAATCTAATATAGTGGACGGCCCCGGGGCCGACAGAGAGCGGGTCCAGTAAAAAGCTATTGCTTTCAAGTGAAGCCAGTTGCCATCATCCAGTGACAGGGAGCTATTCACACCCCCACACACACACACACACACACATACTGCCGGGGACCAAAATGCGATGCAAGCACACACACACACACACACACGTACACACAGACCCTTGTTTAGAGCTGTCGACACAGCCCATGCGACGCGATTTTAAAAAAAAAACACACAAAAAAAACGCCCCCTTTAAGACGAGCTTGTCCACCTGAAAATTCGGCGTCTTACTTCCTCGCTTGAAAGCACGGCGTCATGTAACCGAGACGCCGCTCCCCCCCCCCCTCCCTCCGCCCCGCGCCTCCATTAGCTCGCTCAGAAGGGCCGCGGGGTGCAAAGTCCAGCTTTCTGCACCTCATCGTCTGTACTAACGCTCTGGGACATGTACACATAAACAAATACATGCACGCACACAAGAACGCAGGCTCCGACACACACACACACACACACACACACACACACACGTTCACACACACAAAACGAGGGGGAAAATACCCTTAAGACTGAAGGAAGAGGCCAAAACACGATACTCATTTACTCGCCACATTTTCACACGGCGTTCGCGGCGAAGGCGCAAGCGGCTTGAAAAGACACTTTGATTCAATCACACTTCAGTCTAAGTGCTACAGCGGCCATCAATCAATACCCAAGCTGAGGTTCTCTGCAGCGATGCTAAGACGGAGGGATGTAAGCGTGTAAACTGATCTTTGGCGCTCTGGTGGTTTTGTGGTCAGTGCGGCGAGTAAATAGGAAAGAAGAAGCCGGACATTCACACACTATGCATCCCCAAACTTCCCCTTTCACGTGTGTTTAATATTACTTTTGTGGACTCTTCGTCCATGTTTTAGAGACTTGACCTGTGTTTTTGTGGGAGTTTGACAGATTTAACGTTTTTCCTAATGTTAATTTCACCACAGCGGCTCAGAGTGTCTCTTTAGTGCGAGGGAATTGGCCAAAATGGCGGCGCAGTTTGCGTTTCATAAACAATGTGATCTTCCGGGCGAGCGCGGCCACCATGAATAGGGGCTTTGTATGAAAGCTCGATACCTTTTTCAGGGAGATAGAAACGCGTCCGTCGCATCGTTTGTTGCCAAAGTCGTCATCAAAAGGCCTATTTAGATTCCTGGTCTCGTGCACTTACTCTGTCATCAAACAGATTCACTGACCGATAGCATAGCTTCATTCGGGGTATCGTTGAGCTGCTTTGTGTTTGGTCGAAAACACATGTTTGCATCCCTGAAGGTACTCTAAGTTACAAGGAACAAAACCCAGGACGTCTGCTCCCTGCAGCTCACTCTTCATCTTTATTTCAGCACTAAACTTGGTTCGTTAAAAAAGAAGCAAAAAAGCAGCACTCTTCACGAGACCCTTGTCCTCAGCCTATAGCCTTGGCGGATGCCTTTTGGCACCACATGATTATGTGAGTGCTTATGGTTGAGCTGCAAGTATGCTATGCACACCGTCCATGTGCTCATTAGTCCTCGGGTTTATCCATGTGTGGCATCCTTTTCCATCAGGGACGGGGGTCAGGAAGACTGTCTGTGGACGTCCACGTCCATGTGTGCCCCGTGTAACATATGAAGTGGTGGTCTGGGCGCGGACAGGAGGAATCCAGAGAGGCACAGCGGAGCATTTATTAAAAGGGAAGCATGTCTTCTAAACCCCCCCCCCCCCTCACCACACACACCCTCGTGGCCCCCTCTGGGTAGCGCAGCAGGCATGACCCATCTATTTATACCAGGGCGGGGGAGGGAGGAGGGGGAGGACGGGAGCAGAGGGGCTGGGGTGTAGGGGGGTGAGGAGAGGTTGCATGGGCAGGTCCTGTTACACATGCCAGGGGGGATGGCTGGGGCAAGCCACGGGGGGATACTGCTCAAAGTCAGACAGGCTGACCTCCCCGTCACCTCTGCATGAGGCCGATACTGAGCTCGCGAACCGGGTGTGAGTGAGGAAAGAAGAGGGAGTTTACGGAGAGTGTACAGTATGTGCCTTTGGGTCTGTGTGTGTGTGTGTGTGTGTGGAGTGACAAGTAATGCAGTGCACGCATACTGTATGCACAGGGTCTGTGTGTGCGGATCAACATATACATATATATACACACACGTGTGATGGAGTGCGTATGTACTCACACCTACGTGCATGATATGCGCGTCTGCCTGTCAGGCTGTGAGACAAACCGGCCCCAGTGACTTAACCTCACCACCCCAACGCGCCCCCATCCGCCCCTCCAGCCCCCCCCCCCCCCCCCGCACAGCACAGCCGTAAACATGCCAGGTGAAGAGGGCTGGATTAGGCAGAGTTAGCTGATCCCAGTGCAGCCCCCCCCCCCCCCCCCCCGTCTCCTTAGAGGTAAACCCCCCCCCCCCCGACCCCAATCATTGTAATGACAGGGCACGCAGCAGGGGTCGCCCAGACCACTCAGTCCAACCTTGCCAGCTGCTTCTCATCGCTCACACGCAGTATACACGCGGTCACATGAGCGATAGAGAAAACATGCGCGCACGCTGTGCGCAAACAATACGCAGATTGTGGGATTGTCACGCAATGCACAAATAGACGTAGCGTCACGTAAAGTCTCACCGGCTCAGTCTTTGTGACTCCACGCTAATGGAAGTTGTGGGGGGGGGGGGGGGGGGCGTGCATTGCCATGCGGCAGCGGGCGACCTGTCGGGGCCCCCCTGTCTATTAGGAGAAGTCTTTTTAGTCCTGACACGTCTACATGCCCGGCTCCTGCCTGCAGGGCCCCTTTCAACTTGGGCAGTGCCCCATCGAGCTGCATCTGTCGCCAGCTATATTTAGAGGGTGGGACAAATACCTTTCTCCCTGGATATGAACTTCAGCTGACAGACAGAGGGCCAGAGTGGGCAGACAGGGATCTGTAGAGTTTGTAACCTTGGAGAACCCGTTACCCCCGTGCAACAGCTGGCAGTAGTCAGACTCACTACAGTGGTTAGCAGTTATAGCTCGAAGCTAAGGCCGTAAATACAGCACAGTTAACCACAGTTAGCATTGATTTGGCAGCGGCTATTACCGCCAGTGCCTATGGTTCCAGGACCGCTGCCAGCATTGAGGAGAATATATAGCGGATGGACTCTGATAAAAATATTGCATGCTTCTGTGGATGTGAATCCCCCTTCCAGTAGTCCTACATATACACATTTGGAGCGTGTGGCAGTGCCAGCGAGGCAGCCAGTGTGTAATATGCGACCATGTTGCATGGCCATCTGCTCTATATAACCATAAACAAACGCAGACAGGCCAGCCTCACAGTATCATTTCCACGAGGTGTAGGCCGAGTAAATGTATTCATGCTCCCGTCTCCGGGTAGATGCTGTAGAGATATGCCCTAGAAACAGGCCGTGGTTATGCAATAGCATTCATAATTCATTCCACAAACACAATATGGAGGCCACGCTGTCCCATATGCAAACACATGGCCGGATTAGGGATTTGGGAGCCAAAGGGGACAGAGTGCAATCCGAACTGTGAGCAAAGCCATTGACTGCATGTCTGTCTCAATGAGAGCTCGTCTGTGACAGGCCTAAATAGGCCAGGTCCTACTGCGGGAGTGACCTCTGCTATATTTTGCCCCTGGAGTCTAAATCAGTTACATACCAACTAAGATATAAACTGACTTTTACAACATCGCTTCAAGCCATAAACATACAGTAAGTGGACCTACGTTGAGGGACAGTAAGCAAGGGGGAAATAATGAATAGTCCAAAAAAAATAGCAAGTCGCTGTTAGGATAATAAACTCATTTTAACATTTTGAGGCTAATTCCAGAAACGGTGAATGCAGTGGGTAATGGAATAACAGATGGTTGTTGGTTTGGTAAACTGAAATGTACAGTGTGGTAGGGGTGGGAATCACCAGAGGTCCCACTATACGATATCGTCACGATACTTAAGCCCCGATACGATATTATCACGATACTGCGATACATTGAGTATTGCGATACATTGCCTTTTTTTCAACCGCAAATTGTCCCCAAAGGAAAACTTTGTCAACAGAAAATGAATTGATTTTATTATTCTTGGACCAAAAAGTTTTTGAATTGATTAAATGAAAGATTGATACTCGGCTTCCGTGTATCGATACAATATCGCCGCGCAAAATATCGCAATACTATGCTGTATCGATTTTTTCCCCCACCCCTACAGTGTGGCTACGTCAGTTTAATTGAGTGAATCTGTATGGAGGTCAAATGATGAAATTCACAAATGACCTGAGACGTCTGCCCTCGAGTCTCTAACCTTCCACCGTCCCTCAACACAGCTTCAGCTGAACCACCTGGTGTTCTGTGTGTGACTTCGACAGGTTATACGTTTTGCAACGATCGGCACTTCACCCACTAAAAAAAATAAAATAAAGCTCGATATAGTATCTGTGGTCTTTGGGGCCAGATGAGAGGAGGATTTTAATAACATCTGCCTGTGTAATCAAATGCCTGGCACATACAGGATTCCAGAGCCACAGGCAGCTCGCCAACCGAGGTTGCAGGGTGGGGTTACTAAGTGCATACGAATCAGGCGTGGCTACGGTTTGAGGCTGCAGCTAACAGTGCGCTGTGGTTAAGGGGGTTGGAGACAGGTACATCAGCAGAGGTTAGAGCTCGAAAGGTACTGGAAGAGGGCTGGGTTGAGTGCTGAGGATTCTGGGTGTTGTGGAGGAGCGAGGGAGGACTGATGGGAGAGTGGAAGGGGGTCATGCAGCTGTGGGCCTTGCCAGCACAGTCGTCCCAATGGAAAAAAGGACCGTTTATGGCGTCCGCCCAAGGTCAGCCCTCTGAAAAGAGGAGCTGGGAAGGGTCCAGAAGGGAGGCTGCTTGTTTGTACGCAGTCGGTCGGCAACAATATAAAATTTAAAAAAAAACTCTCTCCATCAGTAAAAAAGACATATTAGGGGTTCTATCATTGTACATTGGAGCACCGGTTTTCTTCAATTCCCACCACTCCTCTCTGTTTATTTTAATTTGCTCCTCAACCCGGCGTCCAGTTGCGCCCACTTTCTCTCCCCTCCTCCACACCCCCCTTCGCTTTACTCCGTCCCTCTCATCCCTGCTACCTGACTGCATTGGCAGCAATACTACAAAATGGCGGCGGGCAGCTGAGAGCTGGAAGGCAGAGAGTGGAAGCCATTTTCTCACAGATCCTAGGCCCCAGCGCGAGACTTCCTACGCCTAGTGGACAATTAAGATTGCACCCTGAGTGATTTCTCTGCATGTGCACTAAAGATTAGGTCTTTTCTACCGCACTAACAAGCCACTGGGACCACTTCAAATGGGATCGAGGCACAACACACTGCCATTATGCTTTAATCTAATGCAAGCCCATGTTGTAATAAGTCTAAGGGGGAGAGAGAGAAAATAGACGGAGACGGAGCAGCTCGCGTCATGCGGAAGGACAAATTAAACTTACGCAGCTTCTAATTACAGCCTCGATCTCGTAAAAAAAAAACAACGAAAAAGCAAGACGGCGCAACAGCATTACAACACATCACTCAATAATGACATTTTCAATTTACAATTGATTACGGTACTTACGACGCCGCTGCGATCGCCAGCCTGTGTCTGTCCTTGATTTCACTTGTTGGACAAATTGTCTGTGTGCCTGTGGCCCCCGAAGTCAAAAACCCATCTCGCCGCCTGCACGAGAGGAAGAGAGAGAGAGAGAGAGAGAGAGAGAGAGAGAGAGAGAGAGAGAGAGGAAGACAGATGGAGTCGAGAGACAGTTCACAGCGATAGAAAGAGAGAGGAGGAAACAACGGAGAGAAGCAGAAATGGAGAGAGTGATCAGTTGGAGAGTCGGCAGTAGCGGCGGCAGTAGCGGCAGCAGTAGCGGCGGCGGCGGCGGCAGAGGTCTGTGAGGGCTCCTCTCTGTAGCCTGTTTACTAATAAGCTCGCCCCACAGTCTTGCCTGGCCAAGGAAACTCATTAGTGGAACATGTAACACACCGCACCCTCTCCACTGTCCTGTGCACCGGCCAACTCTCACTGCCGCATGCTCACCCAACACCAACACACAAGCTCCACCGTGGCCTCGGCCTTGCCCAGTAGCACCCACTCGCTGCATACGTGTACACACACACACACACACACACACACACACACACATACATACACTTTGGCATGCTGTATCACTGAAAGCCCGCAGTGTCATGTGCGTGGGCGAGGTGGCGCGTATACGCGTGTACTTGCGAGTGTAATAAGCCATTTTTTTCGACACAGTATGTTCGCGCTCACACACACACACACACACACACACACACACACACACACACGAGGGGCACGTGCAGGCCGCTCAGGGCTAATGCAGGAGGCGGCTTTTGACATGTGCCCCGCGTTAACCCGCCGCGCTCGCGTAGGCGTGGTCGATGCACGCCGCGGTGAAACGGGACAAAGGGAAAACAGAGGTATTTAGTCATCATTACGGGAATCTCGGATTGCGGGAGAAAATGAAGATAGGGCGATCGCGATGAAGAGACGCGAGGGTCGTCCTCTGGCAGGCCCGAGGAGGACACCGCCAATTAAAGGGCCGCCGCTCGGCGTGGCGGCAGCGGCGGCTGAAGGGTGATAATTCTGTACAAGGACGCTAATTGCAGCCCGGGACACGGCCTTGCCGGGGAAGGGTCCTTTATATACTGTTTCTAACGTTCGTAATTACAGTGTGCAGTGCCTTGGCCCGCCGCCAGCACATGTTTATGGGCTCATGAGTAACCCAACTCCTCCAGCCCGTGGAGGGAGATTCATGCCCAAGCTGTGCACTCACTGCACTCATTGAACTCTGCGTGTGAGTGTGTGTTGTTTGTGTGTGTGTGTGTGTGTGTGTGTGTGGGTGTGTGAATGCATGTTGATGACTCACGAAGCCTGGGCGGGGATAGTATACAGTATATTTGAATACCAGATGGAAGTATTGCAAGAAAACACAATATTTACGGGATCATTTTTGGGATATTTAAGACTAAAGTACTCTGACTTAAGTTTTTGGTCACATCAAGGAAACATCGAATGGATAAACATTACTGGAGAGCTGAATTACACAGTACAAATCAGTACTGCAGATGTAAAAAAAAAAAAAAAGCAGAAATAGAGGTCATGACAAAGCAAATAGTATATTCATTATATTTTCTCAGGCCAGTGCATTTGTACTGTACCACTAAAAGGAGCCGGCGTCATTCATCTCAGCGCTGATGAACAGTAAGAGAGTGATGAAGTGCAGGTGAGGCGAGGGAAGGGATTTACAGTATTTTGATAGTCTGAAAGTTGCAGGCGAGGCCTTTCAACACTCGTGGAACAATTTTGCTGATGCTGCAGTTTTCCTCTGACTAAATTGCCTTGGCGACAGCGGAGGCCAAAAGCTGGAGAAATATATGAGCGC
Source organism: Clinocottus analis (assembly GCF_023055335.1). Taxonomy (NCBI): domain Eukaryota; kingdom Metazoa; phylum Chordata; class Actinopteri; order Perciformes; family Cottidae; genus Clinocottus; species Clinocottus analis. The sequence continues at coordinate 4,543,475 of NW_027176218.1, read as the reverse complement.
TGGAAAAGAAAAGTAGAGTGGGCGCAGCTCAGCGTTATCTGGAATATCGCTTTGCCTGGCAGGTACACGTGAAGCGAGGATCTATCCCGACGATGCTGCACACTCGAGTCTCTAAAACACTTCTTTGGGGGGGTCAGAGGCAAAGAAAACATTTTGTTTCACGTGAACGATGCATATTAATGTGGTTGGCTGAAAAGAAACGCTCTGCGATCGGCAGCGAGACTCTGGCGGTACAGAAAGTGTGGAAGAAAATTGTCCTTGGGTAAATACCCTCAGGGGGAGAGGAAGAAAAAACCACCTTGACCTCAGCCAATGGGCCCATGATGTAAAGGTGAAAGTTGCACAGGTCTCATTTCAGAACGTCTGGAGGAAAAGAGGGGGAGGGTAAAGAGGAGGAAAATCTACATCATCTGTCACCCCCCCCCCCCCCACACACACACACACACACACCTCCCCGTAACTCTCCACCAGTCCAATATTATGTCATTATGACTGTGCTCACCGTCTCTGAGGAGTTGCTGTGGTTTTGTGGATAAATTACATGTGACACTCCCAGCTGACATCCTGATTAACACGGGGAGAATAAAATGCCCCCCCCCCCCCACCCCCAGTAGTCGACGGGGTAATGGACTAATGGCTTCCATGTATGGCGCAGGAGTAGCGAGGAAAAGCAGGTTTTGAGACTTTGCTGTTTGTGTGTGTGTGTGTGTGTGTGTGTGTGTGTGTGTGTGTGTGTGTGTGTGTCAGTGCATCAGCATACTTGTCTGTAATTACTTTGTTTATTGAGCCTTGAACTTTGGGCTTTTGTGCAATCATTTTGGCACTTGCATACACAACACCAACCCCAAAAATGTACATTTGTGTGTGTGTGTGTGTGTGTGTGTGTGTGTGTCGGGGGTCTCGGGCCTCTTTGTCCAGCTCCCTCTCCTCTCTTTTCAGGCCTGGCCTACTTTCTACTGTACCGTAGTGCCTGATCTGTGTGCCGCAGCCTGCAGTGGCCGCTGTAGAGCCACCGGTGGTCCCCCCCCCCCCCCCAGCCCCCCACCTCGCACCCTGCTGCCCCTCACGGGGCATCGGGGCGACAGGGAGCCCGGCCGGCTTCTCACCGCAGAGACCCGATCCGACTACGCCGCCGGTCACCTCGCGAAAGGAGATTTCGACCGCCCTTTTTTTTTTTTCCACGGCCGGACAACCGCTCAATAGATGCCTGAAGCAGATGTCTCACGATGATCGACGCAACGGCTGGGAAATTTAGGTTCAGATTCAGGTTTTTTTTTTCTCTCGCAGACTGCACTTTGACCTTCGGAAGAGCTGCGGCTACCAAAAGTGTGAACTATGAATGCAGCTCTATTTCCACATGCAGGGACCTGCCTGTGCTAACCTGCAGCACAGTGTTAGCTACTTTGCAGCACCGCTTATAGCGGCGGTAAGAATACTGGAGCGAAATCGAAGTCGCCAGATCAATACCCGAATGTAGACCTGATACCATGCCCAATTCTGTTCTCCACGTCCTTTAGTGTATTAATAAATACACCAAGTATACATTTACATGAGCTTAAAGCATCGCAGGAGAGTTTCACACTAAATGTATACATTTCTGGCCTAGCGGTTGATGTAGAATTCATTTATATGTAATTTATTTAAAATGTGTTCATATATCATTCTTTTTTTTATATAATCCAGTTGACAATGAATTCACACTGTAGCAATGTTGATTAAATATATAGAAAACTAAATGTAAAGGAATTGGTGAATGTTTAGTCCAGGCAGCACTGTATGTCAATCAAATCCCAGACATACAATATAACAATAAAAGAGGCTTCATTTTATATATATATATATATATATATATATATATATATATATATATATATATATATATATATATATATATATATACATACATATATATTTACAGTGAGCGTGAGCACTCACTTGGCCCCCCTTCATCTCTCCAATCTGGATTTCCTATTAGCCAGGAGGAAATTGGATGGGATTCACAACGTCACAGCAAGCTCATAAATGCAACACAATCACATAATCTTAAAGACTAATTTCTCCACTTAACAAATCGAAGCGGTGCTCTGGTGGCTCATTGCTGCGTTGCACTGGCGAGTGACTCGGTTTCTGTGTGTGTGTAGGATACACGGAGCACTGGCACACGACCTCAACCACACACTCAACACTTCAAAAGTATCTGGCAGAAACACTGCGGACATGCATGAGCCTTACAATGTGGAAACATCTCATTCAGAGAAGTTATCGAGAGATCAAAAACATCGTTAGTGTTGTCTGAAATAAGATCAAAATGATATTAGGTAGGTTTAACTCAGAGTCATGCCTCGGGCTGGCAGTTTTGTGACTCTTTCCTCATCAACATCAATATATACATACATTTTTTTTTAAGCTTCGAAAATTATTGAGCGTGACAAATTGAAATGATTTTGAAAACAGATGAAAATTAAATAACTGAAGAATGCCGCCCGACACCTTTTCTGAAAGTGTAAGAGAACTAAATGTGAAGAGTTGGAGTTTGAACTAAATAAATAAATACAAAAAAAGTTCAGAAGTCAAAAGTTAAATAATGAGACAGCTAATATATGTATGTTTGAAATCAGAAAAAAGCAGGCAACATTAATAATAACCTGAATAATAAAAATTAAAAAACAAATCAATCGCAATTCACAAAAATCACAAGTACGAGGTCTACAGAGAAAGTGGATGAGCACACACACACACACACACACATAGACACACACACACACACACACACACACACACACACACATACACACCAAAATATGATGATGCTGTGTATTTGTTTGAGAACAATTATCATATTGCTAATGTTCAAAGAAATCCTGTAAAAACTCAAAGTTCTCACCATAAACGGTTATGTTTTATGCTTTCTGGTATAATTTCCTTGCAAGTATTTCCTCTTCTGAACTTTATCACAGAACCTTTTAAATTCTAAAGAGGTAATTCTTTTTAAAAAAAAAGAATAATTAGAGTACATTATTTTTGCAATATTTTTCCCTCTAAATGTGAAACATTTTACTGTAAAACTCGTCTAAATCAAATCAAACGAATCACATATAGCTTAAACAATTCTTGTAAAATATCATATGAAGTTATTTTTAAGCCTGAACTACACATACAGTAATAATAATTACTTATAATTCTATAATATGTATAATTAATTTCCAGAGTGATCGTTTTGGCATTTTTCTGTTCGTAGCATTAAAAAGTCATGCGGTGCTGAAAGTTAGAAGATTCTTCCATCTTTACAAAAAACATATAATACCGAGCAGTAAGAAATATATTCATGAGTAAAATACTTATTTTAAATAATTATTTTTTTTAAAATCCAGAAGTTCGAGCTCAAGGCCGCAGTCAAGTTCAAGTTTACGAACTTGTTGTTCCAGCTGTTTGCTGCAGTTTCCCTCAGCTCTGCTCTGGAGTGTTTTAATGAGACGCTGCTACTTGTTTATTTAAAATATATGTATTTAAAAAAAAATTGTTTGAAAATAGATACAATATATGGACCAATAAAGTCTATCAAAATGCAATTTTTGGACCGTTTTCCAGGTTTAACAGAATGAACACAGCATTTCATCAGGACTAAAGACAAACACTGAAAAGATGACGTAAAAATATGCACACAATTTTTAAAAAAAGCATAAATCGCCGACATTCTGCACAAAGAAAATTATCAAAATATACACACGAATGGATGTGTGATTGTGTACTTGTATTTGCATGTGTGTGTGTGTGTGTGTGTCCATTATTGCTGTATTTGCTATGTTGCTGCAGTGAAGCTGAGGTTTTTTGGGCCTCATTGTGGGCTGAACCAGGCCGTTGGATTGGTCAGGTACACTTTTAGAGAGAGCGAAAAATACTGCAAACCCTCACCGCCCTGCCATCTGCCTCTCTACATGCAACCTTCCCCTGGACTCCTGCCACCCATTCTCCAAAAAAAAAAAAAAAGGCCTTAGGGGTGGAGTAGTGTGATACTCTGGCAGCCAAAACCATGTGTCCACTGCTGGTTAAGCAGAGCTTATATCCATATGAATGAACATAATCACCAATGTATGAAAACGCTGACCCTGAATCGTAAATCACCTGAAAGCTTCGGGTAATAGCGGGTTGGCTTTGCCCTTCATAAAAAGCCCTCCTTTCTGTAAACCCTGATAAACAGAGGGACATCTGAGCAGACATTAGAAAACCAAAGCACAGAAATTCAAGACTTTAAAACTGCTAATTAGTCCGATTATTGTTTGAAAACAGCGATTATTAGGTATTTAGTTCCCCTTGAAGGCAATATTATATACATGTAATGGTATTAAGAGACCTGGGGTTTGTAAATTCCCATATAAATGTCTCATTTACCTCTCCAACTTGAATTTTCCATTAATTTGACAAAGTTAACGACCAAGTATTTGACAAAGAGCCGAAGGAGCCACAGTCCATTAGCTGTTCGTCCAACGTAACTTTTCTTAAATCAAGTTCATCGTCTCACAGCCGCTTTGTGGAATTGTTTCTTGTACGAGCGCAGACAGACACAGTTTTCTATCTTTCAAATGAACAGGAGGGGAATGTTTTCAGATTGAGAATGAAATGAAATTACTGAGAGGAGGCTCTGTGCCACGAAATGTTGCTGTGCAAAGCAGAAACCCCTGTGTTCAAAGAAGCGAGATAGAGATCCACAGAAAATTAAAGAGAAATCAGGAAATTGTGTGAACGTCAGTTGCCTATACACACGTTTGTACAGGCAAAAACATTACAAATGGCACAGTGATGGACTATTTCTTTTACGTATTCTTCATTCGGTCGTCGACAGAACTTTTTCGAATGCAACCTGCAAAACTTTAAATTGAAAGAAATGCAGTGTTTTAAGAAATGCAGCTGGTCGTCACGCTTTTGAGAACGTTAAACCGATCGAAACGATCAGAACACCACGTACTTCTCTTCACACACACACACACACACACACACACACACACACACACACACGAAGCCCCCGGACCACATCACCCATACGAAAGAGCTCCAACACCGTGGCCTTCCGCTCATCCACTGATCACCACGGAGTGGGATCATCCAGGCGGCGATCAAAGTGCTATTAATGACTTGTGTTTTTGCGTTACTAAATTACAACGAGAAGGCTGGGAAAAGTTAGGGAGAGGCCGTCTCAAAGTTAACGGCGTAGCTCTGTCTCTCTATTCCACATGAACGAGTACGCTTTTTTTTTTTTTTACAATGAGACGTATGAATGCGCACTGAATAAAAAGAAACTTTGTGGACGAGTGTTTATTTGCACGGGTGGTGCCTGCTAAACATTAAAAAAAACCTGGGACGCCAAGAAAAAAACACACACACACACATGGGTGAACTTCTTGAGCATACGAATATTAAACCAGATTATTTTACTCACCGATTTCAGAAAAAAGGAAAGAAAAAAAAGAGACGAGGTGGGAAATGTCCGGTCCGCTTGGCGAGATATACGGCAGCTCTTCCCGCTTTTGATCCGCATCTCTGTCGAGGAAGAGGAGAAAAGCCATAAGCTCCCGTTTTCGGTAGTCCTCGCAAAAACACAGTCGTTTCCCTCAGAGTCCCCCCCCCCCCCCCCCTCCCTCTTTCACAGCCGTGCCTTCGGCCCCCCAAAACTCCAGCTTTTCAGCCCCGGCCCCCGAATCTCAGCTCCAGCTTCAATCCCCCTCTTCCAGCCACAGTCTGATCCCCCCCCTCGCCCCCTCCCCTCCTCTTCCCTCCCCCCTCCTCCCCCCCCCACCCCCGCGAGCTCAGGGCTGCACAACTCGCCTGCCAGCGGCTGGGTCCGGGGCCCGGCGAGGCCTGAAACAATAGGAGGCCATGAGGCGGTCTGCAAGGCTCCGGCTAAGCCCGTCTGCTAGTTAACAAGTCTTTTGAATGAGGAATGTTAGCAAACAGACAAACAGCATGTCTGGTGCATGCAAATATAGCACAACCGGTCCAGTCACAGCCTCGGCTGAGCGCATGAATAATTCAGCAGTCTATATGCTGCTCTCCCACATCAGCTCCCTCCCTCTGCCCGACAGAAATGCCTTCACTGGAATAAGTGTGGCAAAGTATTCAAACCGCGGCTTTAGCGCCAGCCCTTTTCGTCGCACAAATGTGTTTTAATGCTTCGCACAAACATGCAATAACTGCGCGAAGCGCTCGCGTGGAGACACGACACGCTTCTGACATTTCGCTGGTGCAACGATTTGAAATTTTGCAGTTGCATGAAGAAAAAAAAAAGAGGAAAAATCCCCCCCCAAAAAATTCCCCCTCTTATTGCCTTTTAATGTCTTTTGTGTGCAGTTTGGCACCTGTCCCAGAAAGAGCTCCGGCTCAGCACACCGCTCGTTCTCCTGCGGGGAGAGCGAGTCGGTGTGAAAGAGAGAGAGAGAGAGAGAGAGAGAGAGAGAGAGAGAACAAGGGGGAGCGAGAGACAGACACAGGAACACAGAGAGAGAGAGAGAGAGAGAGAGAGAGGAGACACGGGGAGGAAATAGTGGGAGAGACACCGAGTGAAGACGGAGGAGGCACATCAAGCCGGTCGCCGGAGAAGCTCTTTAAAAAAAACACTACTGGACCCCGGACACACATTCTCTCCGCTCGTCATCCACAGTGGTCATCCGGACCACGAGCCCACCCCGCCGCCGAAGGTTACCCCCGGTAGGAAATGGCGCCCCAGCGCTCCAGGTGGAACAAGGCCCCCCCCCACACACACACACACACACACACACACTCCCCCGTCACGTGGCGAAACATCACCTTGACGGATTTCCATCCAGAAAGAGAGAGAAACTAAATAAATACTACCATCGCCCCCCCCCCCCCCCCCCTTGGTCGGCAGAGACGAAAATAGGAAGACGCGGCGCATTTCTAGGGAACAAACCGTAAAACGACGGAAGGAACGGCGCCCAAATCCAAAGTGGTACCAAAAAAAAAAACCATGCGCCAAAAGTGAGAGAGGGGAAAAAAGGCCTCGAAAAAGCAACTTGTTGCCAGGTTTTTGCAGAGCGGCCGTGCAGCTAGTTGGAGGCAGAGGGTTAAAATCCAGCTAGTAGTGAGTGAAAAAAAAAGAAGCTCCGTCTATGGAAGGGCGGGCTGTGGGGAGGCCCTGACTGTAGAAATAGCAGCAGACTTTTCTTTTTTTTTTTTTTTTTTTTCTTTCCCCCCTCGCAGAGCTTAAGTCTCCCCCTCGCGTGTGGCTGGAGCAGAAAGAGGGGAGCGAGCGGAACAGAGAGAGAAAAAGAAGAGGGAGAGAGAGAGAGAGAGAGCGAGAGAGAGAGAGAGAGAGAGAGAGAGAGAGAGGAGGAGACAGCGAGCGCGCAACAGTGAAGGGGAGAAATGCCCCGCTGATGATGAAATAGGAGGTGCGGCGGAGCGCGCGAAGCAGTCACTTTTTCATCACATGTCCAACGCGGCAAGGAACTGTATTTGCACCGGAGACGGGGAAGAAGAAGGAGGGAGGAAGGAAAGGGAGGGAGGGCGAGGCATAGAGACACAGCAGAAGGAAAGAGAGAGTGAGAGAGACAGAGACCGACAGAGAGAGAGAGAGAGAGAGAGAGAGAGAGAGAGAGTGGGAGGGGAGGAAAGCACTGAATGTGGGAGGGGTAGAGGAGGATGAATGACACACGAATCCACTCCTCCGGCAGTGCGCAGACGCAGTCGGCGCACACTGGCGCGCCATACTGGGACACGCTACACAGTACCTCGTATCAACTGGTGAGAAGAAAAGCGGAGGAAAAAAGAGAATCCACAGTTGTTCAGAGTGGACCTTCCCCGCTGAAGGATCCTTGAATTATTAAGCTGGTCTCATACTGTAGTGGGGCTCTTCTCGCCGGGACAGTCTCACACACACACACACACACACACACACACACTCACACACACATACTCTCTCTGAGTGCATTAACTCTTTAGCATGCCACAATGACTGGCGTGAATGCACCGAATAGACCAGGCACACACACACACACACACACGTAGGGAGGGCAAAAAAAAAAAGAAAAAGATAAGCTTCCACAGTGTTTATTTCAGTAACGTGGCGAGGAACGCGGGGCGAGGACCCTCCTCCTTCGCCCCGGCTGTGTCACAAAAGCGAGCCGAGCGCCGCAGCTGAACCCTCGCAGCTATTTTGGCTCAAAGTCAAAAGGCTGATAAGCATTTTTGGGTGAGACTTCGCTGCTTTACCTCGAGGAAAAACAGCTGCCACTTTTGCCCCGGTAAAACGCATTCAACAGTTCGGGAGAACAGTTCAAGAACAACCCCCCCGCCCCCCTGCCTCCTCCTCCCTAGAGATGCTAATTTGTCTTGTTTAAAATAGAGGAGGGGTGAAACTGAAAATCAAATGGACTCAATAAAATCGGTCCGAACCCGAATCCACGCAGCGGTTTCCGCAGAGGAGGAAGCGTGCCAGAGAGTCAACCAGAGGGAGCGAACCAGCATGGTCGTTTCCACCATCTTAGATTGTATTGATTATTCTTTGCTGTAGCGTCTGTCTCTCTCGCTCACGCTCGCTCTCTTTCTGTCCCTCCCTCCCTCCCCGCGTTTTCTTCTTGCCTCTGTTCTGCCACCTTCCCCGCTCGGCGACCGGCGTTTGGCTTTTTCCATTTGTGGCCGATTACTGTAACGCTATTGTACAACAACTTCCTGCCTCTTTTGGCTCTGGCTGGACACAACTGCGAAAAGCAGAGCTCGTGGCTCCAACTCCCCCCCCCCCCCCCCCCCCCCCCCACCACCACCACCACCACCACCTCTCCTCGGCCTTGAACTGCAGGAGCTCTACGGAGGAAAGAAAAAGGAGGAAGGAGATATGTAAAGTGTGTCCGTTACTGAGGAACCTTTTTTCGATTGAGTTTCTGCTTTATAAACGGCTGTGATTTAAAGAGGGGGACTGCACGCCTCGCAGAGACAATGAGACAGAGGAGGGGAGAGAGGGAGGAAAAAAAAGGTGTGTGTGTGTGTGTGAGGGGAGGTGGGGGGGGGGAGGTTCAACTCTTCTTACTTTTTTACTCGGTGAAAACTTTCTGTTGGTTTTAGACGGCACTGCGATATTAGTGGCGGCTCGAGCTCACGCAGACCTTTGCCAAACATGGCTGCTCGGGCTTCAGGCTGCACCGTGTTGCTCGGGCTGCTTTCATAGCGCGGCCACCACCCCGTCACACTCGCCGGCTCTCTCCCTTCGCTAACGGCGGCGCACAGGCTGGATTCTGCTCCAAAAAAAAAACTATTCTCCATTCTAGCCCCGTTTCTCTTCGCTCCAAGGGTTGAACCAACAACAAAACTACGAAACAACAGGTGGCTAAACACAGGCGATGTGCGGACAGAAACCTGCCGGCATTATTTACACTAACTTGGTGCAGAGAAAAGGGCCGGACCGCGTTCCATTTGTCCTCGGCTCTCCTTCCCTAAATGGGACACGAGCTGGGTTCAGGCGTCGGCGCTGGCACGAGCTGGAGAGAAACCTGGTAGCAGGAGTGCAGCTGCACGTCACGTCTCGCCATGCATTTTAAACCAATTGCAAAGGAAAAGATGAAACAATGACTTCATTATGGCTTCAATGGATGAAGCTGTCATGTGCGCATGTTCAGAGACAGCGTTTGGGATTAATGCGGATCTTAAAAACTGGGTACACTTTGTGCGTTTATGCTTAGTGTGCAATACTGCACTTTGCATGGCATAAAGTTCATTTGAGGTTACAATTTTGGCTTCCGGCCAGCTCTCACCACATTGCTCCTCCACATTTCGTCTCTGTTGCGTCAGCCTCTAATCTGACATAGTTATAATTTACGATATTTTGGAAACCAAGAACGACTTTATTTCACGGTTTCTGATGAAAGGCATTGTTACTCTTTTCATGAAATTCTCAAATAAGATCATATTTTTTCTCTAATCTTGTACACATTACATTTGAACTGCTCTTTGATACTTTTTTTTCATCTGCAGTCCATGGCTGCAACGTGTGACGCGTCTCACACACTCAGCCAGTCAGGAGAATTATTCATACGATGTGAAACAAAATGGCAGAAGGTGCCATGCTATGGACATCGTTTTGAGTATAATTATATAGGAAAAAGTATTTTTGTTGATTTTATAAGCAGCCTCAGGTGACTATTGAAGTTAGTAATATTGAAATAATCTGAGATTTGTGGCTGAAAGACATACAGTAAAATAACAAAATAAATGTTCCGACTTCTTTCAAATAAAAATTTGATTCATTATCAGGGAAACCCGTGTGATTGCACTTTCAGTCTGACACTTATTAAACTCTTCTGCTGGTGTGGGACACAATAAGTGTTGTGCGCTGCACACATTGAAATGTCGGTCATGGCCAAACACTCGACTACAGGAAGTTCAGATAAGGGCACATGACAAGGACACGTTATATAGACACAGTTTGTTTTTTTCAGCAGCTTTCTTTCTACGGCTACAGGAAGCAGCGAGGAAAAGCCGGAGGAATATGAATTTGCGGTGGGAAGGAGGGGGTGGGGGGGGGATCTGCAAAGACAAACAATATTTGCACTTAGTCATCACCAAGGAGGCATTAGGAGGTCGGGGGAGGGCGAGAGAGAGAGAGAGAGAGAGAGAGGGAGGGGAGAGAGGGCAATTCTGTGCCTGATCAGCAACCACATCCACATACTGGGCCCATACAAATAAAAAAATAAAAAAACACATGTATATTCTAATGGACTAATTTAAGAAGCGGACCACAGACGTGTATCGCTGCACTTTACGAGGGAGAGGAGCTCCTCCTCTCCAGGAGCAGGAGCGGAGTCCATGAGGTGGTCTTGCTTAAGCCCCGCACGTGTCTAAACAACTTCTCTATTACACCCGAGACCTCTGAGGGCACTCCCCATCGAGCGGGGAACAAAGGCCATGACCCCGAGGTCAAATGCGTTACACGGGAGGCCAAGCGGGCCCATTGAATGCCGCACTGCTGTTTGCTTTAAGAAGGTAAAGATTACTAACACATTAACTAATGCCGATTAGGGGGTGATCCCTCATGGGACAGAGGTCCCAGGGCAGCACATCGCATCTTATTAACACAGCCTGAACTTTGACCCCCACCAGTCACCTCAGGCAGCCGACTGTGACCGCCACTTTCTGCTCTCCGTTTGACACGACACACACTCACACACACACACACACACACACGGAAATGAAGAGTGTCACAGCGAGGTGCAGCACAGCTGGAAAAAATAATTGTTGTCTGGACAAGCATGAATAAATGATACTATCTGATCTGCACTCCTGTTCGTGAGATGTTGAACTTGCATTAGCAATATTTTCTAATAAGAAGTACGCAGTTGATCCTGAACATGATCCACAAAAGGTCAAATAAATTTTAAAAATTAGTTCAAGCCCTCGGACGTTGGAGCACTTGTTCTACCGAAGTTCATAAAATGGGAGCACGTGCAGAAAAGTTCTCGACACAAAATGGCGGACGCAAGACATGCGCAGTATCGATGTTCCAGATCGTATGATGAAAAGCCAGAAAAGGGACAACTTCGGCAAAAACTCACTCTGCCAAACGTTAATTTTGCATCAGCGGAGACGTACAAGGAGAGCGGCGTGCTGAGCGTATTTAACCCCACCTGTCCAGGAAGAGCGAGCCAATGACACCTTGTGACGAGACGTAATTCACCATCTCCAACATGACTGTGATGACATCGTTTGCGATGGTCTTCACTTAATTTAAATAGCATGGGGATATTAATTAAATGGAATGAAGGAATATCAGGATTGCTTGGATTTTCCAAAAAGGGTAAATCTGAGTTTGTGCCAGAAATGTAGAAATACATTTAAATCACACAACTTTTTCACAAAAGTTGTCTTCTCATGTACAACTTGTAAGCATTTTATTACAATTGAGCACTTATTTTAAGAGTTTCGATTTAATAGTATATTTGAAAACAAAACCTCCGTGTAATAATGAATTACACATTATACAATTTATCTTAGAAAATAGATATTAATTTTGAATTTGCTATTGGTTCAAACAGCCGATGAAGACAACATCTGCTGTCTGTGCTGCGTTTATATGAAATAAAAAGAAACAGACTAGAGTCAATGCTTAATGACATTATATACAGATGTTTATATTTATAAAGAATTTAACTTTAATTATTTAATTATTATTTTTCTTCTTTATTATATGGTATAAGAGGGCATTTATTATCGAAAAACAAATGTCAAGTATACATTTTTTTTGTGACAAATATCCAATAAAGTATCAACTCTATCCATCTATTTCTTACCATTTTAATTAATTTGGTTTCTGCAAAAAAAATAATTAACCAGCACAAATACAACACATACACTTATGATACACATACGATCTCCACAGATAATTTAGTCGAATAAAACTATATTTTTTGGTTCCCTGGGCAGAGACTTTGAAACTTAATAGGACATTGTGGAAATGTGAAAATGTGTGCTTCCTAAAAGGGTGTTTATTAACTTTACAAAGTTTGCTGTTATTAAAAGGAAACAGATTTCAAAGATGTGTTTAATTTCTTAAAATAAACTTTGGAGTGAATTATGCATATGTAATATCACCAGCATTTAGATTTAAATTAATCAAGTTTGTTATACGGATTATGAATCTAATTCAAAGTAATATATATGAAGGAATACATCAGATTATTTGGGGCCATATTTCAAAATCACTCACATACTTGTAAACACTTGAATTGTCACGTCTCGAAATGCTCTCGACTTTTCCTGAAATATTTCACAAATGTTCCCTTCTGTACTCTTCTAACCATGAAGCACAAAGCAGAGCACCCGTTTATTTATTCTGCTTTTAATCTCCTGCTTTCATATTTAACACATCAGAAATACTAAAGCAGGAAAATTCAAAACATTTTCTCAGGAAACTACATGGAAAGATGTGCACTGCATCTAGAAACAGACACGAATTAGCAGGAATGAACTCACCTTGCTGTTTCTCACAGGACTCGGAAAGAAGAAGAGAGACAAAGAGAAAAAGAGCAAGGGAGAGTTTCTCCTGGGAAGAAGCTGGAAATTATGGACCTATTCAATATCAGAGCTCAGAGTGGATAACCTATCCGAGGAGGGACGCGCCCTAACTGCAACTAACAACTTCTTCTGGCAGCCCTGCAACAGTCAAACACATTGTCCTGGATCAGGGCAGCCTCGTACAGCAGCATCGAACCACGAGGCGATTCAGGAAAGAAATCAACATGTAGTAGTATTGAAAGTGATATTAAAATGTTAACATCTCAGAACAATGCATTAAAAGCATATTAATGACATCTATATTCAGCTGTAAACTATGATACTCAAGACTTTGCTCATCAAACTTTGGATATCTTAAGGTGATACAACTAAAAAGAAAGAGCTCCTTTAGTCATTTAAACAAAAATGAGGATATATTATCATATATAATACTATGCTATCATTAAGTAAGGTAAATACATGAATAATTAACTTACTTTTGTTTCATCCTGTAAGATTACAAGACTAAATTTTAACCCCCTGATAGAATATGGGGCACTAATCTAATCTCAAAATCACACAATTCAGTTGCCAAATTATATTCTAACAACTAAAATTGAACATGCAAGATGAGATTAATTGTGATATAGACTCATTTGACATTAAAATATGAACTATTCTTCGTTGTGTAATTGTTTAATTTACAAAATGCTAACCTCAGCAACATAAATCATGATTATAACGTGGTGTTGCTCCAACTGTAAAAACACCGATCCGAGCATTGCGTTAACTGAGCTACCGGGACAAATTCTCAGAAGTCAATGACCCGCATAAATAAAAAAAAAAATAAAAAAAGCAAATTCTCCTTTCCTGCCCACTTGACGAGCCTGTGCCGGGCTTCTAAATACCTGAACTCTCCCTTTGCAGTCCCCCCCCCCCCACCGAGGGCTGCTAATACCTACTTTAAACAGCCTTGGCCATTTTGTTTTATTCTTCCTCGACACTAAGCCAGCAGTGCACAGGCCTGGCATTTTCAGGGCCACGTCACAGCGCCTGTGTCTGCACTGCAGGAAGGAGTCCAACAGCCAAGGCATGCGCACTCAGTGCTCCACTGCCTTCGCCAAGCACTGTGTGTGCACACCGTCCTATTCTCTTACACGCTCTCTGCGCCATCTTTACCCTCCTGGGAAAAGCAAAACATGCAGCTAATATGCTTTATCCACTTCATAAACATGATGTCCTCGAGGCGGCTCGTCCTCAACAGCCACGGAGCCCTCGGGCTCCTGAATCTCTCGCTCTCTCTTCTGATTAGTACGACAAAGTCACAACATAGATATTCTCAAATTCCTTGCCATTACGCAATCTGGATCAACGCTTCTCGCTTTCTGCACAAAAAAGAAGAAAAAAAAGAAAAGTGGCATCTGTTTAAAGACGACAGACACAGTGCCGTTATTGATATGATAAGAAGAAAAAAACTGATCCATAACAGAATAACACTGATGATAGGTAAATTCCACTTGGACTGACTGCATAATGGCATTAGCAGAATCCATATCTACGAGCGCTTTCAGGGACAGCTGCGTCAACAGAGGTTTTATTACTCGGAAGTCTTTCAAATTACTGTAAAATATGATTTTCAAGAGGAGCAAAAGATATGGTGCTTTACTTCAACTTTACTTAAGGATTGGAAGCGACAGCGTGTGTACATTGCACACATTTTCCACATTATTATATTTATTACTTCCGTCTCTTGTATTGCGCGTGTATGTGAAGCAGAGGCCATTTTGAGGACATGAAGACACGTAACTGTACATGTG